>NC_136814.1:81805385-82385468 GCF_951394365.1 Tetrao urogallus
CAATATGACTATATCAGAAAAAAATTATCTTTAACCAATATTTAGGGCATTGCTTGCCTGAGGAACTCTGCCTGATAAAGCAGTGCTAGGGTACAGTCCCCATACAGTGCTCCTCAAATGGATCCTACCATGCTGAAAAAGGGGAGCTTTGCATTGATGTAGGAAAATCTGAAATAGTCTTAAATAAGTGCAATTTAGCATCCACTCCTTGTTTCTGGTGAGACTCTCATAGGCCACGCATCTTCCCTGATCTGCAAGCACACCTGTGATGGCAGAAATCTGTAACAGACCTACAGTTTTTCATTGGTTCATAAAAAGTTAAGCATTTTGTATCTTCTATGTTTTTATTTTCTATTTGTTTTTACTTCAAAGGCCATTTAATGGCATTTGTATTAAGAAAGATTCTGCATCACTTCTTCCCTTGTTTTGGACACCACTGAGTCTGCAATATCATTTTAGCACTAGCAGCCCCACGGTGTACAAAGCACTCAAAAAAACAAGGCCTCAATATGAAAATGAGTAGCAGAGGAAAAGCAGGAATTTTTAGCTATTAAACTGTATGCAGGATAAATGAACATAATTTTCAATTTCTTCCCTTTTTTTTTTTTTTTTTTTTTTTTTTTCCCAATGAAAAAAGGAAATGTGATTTGTAACATTTAAGGGGTTGTGTTTTTAGATCACTGTAAATGGCATCTATTTCAATTTATTAATTCTATTTAATGCAGCAAGATTATCTTCTCTAGAAATAAACCTGGAAGTTTTCCCTTGCTGTAAGCTTGAAGTACACAGATCAAATGTTTTGACATGAAAACTGCTGACCTTTATCTATTTCAGATAAGCATAAAATGGAATCCTTGTTTGATACTATGAATGTGAAACAGCAGCAGTTTACCTATTCCACAAATTTACAGCTGTTCCTTATTTGTGCACAATAGTATTTTTACAATACAATATAAAGGGAATTTTATAAATATGACCAAGTCTTCTTCTACCAAAACAAGACTGCATTCATTATAGGTTAAGATAGCCCAGATTTATGCTTGATTTCAAATCTGAAATCACGTATCTCTTAAAAACAAATCCCAAACCTCTTAGATCTGAGTTAAAACCGTTAGTGCTCCATTTTATAAATCCTTTCATAGAGTCATGTATTTCCTAATCTTTTTAATTCTTCAGTAAACTCATCTGAACCACAGCTGAGTGCTCATTCCAGTGCTGGGTATAATCCTCCCTGCCATTCAGGCAGTTGGCACATGCTTCACAAAGTCCTTCATCTTTCAAATTACCCCTCTGAGACTGAAATTATCCCATCTTCTACAGAGCATCACGCGTTTTGTAAAGTGAATGAATGCACAGTATTCCCATTTAGTATACATGGCTGGTCTTTCTTTGAAATGCCAGACATCTTCTGTTTCCTCCACAGCAGTTAGCATCTTAGTTATTCCCTTCTGTATTGTTCTGTGCATTCTCTTATGCTTGTGGACACAGTCCTTTTATCTCTACTGTATAAAAAGGCTGGGTCTAAGAAGCCATCTGGTACAGCAGATCAACTGTTTTCAACTTTAACCAGGCTTAGGCAAGCTGTTTAAAAGCACTAGCAAAGACTACTGTTCCAGGATGGGGTGGATATTTCCTGTCCCCTTGCTTGATACTCACGGGAGGTCCCGGCGGTCCCGGTTTTCCAGGGAGGCCTGGCTTGCCTCTTCTTCCCTGGAAAAAGAAAAGAGCAGCAGATGTTTATAAATGTTACTGCTAATGACTGATCAGTAATTAGAGCTTTGTTTAAAAGATTTACTGCCTTATTTAGTAGCAAGAAGGTAAAAAATTACCCAGACTGAATACTTATACAAGTCACCGCAACACCACCTAAGATCTATGAACCACATAAGATCTAGGAACCACATAAGACCACCAACTTCCAAGATTGTTTTTTAAAAATTACAAGAAACAGTGCATTTGCATCTCTGTAACATTTACTGTCATGTTTTAAAGCTATGTCTCAAATATGACTGCACATCGATACAGAATCCTGATGATGTGTAAATGAGTTATATTTCATCTGAATGTTCCAGAGCTTGAGATGCTAAACTGTGTCACAGCAGTAGTCTCCCTGACTCCCACTGTCAGTAAAAATGTGCAACATAACCCTGTTTACAAACACCCCCATCTTTCTCCAATGTGTGAGAACAAACAGAAAACGCTCAGAGATTTACCTGGAAAAACAGTTCATCTTCTTCATGCAATTAGTACTATCTGTATACATACTGCAAGTGCAACATCATTTGCATTAAAACTTAAGATCCATAAAAATCTACTTAAGTTAACAGGAGACTTTCAACTCAGTCTGAAAAAGATGCACATGTAACTAATATGATATTTTAGCAGTGAGCTCAATTGGACAACTGCTGTTCTCACACACACATTTCTTTTTAAGAAGATAACACAAAAATGGAAGTAATTCACAGTAATTTACATCCTCATTACCAAGCTGAAATCCAATGCACTTTTTTAGAAACAACAGCTGGGAATATCCAATATCTAGGTGTGATGGAAAAAAGAAAATTATATCCACACTGACTAATTTTTCCCTTGCATATAGCAAACATAAATTAACAAAAAGATTAGGGGGATGTCCCAGTGAAAACTTGGCTTAAGATGCCAAAAAAAGGAAAATGCTTGCTGACAGCTCACAATTAGCACATAGGGGATATTTCTGTAACTGATGTTTCCTACATCTAACACTACTTCTGTATCTTATTAAATGATATCACACAGGGTGCAGAATGAAACCTCAGGAACGGAGGGGGAAACCTCAGCCTAACTCTCTAAAGGTGAAAACCCTAATGTGTAGAAACCTCTCATGCTCTGCCCCTCATTAATCACGAACTATCCTGTCATCATCTTGTTTACCCTCAGTAAAAATGAAAAATCCCTTTCCTCATAGCCTGCAGCTCACCAGCATAATCCACTGCTCAGATATCAGAGGTGCTTCTAAGAAGCAGGACATGAGGGTGAGAAGCCCTTCAAAGTGAAGAAAGAACCCAACAAGGACTGTGGGGACATGGGACATGCTTTGTCTGTCAGGATGTGACATGGACAAGTGCTCTGCCACCAGTTTTATGAGTCAGTCAGTGTGTTTTAAGGGCACTGTGAAAAAATAAATAAATTTAAAAAATCAGCATATTTGGAGTGCCAAATTCCTGGTCTTATCTAGCTGAGACATATGCTATGAGCTGAGCTGTTTAATCCTGTCAGCACTCGCACATGCAGAGCCACAACTGGGGCAGCCCAGGGTGAATGTTCAGAATCAAAATATGGCACCAGGTGCCTATATTGGGTTCAAAGCTCAGCACCCACCTCATGATATGTCCTCTGTTGGCTGGTAACATAGCCTGTGCAGCCATGAGATGAACCAGAGCACGTAAGTCAACTGAGTTAAAGACAGCTCACAGAAAGCCCTCTAATTTTTAACTTAGGTCAGGATTCAGCTCACTGGAGCAGCCTTATAGTCAGCCGAGCATGAGAGGCCACAGTTCTGGGAAAGGTGTGCATATACACTCCCCCAAAAAAGGGACAGTTAGCTATCAGTGCCACCAACGTCACATTGCTTCTTTGGGCCTTCACCCCATATGCCAAAATCCAATTTAGATTTTAAGCTCACAGTTGAGATGTGACATTTGGACTGATCTCTACTTCATTAAAGACAGATGGAAATTAATATTTCCCTGCTCTCTTGAAAGACAGTAAACTTTCCTGGGAAAGTATGAAAACCAGCTTGAGATAATAAAGCGAGTAATAACCAAATAGGAACTGCTTCATACTTTTGAAATGTTCCTGTGAGTTATTACCACCTATACTGTTGACTTCTTGAAGCACCTTCCTTTTCCTGTTTGGTCTTATTTAAAGCATCCTGAGGAGACACATAAAATCACATCAGTCTAAACAAAGTATCAAGGAAGTGTCTCTGGGAAGAAGGCAGGGCTGTGACTGGCAGACACAACTGTGAGCGAGGTGTTAATTACACAGGAAAACACCAAATACGCTCGGAAGGCAATTCTGCCTTTATTTACAAGGTGAGCTAAAATGTGATTTATGACATATTGCCAAGTCAAGACTTGAAAAGCCTTCTGACAAAATAAATCAGTTATAAAAAAACAAAAGAGACAGTTATTTTTCACTGCCACTTATAGATTGCCAGAACACTTAGGTGCTGCAATACAGAATAAATGCTTGCCCTACGTTTTCTCCAATCACTTTAACATCAGTCACTATAACATATGCCATGTGCACACAAAACATATAAAACAATCACACATTTGTATTTTTAGCATTGCATTTTTGCATATTTAAATGAAAATACTGAAAACTAAACATGAAATGAAAATGCTGACATTCTCCCTCTTTGAGAGGATGAAAATCTGTAAGAATTCAATTTATAAGCTTCCAGAATAATTTTTGGATTTTAGAGATGCACACAGATCTTCATCTACTTCTTTGCAGTCCTGCTTCTTCATAACTTCCCTGCATCAGTATGGGAATAGTATAGTAAAAGTAAAGATAAATAGTTATCATTTTTGTTTAGAATAATGTGATTTAAAAAGTTAGAATTTCTTTTGATAAGCCAATTATGGTCTTGCCTTGAGCAGACCATGACCCAGTCTGTGATTAAATATTTACATTTTCATTCTAAGTCTTCCTTCTGGCAAGAAAGAACTGCAAATGCCTGGGTGCCCTCTTGGGTTCACAGAGCGGGCAGAGCTTCAGCTCCAACCTTCCTTTCAGAAGCGGGTGAAAGCCATACCCCTTGCTGTGTTACTGTGTATGGGGCAGAGAGCTGACATATGCAGCTCAACAAACCGTTCCCTTGCTCCTTTGCAAGGATGTGTAGAAATTAAAATGCACTTAAAAAAGCATTAACTAGCTGAATAGTGTTATTTTCTGCATTCAGACACTACTTACAAGTGTTAAATTTAAAGTGAAATTAATTACCTTTGTTGAGTTTACCAAGCAAACATTCAGGTTATAGAACAATTAAAATATAAATAACCATCCCAGGCACCACATGATTCCTTTAAATTAAAAAATGCAATATCATCTACACCAACTTAGAAAAATAAAAGAGGTAAGCGGTGTCAACAGTTGTCTCAAACTATTTAGAAAAGCATATAAGGAAAATAAAAGCAAAAGAGTTCCTGAATATTTCCTTCATGCCACATATTTTTTTTTTGTTGTTGCTATTAGCAATTGGCATGATAAGAACCTATCTAAATGTTATTGATGTTTTTGCCCATCCTCCTAACTCCTGAAATGCCTGTTCTGAACTAGTTTGGACAGTAGGCTCCTTTCCTCTTTTCTTTAGGATAAACTTCAGCTATGATACAGACATAAATCATTTAAACAACAACTGCTTGGTCAGGGACAAAAAAATGAAATATTAAAAACAGAATAAATGAGAAATTATATGCTCCAGCAAACCCCATCTGAGTGCCTAGCTGAAGAACACAGTCAGCTGAACTCTTTATTCCTCTCTTCCTTCACTCTCTCTGTTAATCAAAATGACTTGACAAGTTTTGCCTCACATTAGATTGAAAGCTCTTCAGAAGCAAGGCTCTGTGCATCCTTGCACACGTCTGTACCCTGACTGCAGCCTCTGGGCATGGCTGCAGCTCCAATACACAATGGAAGAATTCTAAATCTATATTGCAGCTCCCTGTTGTATCATATTACATCCATCTATTCATATATCTCTAAGTATAGAAGAGTAAGACCACTAATCCTAGAGCCTAAAATAAACTGCAGATTATTTTAGGATAAAATCGAGCAGAGTTATATAGGAATACTGACAAGACTTATGAAATGGAATTAATAATTTAAAGAACCCACACTTGAATATGAAGGCAAAAGTCCTTAATTAAGCCTGTGTTAATTTTAAAAGAAACAGCTAATTAGCAGTCCCTGAAACACATAATCATGTTTCAAAACAGAAACTAGTTCTAGAGAAAGTAGGAAGCTGGGCTTTAAAGCCCTTACTACTACAGTTATTGGACTAGATTAATGAGGCTTATGTAACTCGTTTGCCAGGATAAACTGAGATCCTCTTGCATAAACCATAAAAACAGACAAAGTGGGACAGATATACCCAAAGCAGAAAGCAGGTGCAAAGCACAGACACTGATGTTAGTGCTCACTGCATGGACACCTCAACAAATTCTTAGGAACCTAAATGTAGGTATAAAGGCAGGCTCTGAGTAGATGTTGGATTGTCTCTCCATGCACCGAAAGCTGCCTCCCAGAAACCTAACAATCTCTAGTGTCTGCAGTAACTCAACAAAACTTTCCTGCACTTCAACCCTCTCAGCTGATAAACCTAACCCTTACAAGCTCTCCTATTTTCCCTCTCCGCAGTCATTGCCCTATGCTCCTGGCTGCTTACTGAGTCCACCATAAACCCACTCTGATCCAGGAGAAGAACAGCTGGAACTGCAACAGCCCTCTTCTGTATGGTTTCCCATGGGCTTGCCAAGCTGCCACACCAGGGCACAAAGGCAGATGTCGCTGTTGCTGGAACAGGCTGCCCAGAGAGTTTGTGGATGCCCCATCCCTCGAAGCGTTCAAGGTCAGATTGGATGGGGCCCTGCACAGCCTGGTCTAGTATTGAGTGTGGAGGTTGGTGGCCCTGCATGTGGCAGGGGGCTTGGGGATTCATGATCCTTGAGGTCCCTTCCAGCCCTGGCCATTCTGTGATTCTGTGATGTCACACAACGCTATCAGTAAGACAGCTGGTTCAAAAAGTGCTGAAAAAGGAAGAGAACTAATCACAAAAATCAGAGCAATCGCAGACTGAACCCTGTTTGCATCTTCAACTGTGCCATAACACAATCTTAGCATCTACCAAATGGCTGTGTGACAGGAGGCTTCCCTGAGGTGTCAACAAGCTATTTAACAGGTCTCAGTGTGAAAATATGACATCAACAACAAACGTGCAGTCCCAATGCAGTCATTATTTCCTAGTGTGCATTTAAACAAACTTACAGAAATATTTAAACATGTCTTTGACATTTAATCATCGAACCATCCAAAAGATGGACTTAGTGATCCTTATGGGTCCCTTCCAGCTTGGGATATTCTACGATTCTACGAACACTTCACAATGCTGTTAATAGTTTAGTCAGTAACTTCGATAGTGCTGCAGTTATATTTAATTCTTAGAAATCTTATGGTTTGAATGTTCTATTTCCTTAGTTGGAAATCCACCTTCTAGTCAGTGAAACACTGGTTACTGCAGTAATAAAATATTAGGACCTGAATATGCAATTTCTTCTCTCCTCTTAACCTTGGCCATGAGGTTATATGATGGTAACTTGAATACAGCAAATTAACCTCTATATTAAATATTAAATGTAAATAAACTCACAGGAAATAAGAAGCTGTTTGCAGAAAACAAGAGAAAGCCTACAACTCACACCCCACTAAATCTTTCACAGAAACATGGCTTACAGAAGCGCAGAGCTCACAAGGTCCTAATTCTCTGTTTTGGAAAGGAAGTCACCAGGGAACTCCTTGCTAATGCAGAAGCATTTTTTCACTTGATGTTGGCTTTCTAATTTTAGGCATGATTTCCAATAAAGACTACTTTCTTTTGTATTTATAAAATGCTAAAAGAGATTAGCTAGTACTCTTTAATGTGTTTAATAAGCACCAATGTAATGCTTAAACAAGCACAGCAATGCCAAGAAGTAAAATGCTACAACCTAAATTCTGCATTGCTTCGAACAAATCTCTACATGGAATCAGTGACAATTGTCAAGTGTACCACAGAAATGCATTTTCAATACAAAATCACTTGCAGAGGTATTTTCAACTATATTTAGATTTTTTATAATGAACACTTTAGTTTTGAATTATAAGAAATAGCTTCCTATTCTCTTAAGTTTTTATATCTTTTGCTAAGAAATACAAAAAAATTGATGAAAAGTATTTGGAAAGTAGTTCAAAAGTTCTAACTGAGATCTTAAAACTGAAATAATTTCTTTCCATTGTTCTCTGTACCTTCTCTGTATCTTAGTGGTTCCTTATTTTGCTTTTTATTCAGAAACCCCTCTCTTTCACATTAACCATTTCAGACTGTTAAATAGCTGAGTGAAGGAATGTACATGACTCTAACTTCAAGAAAGTCAGACCAAAGCATTACATACTTAAAAACAACTTACATCAAAGTCAGGAATGACTGAGAAGATTAAAAGAGATTTTGAAACTCCAGAGCTATAGCTGTGAAAAATGCTGTTTGTGCTGTGCCAGGAGCCTAACCTACTATGCAGTAATTATCATTGCTCTGTAAAGCTTGTTTTACAATTGGTTGAGTACAACATTTACTCACTGAACTAGAAAACAAATTATGTCAAAGAAAAGTTTAAGTTCTATAAATCAGATAAATGCAATCTGAATTTAAATTCATTTTCATATTTGTATGCCATTTTAAATAACTAAGTTAAGAAAATCTAATAATTCTCCACCCAATTATTTATTTAGGAAGATGTTCCCCTGTGCCATAATAATTTTATTCATATTTGATTAGAGAAACTTGTAATCTTAGACAGTAAATTGATTATTTAATAGGGAAATATTGCAATTTCACAAGGTCTCTCTAAACACGCCATTTTAGTGAGATCACTGTTGACACAGGAGACAGTATAGCTCTAAGGATTCTTGGTTTTATGATGCATTTCACTTATCACTGAGCTAATGCTGAGCAACATCCTCCCTAAAGTATTTCGTACTATAAACATACAAATTGGAAATTAGGGAAGTTGTAAGGAAGTTGCTTCAAAAACATTTACTTCAAGACACCTGCAATTTCCTAAGGAATAGAGTCAATAATATGGTTGTAAAAAAGATTTGTAAATGTTTGAACTGAATTCCTCACTGGATCCAAGGCAACCACCATGGTGGAGAACTGGTCTGCCTAAGTACATCTGAAGCACTTCCAAAAATCTTGTTAATCTATAAAAATGAAGATGTTTGTCAACTATGCTGACAGTACTGTTTAGAGCTTCTCCAAGGATGGAGGCTCCACAACTTCTCCAGGGAATATATTTCAGTGTTTGTCAACCATCACTGTAGAAAAAAGAGTTTTCTTTATATTGAGATGTAATTCCCTGCTTTTCAATTTGCACCCACTGCCTCTTATCCTACCTGCAGGTACTGCTGAAAAGAGTCTGCCTCCCTTTTCTTCACTGCCTCATGTCAGCTATTTATACACATTCAAGTATTTATATACATTGATAAGATTCTCAAGAACCTTCTTTTCTTCAGACTGAAGTCCCACCATTCTTTGCCCGTCCTTATGTGAGAGATGCTCCAGTGCCTTTAACCCTCTTTGTAGCCCTTTGCTAAACACATTGCAGAAGCTGTATGTTTCTTGGTATGGTCTTGCCAGTATCAAATAGAGGGCAATGACCTCAACGATGGCCTAGTAATGGACTTTTTTAACATGTAGGTGGATTGCTGATTCATAATCTGCTTGTCCAGCAGTTTGGAATTAGTGAGTCCTCATGCCATGGGTTTTTATTCTCCAGATGCAAGATTTATTAAACTTCAGATGATTTATTTTTATCCAGTTCTCTGTCAACTTGCTAAGGTATGCTCTACTCCATTCTCTTAATGAATGCCTTAATGAAGACACTGGCTCCAGTATTGAGCCCTGGGGTATACCATTACTGACTTACCTCTGATTGGACTTTGTGGCACTGATCACAAGTCCCAGGGCCCAGTTATTCCCCTGGTTTTCCAAAATCATTGCTGCTCCCCTTACCTAACCTGTACTTTGTCACCTTGTCTATAATGAAGATACGGAAGAAGACATCAAAATTTTTACTTGATAGCAACAACACACACTATTCTCCCATTCATCAAACTAATCACCTAACTGTAGAAGACAATAAGATTGCTAAGCACTATTTCCTCTTCTCAAATCCACATGGACTACTCCCAATCACCTACTTGTCCTTCATGTGTTTGAAAATGGTTTCTAGGAGAATTTCCTTCATCACATCATGCCTGCAGATACCTGGATCTTTCTCATACTTTGTGAAGATACAAGTGATATTTTTGTTCTCAGTCTTCAGGAACCTCTCCCAGCTGACATTCGAAGACAATCAAGAGTCACCTTACAACGACATCAGCCAGCACTCAACACGTGTGTGCAACCTTCAGACTCTAGTTACATTCACTTTGCTTAAGTGTTATCCTCAGACTGGGGAAGTCTTCCTCCAGACACTCCTTTTGCTTTCAGGAGCTGGGATTCCTCAAGGCTGGTTTTACTCGTAAAAACTGATGCTGTGCAGTTTGTTGACCTTGTCCCACAGCTTTTTCACTGGATGGCACAGTTCTGCAGCATGTCCCAGCTTCAGTGAGAGGCCCCAGGCATCCTTTCCACCCCAAGGTTCACTGAGTTGCATCCTCCTTCTGAAGCTGTTTGCGTCCAAGAAACTGACAGCAAAGCAACAGCTTCTTCAACACTACTTGGGTCATATGACCTCTGGCCATCATCTAAGTAAGTGTATGTTGGGCAATGAAAGTTTGCTAGTCACTTGCCAGAAATCTCCAGATTCTAAAAGCTCAGCAAGACATCAAGAAGATCTCAAAAAAGCAGAGCACAGAAACTGCTTCATGAGCTGCTGTGTCTGTTATATTTTAGTCCTGGCTCCCACATATGAAAATGAAAAATGGCAATTTCTGGATTTCAAATTATAGCTGTCTGACAAAGTTGTATTTATGTTTTCCATTAAGAGAATTTTTGGAATTAATGTATTATATTAAAAAAAATCACTTTCAGAAAAAAAATAATTAAATGCATAAAGTTCAGGGAAAATTAGTGCCACCAAGATACCCAACTGAAGTTAAACGTTAATTTGTAACACCTCTGTCCTTATATTTTGCAAATATACATTTCATTATACTTAACATGGAAGATGGACTATACATGACTCCCTAGTCTATATTTACAAATGTAGAAACTTTAAAGAAAGTACAGCAACATGTCAAAATTATTTGGAGACTAAAGAAAATTCCTTACATGGGGTGCTAAAGAACCTTTGTTTTCTCAAAAATAAATGGAATGGTGATTTGATTACACAGAAAATATCTTTAAACATCTCTTTAATGCAGACATGACAAAGGCTATTTTTTTGGAAGATCAAGCTACAAGCTCAAGGGTAAAGAATAATTTTTTGAAATTTCAGGTAACACTGGAATAATCAAGCAGACCTATGAAGTCTATTGTTGATGTCTTTCAAGTGGAAACTATGCTTCTGTGAAAGAAACATCTAGCCAAAGTGCAGGCTTATTGAGAGAAATAATGATGTGCTGCTTAATGAGGAGGTCAGAAGTATATGGTATTTGTTCTCCACGGTTTAAATTCCATGCGATGCTAGGATAGCATTCATACTTTCTATTTTTTTCTTGGTGAGGGACTTTTCTGAGTAACACGTGATTGCTTTCTGAAGCTCCTCATGTAATTTGAGTGATGGTGTAATACTATCAAGTTGCTGTAGCGGTAATATGCTACTCCTAGTTCCTGAAAGCAACAAAAGGGAGACTGAAAAATGAAGAGGAAATTGTATCTATTGTCCAATTCTGCCAGTGACCAGAGCTACAAATGAAGTCTCTTCCTTAGCAAGGCCTCCTAACTAACACAAAGCACTTTGTTAAAGTTACAGAAAAAACAAAAAACACATCTGAAGTTACTAGTGGTACAGCAAAGAGATCTACTGGCCTTTTCACAAGAACAGCAAAAGTTTGTGATGACTGTTGATGTTTACTTGGGTTAACTCAAAATAATTTATAAGATGAAAATTAGTAAGTAAAATAACAGGCAAGAAACATTTACAAGTATTTTTTGTTACTAAATTCTAGAAAACATGAAAAATGCTGGAAACAGCACAACATAGAGACTGCAATTTTTGAGGAAAAACCAGTTTTGTAACTGATCAGATTTGAAAATGCACCTTGAATACTAAAGAAGGGCAGAAACATAAATTTGGAGAATACAAGAATGAGAATGATTTTTCAGAATAAGATACTAAAAATGAAATATTTCAGTTCTCAAAAAAAAAAAAATTAAGTAGAAAATCCATCTTTTTTTTTGTTCTTTCACTTAGTGTCTACTCCATGATCAAACTGGACCCTCCCCTAGGAAAGTTCATTAGCTAGGCTTAAACTATGCACCTCAAGTATAAATGGACCTTGTGTTACATTTTACTGCAAAGACTAATGATCTGACAACCTCAAAGTCAGTAATGCTTAACATCTTCCCTTTTTATTATGCAGTTTGGTTTCTATGGCAACATTATTTAGAAAGAAATACAAACACTTGAATCACTGGTGACAAAAACCCCACACTTCAAATTGATAATGGTTTGCTTGAATTTGAAAGCGCCTTACAGATAGCAATTCAAGTGAAGATGGACAATATCATAGAGATAAGACCTATTTCAGATCCTCATCATAAATAGATTTTGCACCTCTGCTTCAATTTTGCAGTTTCTTTCCATTATATTTACTGTCAAATAATTGTTCTTCCATGATTTTATTTTTATTTTTACGTTATTGGACAGAAGAACATGAAATATACTTAAAATACATGCCCACAGTACCATATAATTCAGCTCACAGAGGAAATGAGAAGGTCCACATGAGCTGCTTTAAAAAGCAGTGGGAAAGGGAAGGGAAATTTAAGAAAATCCTGGAACTGAAACATGAAGGACATGTTATTGGTTTTGGTAAAGGGAAAAGTAGAGGCTGAAGGAACAGGTATAACAAAAGAGATGTGAGAAGAAGGTCCCAGTTTGTGGAAAAAGAATGGGAAGTAACAAATTTACTCTTACAAACATAACTAATACTAATAATAATTAATAAATTTAAAAATACTAGACTTCCAGCTCTTTTGTGTTCTTTTGAGTTCTTTTACTGAGAATATATATATATATATATTTCTACTAAAGCAAAGAAATAATATGCAAACAAATCCAATCTTTATTTATTATTGCACTAGTTTTTCATGGCTGTACCACTTCAAATTTTCAGTGTGTTTGGAGTTTTTTCTTAAGCGACCACAAAGAGCTTTCAGGTTCTCACCTCCCCCATTCTAAATGATCTCTCTATGCTTCATTTCTGTAAACATATTATATTAGTGGACACCACCTTCTGCAAACTCCTTCATCCTTTGGGATACCTTGAAAGCATCCAGAGAAAAGAACTTGACAGAAGGTATTTTGCAAACTTCTATCATTAAATTCCATTGCTGAGCTATGTTTGTACCATCATTTACAAGCCTCAGCATGATAAAACTGGTCATCTGTATCTTCCTAGTATTCTGAATATCTAATTGGGTAACAGTAAGACTTGTAGAAATTATAAAATCCTTAATAAAAACCCATAATCCCATGTTTATATTTGCCATGTAACTTTTTAATCTACCTTACTCTGTTAACTTTTTCTGAGAGGACTCACTAGTCTTACTTTGAAGTGTAAATAACCTCAGCATTCAACTTCATGTTTAACTTAAGAGAAAGTCAGTGCTATTTTTATAAATTAAAGAAAATAGCGAGGCAAAAATTTGAGCAATGGTCTGTAGGTCTCAAAACTCTCTCTTCAAGAACTGGTCTTACATTATTATTACTATTACTAGAATTATTACGCTAGCCTTTAATAATTCATTGTGTTTGACTAAGGTCAATGATGAATGATATTAAAACCTTCCACTTTAGATAACTTAACTGAAATACTAAATATTATGATACCAAAATTAAATATTTTCACAAACTTTTAGGAGCAGAAGAGATTTATAAACTCTCAAGACCAAATAATTTCTTCATATATTAGCATCATAAATATTCATTATCTGTTTCACTGAAATACCCAAGTCAGTAAGTACGGGAAAGAAATGCATAACATACACATGTAAATCCGTCAATTACTTCATTATAATAAAATTCTCAATAACCAAACATTTATTTAATGAGTATAACATTGTGTTGCTTTTTTAGCTCATAGCATCTCTTTTTTTTTTTTTTTAATATATATACAAATATATATTTATGCTTGGCATGGACACTGGTACAATGGCATCTACAACAAAACTTGGGTCATTAGTTCTGGTTTCTAATGTCGTAGATAATACCCTAAATACATGTACTTACAAGTAGTAAGACACGGTCTATTCCTATAATAAAACTAAAACTCCTGAGAAACGCTAATAATCTTGCACTTAAAATTCCAGTGGAAATGCTGCACAATGACAATATCCACCTCAGTACTGTCAGTCATTAAAACATTGTCTATGGTTTAAATTGTTAAATCTCCTTCAACTGAAGAGAAACCTCAAATGTCAAAGCTCAGTTCACTGTCAGCATGCTTCATACTCAGCTGCTACCTTTCAATTTTTTATCAGTGCTTAGAAAGAAGTCACACATCAAGGTCAGTAAGCACACACAACAGTTGTTTACAAAGTTTACTCACCCTTTGACCTTCTTTGCCAGGTGGACCTTGGGGACCCTCCAGCCCTGGCAAACCCTGAAAATGCAAACATTAAACAAATATAACATTCACTGTTATTTTCTTTGTCTATTATTTAATACTAGCAAGACTAAACCAAAGAGCCAGATGTCAATACAAAGCATTTGTTTGTAATAATAAAAACGAATTATTCGTAATAACTTCTTTCATGGAAGGTTGTATTCAGGTGTGAGGAAAAAAATGCAACAGTAATTATTAATCATATTCCCCCATATAGAAACATTTGAAAACAAGGAGGTAAATCAACATTACTTAAGCAAAATTGTAAGCACAGTTATCTACTGTTTTGCATGAAGATCTATTTATTTGGTGGAGTTAGGATGCTATAAGAAAGCAAACCACCTATATTAAGTCAGTGACAGCTTTATAACTCAAATTCACACACAGGCACTGGAAGTGGGGGAAGGGAAAGGAGGGGAGGGAAAGGGACTAAATATAGCAGGCAGCCTTATGCTTTCTTTATTGTAAGAATCAGTTCTATGTAGTTTCCTCTGTGTGCCTGGGCTGGGCTTTTCGAATCATTCAGAGCTCTGTCTTTCCCTCTCCTTAGACCAGGTGCAGGAGTTTGGGGTATTTTGAATATACTCTCAACATCTGAGCCTTCCATCCAAACTCAGTGCAAGAGCATGCAAGATTGACTGCAGTTACAGAATCACAGGCTGCTTCTGAGGAATGAGGGTTTTAATTTTGTATCTGATTAGTGTACAATATAATCATAAAGTCTTCTCATAACAGCTTTGTTCTTAGAAGGCTGCCCCTTCTCTTAATTTATGAGTCACCTTGGAACATTTTTTTTTTTTGAATGACTTCAAGGAAACTATCCAATTTCCATTATAGCAACAAGAAATATGAAATGAATTTCACTGTAATCAGCAAAGAGCGCTGAACATATATACGTCCTATAATTTAAAGAAAATTGAATTTAATATTGCCTATTCTTATAGGGTATCAAAAAATCAAGATTTTCTTAACTATTTAAATTACTATTGCTTGTGTATTGCTTCAATATACTTCAAGTTGAAATATTTTAATATTTGTATGCTTGGCCAAATTCTGAAGTCCTGTAATTATCATAACTTTAAAAAATTCCCAGAGTTCTAGAAAGGAATTACAGAATTTAATTTATGATCTCTAAAAATAAACTTGCGAAAGTGGACATGGAAAAGTTGCTAGCTTATAACACTTTAAAGGATATTTTCAGCCAATTTGAAGGAAGGCTGACATCAGTCATAAATGAAAGCAGTCTATTCAAGAGTTATTTCTTATCTTTACTCTCAAACACTGAAGTCATTATTTCAATTCTGTATAACAGAAACAAGAAAAGGTTTTTGAATCTTTTACAAAATTTATGCACGCTATTTCCTAAAAGTTTATGGAAGTAATATGCAAGACAGTTTTGTGTCCAAATCCCAGCAAATTAAATACAGCAATGTACCTTACACAGGCACAAACACATACAGCAATCCATGAATGAACTCTGCAAGCCTCTTCTACTGTCTCCTGAAGGTAGTTTAAAAATTTGCTGAGAATTCTTCCTACCAACTATTAGCAATATTTGTTTTGCAGAGAAATTCTGGGAATTCAGGAAGAGGTGAAGTTCTGTTTTGTTAGTACACTTCTAGTTAGTTCACTTTTAGTGGCAATTTTATGTAGGGGAATGAAATGAAAGCCTGCAGTGTCAGTTTTATGAAGGAGGAAATAATGAGCCTCACATATCTGTACAATAAGGTTCCAAGGGAATAAGAATTATACAACAATATAACTGCACTATAATGATAATTAACAGCCAACATTTTTGTTCTAGGCCTACTTTAATTCTTTTTCTTCTTTCTACAATATTATCGTAATAAAAAAAGGAACCAGATAAAAAGGTTTATCTGCAAGGAAAGGGAGGAGATCTGCTTACAATTGGTAAGAAGGCAGGGAGACTGCTCTGTACAAGGAGCCATATCCTGACATTGAATCTGAGGTAAAAGTTCACACTACCTTCAGTGGGATCTTTGGCTTAAAAAGTGATATGACAATATTGGCAATGGCTGTAAAGCTGCAATAACTTAGCAATGGTAATGTCTTAGCAATGCTTAGCATTCAGCATTCATTGGATGAGATCCTGGAAATGTAACTGAAGAAGAAACCCACAGAAGGAATGAAAATAAAATTTCTCAACAGTGAAATCTCTCTAATGGGATGAATAAAAAACCTTGCTAAATTCCTAAGAAACCTGGCAATGAATTTAACAGTTTAGCACAGAAAAATATAATTTTTATGAAGGCAGAGCAGTTTCTATTTAGATCTTTATCCTCTTCAACTTCTGGGTACCTCCCTCTGAACACTAAAGGACATATTCTGCACTCCCTCAAATTACAGTTTACAGGGAGCATACACAGTCAACAAATACAAATTACAGGGAGCATAGACAGTCAACAAACTTTATCAGAGGATCTCACTGCAGACAGAAAGGGATAGGTTATATATTGTCATGTGGCCTCAAAGGACATGCTTTGATTGTGTGGGACAACATCCAAAGTAATTAAAATGATACATTATGTATCAGTTTTCAATCTAATAGTACTGCACTGGTAACAGAACAGGTATGGCAATGAGGTGTACAAGGCATAAAGGGAGACAGGAAAACAGTAGCATTCCAGTGGCATCAGGCTGGCAGGAAAATATAATGTGTACTTAACGATGGCCTAAAACACATTCTTTCTCCTGACTCCGGCCACCATTGAGGTCAGAAGATGCTGTCCTTTCAACTATTTCATTGAGAAATAAACTAAATATATGCAATCTATAGGGCCTGTACCTTTCGTTGACCACAAAAGTCTCTTGGAGTTGTCTGCCTGAAGAAGCTTAAAGAACATGGAGTGGAAATGTCTCAAACATTAAGCCTTGAGGGGAAAAAAAAACACCAAAAACACAACAACCAATAAACTAGAGTGGACTCAGATGCACCTGAAAATCTTTTCTGGCAGCCCAATGGGCCAGTTGCACCCTGATCAATATCTGATCCTTGTGGGCCCTTTCCAACTCAAGGTACTGACTGTGATTCCATGAACTCATGAAATCCACTGTAATGAGTAAAAATAGCTACAAAAGATAAAACGTGATATACTACCAGACTTTAAGGAATTATACAAGATCCTGTGGCTCTGGGCAGCCTGCTCTAGTGACTGGTGACCTTGCCCATGGCAGGGGGGTTGAAACTAGGTGATCTTTGAGGTCCTTTTCAACCCAGGCCATTCTATGATTCCATGATCCTGGAAATGAAGTTAAGAATGGAAATTTGTGGATTTCTTTACAAGAGCTAGATCTATGGCAAACGTTGGCAAAGGAAAACATGTTGGTTGTAAAGCTAAAGAAAAAACAAGTAATATGTAAAGCACAAGCCCACAGAAAAATGGCCTTTAAACAAAAAGATCGAAACAGATAAAGGTTTAGTCAATAGAAGAGAGGAAAACTAGTGTACTTAAAAAATTATACCATAAAATAAAAGAACTGTTAAAAGAACCAACATTTAATAAAAAATGTCTGTAGGAACTAGCATTTTAAGACAGTATTTTTGGCCAGTAATGGAAGATAAAACTAATGAGAATTATTAACCTTGAGATAGTAGAAGAAAAAATATGTTCAGAAGTGATAGAAAAATCAGCTAGTAAGTTCAGACAATTAAGCAATTTTAAGTTTCACAAGGTATCAGTTTAAAATGTAACAAATGGCACGTAATCAAGAAATTGCTCATCACAAAACTAAAATCCTGCCATGCAGGTGACCATGCAGGTACAAAAACATGTTAAAATACCTGGTATATCAAGACATATTTCTACAGAGATATATGGTGGAATCTTAATTGATATACTTAACTGCTCAGAGTAACCGCCTAACCTAAGAATACGCTGAATAAAAGCAAAGTTTTTACTGTGTTCTTGTGAATTGAAAACCAAAACAAAATGGAACAGCTGAAGCAGAAGAGTGAAATTGAAGTTGTTATATTTATTACTTCCCCTGGAAGCTTATGACTGATACCAAAAGAATACTGTAAAAATATTTCACAAGCCAGTGTATTTTTGCTATTCTGAAAGTTGTCTCTAAATGTAGCTGATTGTTTCTGAAGCAGGCTATACAGCTATCTCATGCACTCTTAGGTAGGGCTGCAGAAACAGATTTATGTGCATAGCAGCCTTTCTTTCTCCTTAAAAATTAAAAATACTATACAAATACTAACAATAGTAAGAAAAGTCTAATCATGGCACAAAAAATGATAGCTCATTATAGACCTTTATAGACTTTCTGTCTTGTGTACACAAACAGCTGTCATCCATTTTTTCTTCCTTGCTATGTACTTCAGCAAACATATAACCTAATTTTTATGCAATAAAAGCTGCTAGACAGGGAGAAAGTGCATGAGACAAGTCAAGCAAAGACACAAAGCCTGAATTAGGTATGCAGAAGAAACATGAGGCAATGTAAGAATGACTCATTTATTGCCATTTGAATACGTAAGCTTTTGTAATGAAAAAACTTGCTACTTTAAAAAGACTTAGCTATAATAGACATTATTTGGCAACCATAGTTGGTATAGTTCTGCTGAAATAAAATCAACAATAGAATTTTTATTTATTTATTTTTACAAGCAAGTCAGTAGGCAATTCCCACGGCAGAGACTTGACCTAATTCTTCAACACACAGTTCTCACTAGGATATAGGAAGGCTGCCATTCTGATGGATTTAGATATATAATGATCCCTTTTAAAATTAACAAGTAGAGCAGTATGAAATCACAAATCAATACAGTAAGAAGAGACCACCAATCTGACTTTTTAAGTAACTGAATGCGTGATTGTAGTAAACTCCTGCAGTCTGAAATAACCAAAAAGCACTGGTCACCTGCCAAACACTGCTTTTAGGATCACAGAATCACAGAATGGCTTGGGTTGGAAGGGATCCCAAGGATCATCGAGTTCCAACCTCCCTGCCACACGCAAGGCCACCAACCTCCAGATCTGGTACTAGACCAGGCTGCCGAGGGCCCCATCCAACCTCATCTTGAACGACTCCAGAGATGGAGCATCCACAGCCTCTCTGCGCAGTTTGTTCTAGCACCTCACCACTCCCTGTGTAAATCCTCCTCCCTGACATCCTCTTCCGAAGGATGTTATTGCTTTTGCTGCATTCATGCAAAAATACAATTCAACTAGATCTTAATCACCTATGGATCTGGAGATATTAGCAGCCAACAAATTTACTCCACAGCTCATGATTTTCACTGTGGCCCTGCTAAGCTGTTTTGAAGGTATTTTCCTCCTTGGCTTGCTACTCTGATACGTAGTGGGGAAATCGCTTTCCTCTTGAAAGAATGGGCTACTGCTCTCAGTAAGCACAAGAGTTGAAATATAAACACCTTCCCAACAGTCCAAATGGCTAAACTATTAGTTTCCCAGATAAACTATTTTCTGTCACTGTCCCACTTTTCTACCTTAGAGAAGATCGAAAAGCATGAGGAAGAGAGAGATCTTAAAATTCAGCTGTGGTGGTTTTCTCTCATCCACAGGATTGCCTACACCGAAATTCACAGAGCAAGATAGCAGACACTACTGTATACAAAGTTTTGCTAAAATTAGAAAGATGGTACAAGAAATTCTCAAATGGATGATTAATTTGTTACTGCATTATCATTTTGGTGAGGAAAATTAGACTGTCACTTACTTCAAATACCCCTATCATCATCAACATTTGCAAATGCAACCTCCGTCATGTTCTTACTGAAGTAAGTTGGGTTGGCAAGCTGAAACATTCCAACCTCAATTTTAGCCTGTTACTGCTACTGCAATAATCCTGCTACTTTGCTCTTGAGTTCAACATGGGATAGAACCCATTTTTATTTATTTTTTTCTGTCAGAACTGCCACCAATCTACCTACTTCTGTGGGAAAGGAGACAGTATTTAGAGTAAATATTTCAGACTACAAGAAAACATGTTTAGACATATTTTCATGATAATTGATTACTGATTCAAACAGAAAATGGATTCTCATTGATCTCATTACTCTTGATGTTTGATCACTTCTGTAATTCTCTGGTAACTTTCCTTGAAATTTACTTTGCTTCAGAAATGATCATTTCAAAGGAAGGTTGGAAGTCTAATCTCACAGAACTTCACACTTCATGAACCTAGTACTTTTAATAGACTTGGGCTTATCTGCCCAAATCTAGAAAAGAAATCATTTAAAATCCTGAAAAGTAATTTGAAATTACTCTTTACATTGATGCCTGCTGTGAATAGAAAAGCATATGGGACTATTCTCTAATCATTCCTCTAAGGAAAGACATATAGATCACATTCATGAAAAAACCTGTCTATACCTTATTTAATTACAAAGTAATTAAAACTTAATTTAAAAGTAAATAAATTTAATTAAATAAGTCAAAACTGTACAAAGTAAAGTTTCCCTTAAGCTTATAACATTACCTGAAAAGAATGAGAGGATAATAATAGAGACACCTATTGGGTATGAGTCTTTGTCCCTTCTCAAGTAACACAAGTCATCCACAGGAGATGAATGAATTGCAGAAGTCAAGATAAGCAAAATTTGGTACATGAATTTTCAAAAAGAATCACCTGAAACACTGCAGCCAATTACAACAGCAAAAACAGTACATTACGCCTGCAGAAGCCAAACAACTATAAACTAATTTGTGTAGGTATTTGCTAGAAAATATTTTACTAGGAAAAAATGAATTACAATTTTAGCTTTACACAAATAATCACAGAAGCTACAAAAGAGAAGATGAGTAATCAGTCACTGTTGTTTGTTTACCAAGGAAATAGTTGAAAGTGACCACAGTACTTGCCTGGGCCTGAACCTAACCTGCACCCTGCAGACAGCTCCATGCCACGCTTGTACGCCAGCTCCCTTCAGCTCGATTTAACCAGCCTCGGAAGCCAACATTCCAACTATCTGTTTAGTAAGCAAGTCTCGGGTACTTCTGTCTGTGGTCGACTTAAGCCTTGGCTTCTGTGTAAACACTTGGTGCCATCTGGACGACTGTTTCATAACTCTTGAAAGGGATAGGTTCACAGGAACGTACAGACGGACACTCGTTTTCCTCAGGAACTAAAAGCAGCATATCGAGTGTCAAGAGAAATAGTTATAATATATTTTACAAGAGACTGCTGCACTACCTTCCCTCACCTGTCACTTCTCTGACACGACATGCACACACTTAAGCTGTGGATAACAGAAAGAGGGAACTGCTTAGCCAGCTGTGTCATTTCAGAAGACAGCCACTAGCTTCTCAAACCAAATGCCACGATTTGACGAGACTGACCAGCAAAATAATATGGTCCCTGCTTTTTATTCTCTGAAGAATCCATTATTATGGTACAGTTTATAAGAGAACTTAGAGAAAATAAACATATTCCTGAATTATACCCACATGAAGTGGGTATAATTACGGAGAAAATTTCAAAATGTATTCCCAAGTTGCTCCATAATAAATTTTAAAATACTAAAGAAGAGAGATCTAGTATTTATACATCACCAACAAAAAAATAAAATACCACAGAAATAAATGTAATCACAAATAAAAGGTGAGACTCAATCATGACTTTGGACTACTCCTATAAAACTACTACCAGAACTAGTCAGATAAATATATATCTCAACTTATGTAATGTTAATTCATTTCTTGGAAGCATATGCAAAGTTAAATCCTTACTAAAAGTACTTAAATACATGTGTTGCAATTAGTAATCTAAGTCATTAAAATGTATTTGTATTTATAATGCATGAATCAAATAAACTTAAAACTTCCTGTGATTACTGCTTTCACTAAGATTCTAGTAAAGCCTCTACTTTATTATTCTTATTTTTTGCAGCTAAGCATATTTTGCACTACAGTGCTGGTTCCTTCTTCTCTACCTCATCATGCCAGAATGAAGAAATTGCATTAATGAGCTTCCATATCTGCCTTAAAAAAACATACTGAAACACATGGGCTGTAAATCTAATCCCAATCCTACTAACCATAGAAACAGTCAGGCAAAAATCTCAATTCTGAATTCCTGCTATCATAAAGAAGAAATTTTCTTTGATGCACAAACTTTGATTTTGGTAGAGATTTACTGATAAATGACATTAAACAAATTTGGTCAGCTCTAAGTGTATTTTTCAGAGCAACGAACTTTTGATCCATGAAATTCCTCCTTGAAACTGATAACATAATTTTTGCTTCTTAAAAGCCACAGTATTATTTCCTGTTTCTTAGCTTGTTTTACGCTCATTCACTTGTCAGGTTTTTACATTTGTTGAGTATTTACAAACTCTGCCATATATACTAAAGTGGAGTAACCCTCATTCATTAGAGAAGCTACAATTGCTACACTTGTCAATCAAACTTTTAAAAAATACTGCCAGATTTTTCCTCAATGAACTGATAATTGCATTATCTTCTGCATGTTCTCATGTTGGACGGCAGAGAAGTCTTACTATACTTCCAACAGGATTTCTCCTCAGGATTTCCCAAGACGTTTTAGACACAGGGTCTAAAGACCCTTTAGACTCATATCACTTAGACTTTCACTATTCCTGCTACCTCTGACTACAGACTTCTGTAGATGAACTATAGACAACTTCATGTAGACCCCAGGACTACCATCCAGCTACTTGGGAATCACTTCAGTAAAGCATTCTCAGCCTTTTTGTAAAGCTCATGCTGCCCATGATGAGAACAGGACTACAGTGAAGGTCTGTGTGAGAGAGAACGCTCCGGCCCTGCACAGCACTGTGGGCATTCTGGTTCCAGCTGAGATCAGCAAGAATATTTGTCCAGCTTGTTTCACTGCTAGGTGATTTCTATGAAAATACATACAAATAGTAGAACTGCACAGGGCAGCAGAGCTCTGTAATGTCCTTGTGATGCTCTGGAAGGCAGATGACCCAGGCCCAGCATTCCAGCTTGACTGAAACCAAATCCTTTTGAGTATTTCCTCCCTCCATGTCCCAGTGCATTTTAGGGTTAGCTGTAACAGTATTAATACAACATTATTTTCACCTCTCTTCCTTCCCTCTCCACAACAAAATAATTCATTTTCATTTTGATAAAAAGAAATAATTTTAAAATAACAAAATGTTAAAATTATGATAATGATATGGTTCATATGTTTATGACAGATGAGAGAAACAAATGGAACATTTTATAACTTTGATTTAACAAGATTCATAACTGAAACACTGATGTAATGTTTTGGCTGTAACAACATGAATGGTCTTGACAGAGTTTTTGTTCACTGACATATGAACCTTGATATTATCTGACCTATTATTCTCAGTAAGACATCTTCCTTTCCTGGTCATATATTGTAGAAGTCACGACCACACAGAAGTCACACAAGTAAAACAACTCTGAAGAGTGGATTTTCCCCTAGCTGCCACAATTCATGTCATTTATCTTCTTAAGTTCTTGCCAATAGAAACCCATGAGTATTTACAGTGGCAAAGAGAGAAAGACTTCCCGCTGGGCCATATATTCCCAAAGTGTTGTAATCTGTCTTCAGATTGCTAAACTAATTCATACTCAGTCTCATCCCTTCTGTCAGTTAACAGCTACAAAAACGTTTCAGTGCTTCAGTTACTTCCATCTCCCTGAAGACTTACATATCCTTTTCTAAAATTTAAATGTTTCACTTACATTAAAATAAAACATATGCTAAATATGAAGACAAACATCAGCGACTGTATCAATGCATTGCCATCTTGCCATGCCAGAATCAACTGACCTGAAACATTTGCACAGCATTTTATAATCAAAGAAATGTAATTCTTTGACAGTCCACTTTACAAAATGCACAGAAAGTGCAAGTTCAGTCAACCTGAAAACTGTTTCTGTTTTTCAGTGCTACTAACCTCTGAATATATCTTTGAGGAAAGCCAAGTGAACAGAGTTGGAACCAGAGACAATAGACTTATTTGCATTCAGATCCTCTAGAAACAGGTATAGCGTACTCAGGTGCTGCTACAAAAATAGGTATAGTTGCTTTTCCATCAGTTACACAAGAAATGTTCCAAAATACCATACAGGCATCATTAATTCTTCTTGTGTCTTATCCTCAAGAGTATCCTATTCCATTTCAATGATCTCTTTGAGGTCTGCAGGAATCTATTTGAAGTAAAATCTTCAATCTATTTCAGTAATGATCTTCGAATTAAAGTTATTTAATAGAAATATTTCACTGTTCACTAATTCAACATACATTTTGACTGAAGAACACAACTGTAACTGGTGCTGTTTCTCCCTAGTGAGACATGAGCTTCATTAAGAACTGATCTTGGGTCATAGTACTAAACTGCGTCAGGATATTGAACAGTTAGATTTATTCAATGTAAAACAAATACCATGAATAACACCATTTAATTGTGGAGTCTTAGAAAAAGCATATTTTTATGGTATGGGTCTATAGTTACATTCTTCAATGTAAAGGAAATCATTGCAGCCATGGTCTTGGATATCAAGAGAGTGAAAAGTTACAGATTAATCAATAACGGTATGAATGATAGCTCTTGTGTTGTGTATTTGGGATGTAGGTTTATTTAGAAGTAGTTCAAAATACTGACTCTGGAATAACTACATTTGCTGTTGAATAACAGGCTAGGAATTCAAGAGTTTTTGTCTTCATTTTCATTTCTGCCACTCTCTTTTGCATTGCTTTCACCTGAATGAACTGACCTTACAGAGAGCTTCCTTCTCATTTCAGTTTGTGAGTAAAATCACTTGGATTGAGGCAGAATTTGTTATTTTATAAAGCAAAATGCCCTGGAGAGTAATAGGGAGAATTTCTTGCTAGGCTCTGTACATTCTTGGGGCACAAATCATTGCAAGAAAATTAAAAACATCTACTGTCTCCATGGCACTATCTAGCCAGTGTACAACCAACATACAGGTCATGGAATCATCAAAATTTTCTTTTCTGTTGCACAAGTACATATCAGATACTTGCAAAGAAACTGTGTTAGATTCCTACTCAAGAAATCTTTTTTGTTTCTTGAAAGTCAACTAATTGTCATGTCTGATCTCTTTAATTTTTTTTCTGGTAAGTTACAATAAACCTAAAAACTTCCAGAATCTGATATATGGACTATTTCTATAAACAAGGAAAAAAGGGTACTTCACATTTTTTTTCTGCTGTGAAATATGTAGAAACAGTAAAAGAAACTAAATGACTTAAATGCTGTGCTGTGTCATAATCTTTTAAGTGGCTTTCCATCACTGTAACATTACACTTTTTTCTTTCCAGTCTGTGCTGCTATGCATATCTGGTCATTATGTAAGACATAAAGATTACGTAAATGTCAAAAGCATGACATATAAACACCTAATTCTGCAATGACAAACTCTAAACAACTTTCTGTATGAAAAGAACTTTGCAATCATCAAAATTCAAAAAGTGTACCATTAAGCTGTTAATTAAAATTATTTTACTAACTTTTATTATCAGTAGCAGTATCAGCATGAAAAAAAAAAGCATATGATGTGCTTCATGAAAGAATCAATTCAAAATGACTTATACAGCACCAATGTTAACTTCCAAGTGTTAAGCTATGAACTCTCAAACATTTCTGTGTTTGCAGTAAACATCCTATGGTATTTTATTTGTCTTGTTTTGATAAGAAGGTAGTTACCAAATGTTCAAAACTTAAAAAATATACTTTGAAATTGAAACGAATGGTACTAGATGAAGAATAATTTACATTTTTCAAGAACTGGTGAAAGTAATTAACTAATTTAATATAAGGACTATCTAACTACAGTGGCTAACAATGCACAAATAAAGAATTTGGCATTTGTTTGCACCTAAGGGATAAATTGCACTCCTGATTCAAAATACTTTGCTCTATATGCAGTAAAAAATGAAGACTTCACCCTCTCCTCTACAACAGCATTTGAATATATGAACTTCTGTTGTTACTGCTTTATCACTTAAAATCTAAGAAATGGTGAAAATGGTATTTTAATGGCAGCTAATTAAAGACTCATTGTCTTCACAAGGGAAGACACAACGATACAAATGGCAAGATTATGTGATCATAGAAGAATGATATGTTGACAAAAATCATTTACACATAATAGTTGGCAGCTAAAAAAGGTTGGGAAGAACATGAATACACAATGAGGCAAGAAGAACTTCTATGTGATGGACTCATCATGCTGAGGGACATTACCATGTACAGGTATGGATATATTGGATACTTAACTGAATGCAGTGGAAGAATATTTTGGGATTGCACAAGAGTTAACATGGGATGTTTAATGGCAGAAACAAAGGCAGGGAATGACTGGGGGCTAGCACCTGGGTAGAGACCAGAATTAGGCGCAGCTACTGTGTAGGCTGTGTCAGCCCATCTCCTGGAGAGATGCACATTATGTATGTATTTCCCCCTACCACAGTTTATCCACTATTACGATTTACTGTCATAAATCAGTGAAGGGATAACAGCATAAGGCTGCTGGTGCTGTTTGTGGAAATGCTGAGTGCCCAGTTGCTGCTGTGCTGACCTTCATGGCCACACCTGTATGTGCATTATATGTGTTTTTATGTGCCTATTGGAACTGCATGCTCAGTCTAGTTACCAGCTGACCTGGGGGCATGGAGCTGTGACTGCCTTACCTCTATCCATCTTCTCCACCCTTAACTTTCTGACAATAAATCCCTATATGTCATTTGTTTTCCAAACTAAAATGGTTTTCAGTAAAAATATAAGCTAAATTTACTCTAGTATTTGTTGGGAAACATGATATTTTAAACATGCTTATTTTCTTTGCATTTATATATTTCCCCTTTTTCTGCTTCACAATTCACATAGACATTCTTAGTAGAGAGGCTGGACTGTTAAATTAAATAATGGCAAATAAGCTAAAAGCGGCAGCATTTCTGAGTGATTTCTTCTGTTATTGCTTTATGTGTACTCACACTTAAGGCAGTTGGTCCTGGAGGTCCTGCTTCCCCCTAGTTAAAGCAGGAAAGTGAATAAATCAGCAGTCTCTTTAGTTCCAATTTTTACCCTCTAAGATTTTTAGAGGATACATATCATAGCATAAGTAAATTCATTAAAATTATCAAACATGCTTTCTGTTACAGTAATATTTGGGTAAAGAATTTTTTTTGGGGTAGTAATTTCATAGGTATACACAGTTTACCACAAGTTAAATAGAAAAACAAAACAAAACAAAAAAATAGGCAGGCCTCTGCATAAATGAATCGGTTAAAAAAAAAGCAGTCCTGCAGAGACATTTGTGTATGTGAAATTACAAGCTAATGCTTATGTGCTTAAGGTGGCCTCTGAAGTCAATGTGACTGCTCCCATATAGTAAAGACATCTGACTATGTAAAACGTTCACAGAATTATCTTGTTGAGTTCTGAATTTCACTGTAAGACCTTCAATTGCAATCCAGCAAACAAATCAGAGAGCTCCAAGAGAGCAAGTCAGAACATCTAATTTAGGCTTCTGATCTGAATTGCTTTCAAAAGAAGATTCTGTCCATTTTGCAGTGATAAAAAGTGTTCATCTTGTGTATTTACAGTTCATCAATACTCACATTCTTTAATCATTAAAGTGAACAAATGGCAGCATGAGTGGTTCACCACACCTAGATAAGGCAGTGTATTATTGAAGAAATACCATGCACACTCACATATCAATATAAGCTTAGAAATAAAAATGAGTACCTTTTCTCCTTTAGGTCCAGCCACACCAGGACTACCAGGGTCACCTTTTAGTCCCTGGGAGAAAAAAGAACGTATATTTCTCAGCATCCATGGAAAAGTGTTGGACAAATTGCTCTACTGCTGTGAATCAGTATATACATAAGCAGCTCTGAAAGTAATACTTCCTATTTATTTCCATGGAAAATACGACAGAAACAAAGAGCACAATAGCACTGCTTGATAGACAGAATTCTGAGTTACAAAACACTGTTTTTCAACACAGTCATCATTTTTTGCCAGCAATGAACAAGAGCCAGAATGCCATGCTCACAAGTATCTGCAGCAGTGGAGGTGACTTGCTGTCACTACTGCTGAAACATGTCACCCACCACCTCACTGTGCTCACATCCACTGTTTGGTCTCCATAAAAGTTCAGCAAGCATTGATGATTGTCAGCAGGTGCCATTTTTTTCCTTATGGAAGAATTCAATCACACCCTTGCTTCATATGTACTTCTGTGTCAGATGCTATTTTGCCAGACTGCCCCTCTGCTGCCACTTGTTGTATGGCAACAGAATGTAATGGAATATTGTTGGGAAGGTTCAGCCTCTACTGTCATACCACCAAATTCTGCCTCTAACATTATGGGACGAATAATGAAGTAGGAGACACTACTTTTGGAGTAGTGCTCAACTAAATAGGCTTTAAAGTATTAGGAAATTAATAATAATATAATCTCAGAATTCCTCATTTTCATTTTCCCCCTCTACTCAGCTATTGTGAGGCCCCATCTGGAGCACTGCATCCAGGTCTGGGGCCCCCAGTACGAGAAAGATGCAGAGCTCTTGGAACAAGTCCACAGGAGGACTACTAAAATGATCAGAGGGCCACAGAACTGGGCTTGTTTAGCTCGGAGAAGAGAAAGCTCTAGAGAGACCTCAGTGCGGCCTTCCAGTACTCAAAGGGATCATATGAACAGGAGGCGGTACATCTGTTTATGAAGGTGGATAGTGATAGGACAAGGGGGAATGGTTTTAAACTGAGATAGGACAGATTTAGGTTAGATACTGGGAGGAAGTTTTTCACTCAGAGGGTGGTGACGCACTGGAACAGGTTGCCCAAGGAGGTTGTGGATGAATGCCTCCATCCCTGGAGGCATTCAAGTCCAGGCTGGATGTGGCTTTGGGAGCCCAGTCCAGTGGCTCGCAACCCTTCCCGTGGCAGGGGGGGTTGAAACTAGATGATCATTGTAGCCCTTTTCAACCCAGGCCATTCTATGACTACATGATTCATTCTATGATTATGAACAGTGAAGTAGTGATTGAAGATGACATACATCTTCAACAGAAAATTAAATACACAAAGCCAAACTATCTACCTTGATTGTGCCCCATTAGAGCAAGTAGCATGCAGAAATGCAAAGTTCTCAAGTGTCAATAGGTATGTGTCTTGTGTGGTCAACAAATATAAGTAGAATGTCAGCCCCATACCAGAAGTAAAGGTAGACAAAGTGCTGTGGTTTCTATGCTGCAATGAGCAATGTTGAACTGGTGAACTGCAACAGAGTACAACTCAGAGAAGCTGCCCCATACTCCAACACTACTTTTTACCAGTTTGAAAAAGGAGTTACCAAAATAATCAAGTCCTTCATACCTCTCTCCCCAGTTTTGGTTTCAGTTGGAAAAGCACAAAACGTTATCTACTCCTATGTATCACAAGTGCAGACAACTATTTCACTAACATGTCTCACCAGAAGCACACTAGAAAGAAATATTTTATCCCTATAATCTGTGCAGTATATGGAAGAATGGGGGGTTTTGAAATACATTCAACAAATTCAAATCACTCTGAAGTAAGGAATGACTTTGCTTCTGATGTTGGAAAAACCTATGAGGAGCTGCTTAAGGCAAGAGGTCTCTCCTGCACCTTCTTTCGGATCACTATTTTAGAGACACTGCACAGAACACTGATGATGTGAGTCAGTGAGAGCTCTAAGAGTTGAAAGATTTTACTTAAAAGTCAAACAACAATAATGTAGGCAGTACAAGCACTACAGATCATAATTAGACACTTAACAAGTAGGCCAACATTGTTACTACCATGGAGATTAAACGGGTCTAGGATAGAAAAGATTCATCTACATCTGAATTAGGGTTTACTAACTTCTTCCCAGCCCCCTTTTTGCCCTTGCAAGCTCTGTTCCTTGCTTAGCAATAATTGGAAAGATAGAGACAACTGGCATGAAAATGATAAGCAACATCTGTGCCTTAGTGGGTACAGAAACATTAAATCAGTGAGTGTTCTAAATACTGCATATTTGTGCAACTTCACTTCCTGCTAAAATTGCATTAATTCACCATCTGGAAGGAACATCATTTAGAACTGTATGAGCATTTAAGTACCCACTTTGGATTAAATTTGTGGTTGTTGTAAATACCCCTGATTTAGCTTTGATTTGTCCTTTATTAAGCTTGCCAAATATGTAATAGTTAAACCAGAAGTAGTTTAGCTATTTGAACTTAAAAATGTAACAGGCAGATGGATTCAAAAACCAAGCCAAAAAAATTTCTTTCTTGTTATGATTTGTATACTTATGGCATAGTCTTGGTATTGTCTCCATTTACCACATTTTACTTTTCACCTCTTTATGAAAGATGGCATGAAACACTCCATGTACTGAAAAAGCCATCAAAGGATTTTTCAGGTATGCAAAACATGCGGATCTTGCTCAAAGTCAGTGTTACAGCAGTGTAACAATAGATTTGAGCCTAAGGAATAGTTCTGAGGTTGTATATTTGCAAATATATATACTGGGGAAGATAAAAATAAATCTGCATCTCACAGGAGATATAACTGTATGTGTCTCTACTGAAAAGACAACTGCAAGCAAAAGATACTGAACTGAAGCCATGCGTTGTCAAACTATAAGCATCATTTTTTCCTAATTGTTATGTTTATAGCTTTTAGCAGTGGACCTTGGTGAGATATGCACTTTGACAGCTACTGCAGAGATGATGACCACAGGGGTCATCCTCACATAAAAAGGACAAGGGGAAACTACATATTTGACAACAAGCCTTACAGTAGAGCACAATTTTTCAGTATTCATGAAGGTTTCTATGTAATGTACTTATTCTACAATATTTGAATTATTTTTCCTTTGCAGTTTATATCTCCAAAAAAGATAAGTAATATTGGAAAAAAATTTCTCCTGAAGTTATCCCATTAGAAGAGTTTCTTGTTCTTTAACACGTTATATATCACTTAAAGACATTATTATCTTAGTAAGTTCCAGACATCGTGAACACTTCAAAAAACACATCTGGTACTACATCACGCCTGTTCTTCCCTACCCCACCCTTTTAAAGCTGCTCCAAGGTTTAGTTGCTATTGACTGTCTCTGAAATGGCATAAGAAATAAGAATTCCCATAGTATGTAATATCTATAGCCCATTCTAGTACAGTGTCCTACAGTGCCTAATACAGTATCCTGTCTCTGGCAGAGACCAGAACAGGATGCTTCAGTAAAATGGACACAGCTATCTAAACAGATGTAATTGGGATGATTTTTATTAGGCTTTCAATTAGAAAAGCTAATTTTCTACAATATTTTAGGAGACTGAGTTCAGCCTTGAAAGCCACATGCTAATTTCTAATATGACAGATCTGTCAAATTCAAGAACTGAATAAAAATTTCAATAGCTCACACAAGAAAGCATAAAGGAATTACTGAAGTCTATCCTCATCTAATTCTATCTTTCCCAGAACACTGCAACAATGAACATTTGCAAGTTCATGAACTTATTAAAACTCCTCACGAACAATCTTCATATGCTACCTTTTTATCTGCTGTAAGGTCTATAGATTTATATTTCTACAGGTCAAAATAAACATACATCAAGGTTCCTAAATGGATGCCAAAATGTACAGTAAGTGTTAGGACATGAATGCAGGAGGCTGGCCCAGTGGTAACAAGATAGCAACATGAGAAATGGCAGAAATGAGAAGCATTAGATAGAAAAAGACAGGGGAGTGAATGTAACAGAAATGCTGGCCAAAAGAGAAATTACAGGAACAAATATTTCACAAATATTGATAAGAATGTAAAGTCAGTAAAATTGAGTACAACAAAGGGATGAGAAAACTAGAGGCTCTTCGTATAGAAATGAAGATGGTGGTGTTCCTTCTGAGAGAAGAAATTTAATGGAGAAGTCATCATTTTGATTGACACTACTTTTGACAAACCTGTAATTAGATTTCTTTCTGATACTCAAGTCTTAACCAGCCTACTAAATCAACTTGATTAAGGAAAAGAACACAAAAAATAACAATTCTGCCCTAAAACTGTAAAAAGGAACATGGTTTTTATGAATTCGTAAAATCATGAAATGTTATTAATGGTGTCTCAGCATTACTGGCATAAGATGCAAGAGGTTTTCTATATAAATTTTCCTTTTAGACCAGTGACAATCTCATACAATACATGCTGTGCTCTGGAGTTCCATAGAGAAGAGAAAATAACTTAGTGATCTGAGAAATGTTTTTCTTACCAAGTCTGAGAACATTTTATTTGTTCAAAAGAAGTGTCAGGTATAACCGGAGCCAGAAAACTAAACAGTTTTTCAGTTCCTATGGTTTTAGTCATTTGGATAAGATCAGAACAGTCAAAGAATTTGAGAGAAAGGAACTGAATATTTTCCTCTATGCCAAGCGGCCTTGACTGCAATTCTTTTGTGACAACATGATGATGTCTTAGCTTGCTGCTTATATTTGGGATTCACATCTTACATGTCTGCAGTGTCTGAGAAATCATATAATAAAGGAATTCTATCCAATAGTAGTACTATTTAGCCTGCCCATGAAACAACAGGAACAACTTAAAACACATACTCTTGTGAATACTACAGAGGGAAACAACTCTTGGTACTTGCACAGGATAAGGAAAATGTCACATAATTTAAAAGAGTCTGCTTCTGTAAATTAGATTTTTGTGCAGACTTATTTGTTGCTGTTAATCTTGACACTGATGTTCATCTGGGTTTGAAAACCACGCTGAGGGTTTATAAGAGCTTAATGAGCAGGCAGCTCTGCAGCTAAGACCAAGCAGCTGAAATTACTGTACTAAAAACTCTGCAGTCCAAATGGGGAACTGGATTTGCAGGCCTGGACATTCTGAGGAGTACTTTCAGCAACAGACTGAAAATGAGCTACTTTGGGAGCAAACCCGGAAACCTGAAGAAAGTCAGGATAAGTAAAGAAAGTTTACTGGGGGTCTGTCGCAGTGAAGCCAGAGTTTCTGAGGTTTATGCTGCTGGAAGCAGACAATTGGACTGAAGAGCTTCCACAAGGACTGGAGAACCAGAGGGACCAGGGGAGCGATGAGCCAGGGTTCTGTTTAACAGTTCATTGACGATACACTACTAGTTATCAGAAACAATGCAAACTTCACCAGCAGCATTAGATAACAAGGGCCTGCAGCCTTTTCTCAGCTGCCATTATTTAGTTATCCACAGCTGGGAAATATCTGAGAAATCCATTAAGCTTTCACCCTGAGACAAAAGTTTACAATAATAACAGACATGAATTTGATCAGAGAAGTCAGGATAACTGAATTGTTAACTTTGTATGAACTTATCAATAAAACTCTCTTTTGTTCAGAAACGTTAGAAGAATTGTTAATGTTACACTAAGTGTTCTCTCCAAGTAAAACATGCTTTTGGTTCCCTAATGCTTTACTTGATGAATTCTGACTTACTCTTATCAGGATCACTAAGGGCCTGAGAAAATTGTATCATACATTGAAAACGTTCTCTGAGCTCTCCACAGCTAATGCTTCTACATCAAGACAGAAAAGAGATGAAACATGTAAAATGCATTTGCATCTGGCAATAGGTGCTCTTGTCTGAGAGCAATCAAGCTGCTTCTATAGCAGCCACATCCAGCCTACTGGATGGAGATGTACTCATTTGTCCAGGAAATACTGCACTGCATGCGTGAAACAATGAAAAATTCTTCAATATTGCCATCATCTTTTGAGGAGAATAAATCTTTCACTCTACAAGAGAACTATTTGGGAAGCATTATCCAGTTTTATTTTTATTGCTGGATGAAGAAAATGTTTTCAGACTTTCTTGCACATAGTCCCCGGCTTGCATGAAATTCACTTAATCTCACATCAGGATAAAATCTCCTAGCACACCACATAATATATAGAATACTGAAAATATAGTAATCAATCCAACACACTAACAAAGAGTGTCAAATCAAATTTTTATGGATCAAATCAGAAACTTCTATGGAGAAATAAAATTTGGATATACTCCAATTAGTAAGACACCAGAATCACATTTTTGCAACAAAAATTTTAATTCAAGCAACAGCTTCAGAGTCAGCTGTATAACATCAAGCTGTGTACGTTGGGATAACTTTTTTAATCTAGGAGGCATTTTCAGAGCTTCAAATAATAGAATACACCTTTTTTCATTTTATACCTCAAGTACTTTTAAATGTTGCCATTGGTCTTTTCCAGCTGATGTCATTCAAAAACTTCAGATGGCTACACTATTCAAATGTTTAGATCTTACATCTACTGTTTCTTCATACTTTCGCTCCTCGTATTTCCTTATTTCCTTACAATGCTAAGACAGTTTAAGATTAGGGAGTAAGAGAAAACCCATGAGAGTGTGAAGGTAAACGACTGTTACTTTCACATCAAGAGAATAGGTTCTTTTGAAAATATTCATATTTCTGTTCATTTTTACACAAAAGCAAATAAAATGACCCAATATGTGTACATTTCACCTTCTTTACACTGAAAACTTGTGATTTTCTTATTGCTCACTTAAATTCATAGGTCTGTCCTTTGACATTTATGTACGTGAAAGAAAATAGTCTTTTATGTGAAAACGTTTTTATGCAGTAATTTAGAGTACCACCCTTCCCAGTAGAAGAAAAATACTTAATGAACTAGCTTGTTAAACTATGTAGAGATTATACACTAGATTTTCATTTATTTCTTTTTCTATCTTTCTTTTTTCTTAAACAAATTAGAGTCAGTCTTCCCCCAGCTACGCATGACGCATGCTGAGAGATTTGATAAAACTTCCTGGGCTTACTTACTGTTGCTAAAGTACTTCATTTATGTTAGTATCCCATGGTATTCATTTTTGCCTGCACCACTGATCAAGAAAATTACATGACTCCTAAAGGAGTCTGGAAGTTTCAACGACTAAGACTTACTTTCAATTCACACTCAGAAGAGTGTGAATATCGCACTCATCTTATTCCATGGTAGTAGCAGAGATACTCATATTGAGAATTTGTCCTTATTCCATATGTGATATGAGCATAAGTAATTGTATTTAATAGGATTTCTCTCAGACAGTATGTCCATGAACATCCACTTGTTACTGCAATAAAAATGATGGCATTATTAATGTCAAGTGGCTATAAAAGTCAAGGAATATAAGTTAAGAGACACTACTCAAGAAAACTGACTGTTCATATTATACAGACAAATGGCTGCTTACAGATGTAATGCGAATACATACCACAGGAGGACTATATTAGTAACGTGCAAGTTATTTATAGCTGCTTCTTAAGAAGCTAAAAACAATGGCAACCACATTACTAGTATTTATAGTGAGTATTTGTGTTGTCAGATGGATTTTTAAAGTCTCAGATGGAGACATAGCACGACAGACCTTGGCTCAGATTTGTGGAGTGATAATCTAGGAGGTTGAGCAGGGCAGTAATATGTTCACAGTTCCTGCATCCAAACCTGTTTCTGAATGAGATTCTGACTGACCCAGTTAGCACAATCTGCAAGGGATGAGAGACTTCATCGTTCTGGATAACCCATCAACATTGTACAAAGCTAATCTCCAAATCAGTTTTGATTTCCCCTGTTATTCGACTTCATTCTAGCCAAAACCTTTTCTGCAGTTAAGAAAACAAAAGCAGTAATAGGAGAGGAAAAAAAAGGAAAAGGAATTTGCTTCTGACGCCTCTGTTTCCTGATTTTGATTAAAATAAATTCAGATTTATTTCTACCAAAATGTTCAGTCATCATTTTTCCTGTTCTTCATCTGTGAGTGCAGAAACCATCTTCCCACCAGGCAGAGACAACAGTTGCCAACAGCCAACACCACTAGCTTTGAGTGTTTGCAGGCTTTCTTTCTACACCACTGCAAATTATGCCCATGTAAGCAGATTAACTTGATTATTTCGGAAATATCAGATGTTACATTTACGCATATGAAATGAGTTCAAGAAATATTGATAGCAACCAAGAGTCAATGACACACAGTACTTTGCATTTAAACTTACTGACTGGCATCTCCATGCACTCTAATAGCTGAATCCAAAGCATGTTTTTTTTACGTATTGTTAAAAAGGAATCATGTGTGATTCGAGCAATGAAGTCTTATATTGCCTATGCAATTCCGTTTCAGAAACATTTTAAAGCCAGATCCCATGATGATAATCCACCGGGTTTTTTTTGACACATTAGAACAGTTCACTAAATATTCTGATTTATAAAGGTTTAGTATTTTACACTTTCAGTGCCACAATTTCAAATATGTTCTAGAGTTCACCAGATACGTGGTATACCTTACTCATCCTAAAAAATTTGTGGAACAGGATCCCATGTAGTAAAGGAGATCATGTAAGACCAACAGAGAAAAGTCTCCACAGCTATGGAAAGAAACACAGATGTGTTTTTCCATGCTGTCAGCAAATATGCATGACAGAAATATATGGTTCACCTTCACAGACAAGCAGGCTACAAGAGAATACCTCTTTGAATAACTAAACACAGTTTCAGCTCAGTACATAGTATATGTTTCCATGCAGAGGATATCTACCAGTAGCCAAAAATAGCCTGATTTAACAAGCATTAAATTATAGTAACTTAAACTAGAAATAAATATTTTTTATTACTACAGTGTACATAAAAAATCACATGACAATAGAAGTGTCAAAGTCTTGTAGATGGTCTTAAAAACTGTATCTGTAGCTCAATGCAAATAATAATATGCATTGCCTGTGCTCTTAGCAAGTCCAGCAAGACTGTCATAGCATTTAGGTATCAAAAGCTGAAACATCCACTCTTTTGGCAATGCTGGCGGAAAAGGCTTGCTGAAATTTGTTTTCCAAATCCCCCATCTCATTTTTTGTCTAGAATTCCAGTGATAATGTGAACTATTCCTCAAAGATTTAGACAGTCAGGCTCGGTCCCTCTGTGAGATACTTTCTGCCTTCAGCTGTGATGTTTTGCAATTGGAGAGCAACAATATGCTTTAGTATCAAAGCTTAAACCCAGGCTGACTTCCAGCTAGGTCGAGGAGGAGACAGGAGGGGACAAGGGAGATTAAAAAAAAACTGATAGCTTTCTTTTTGTTTTTAAATGTTTATGTCCAAATGATACTGCTTTGCCATTTTATTTATCACATTGACAAAACTCTGAATTTCTGCTCTCTTGTCTTAGTTTAATACATTTGAAAATAAATAAAAAATTAAATCAGGCAGAAGTGACTGTTAACACTGATCAAGTCTATAGTGTTAGTGTTAGCTCGGGTTCAAACATTGATGTGAACCCTATGACCAGTACTATTTTTGACTTAGATTCATACTACAGCTCAAATATGGACCAGATCAATTAATTAATTAGGCAGTGAAATCTACCAGAGAAAATAAATGAAAATTTAACTCAAACTCTCTATTACATGAGCCACATGGAACAATGAATGACCCATGGCTCTTATCCATGAATGGTTAACAGCCTGTGCACTTCCTTTTCAGAAATTAAGGCTCCAGGCCTCGCTTGCCTCCAGAAACACCCTTTTTTCATCTCTGCTCATCATGCTTTATCATGGAGGGTACCATATCCTTATCTGCAGCTCTCTTATCCAAAATTAAGACCTAAGAACTCATACCTCATCTGAACACACTTCTGTTTCTTGGCCATATTTCCAAGCACATATATTTTCTAAATCCATCAATCTGGCATAAATTCTGAAATTCATTGCTTGACTATTCCCCCAAAAGTCTGCAACTTTAATGTTTTATTATCTTCAGTTTACCTCTCTTCCACGAATGCCTTCTGGTCCTGGTTCTCCTTTTTCTCCCTAAAAGAATGAACATGTAAGATAAATACTAAATGACAACTCTTTATTAACAGGAAAAATATTTTAAGACTCTTGTATGTTCTACATGCAGTGCTACAAGTACATTGTTGACCACACAAGGAGAATTATTTCTTAGATTCCAAAAGAAAGAGCTATGAAAGCTAAATCACAGTGCCAGTGAACATCCATAAAGACTTGTAGAAAAACATTCTTGATTCTCATGGTGCTTTGAGAACAATGTGGCTAAATAGAAATTTAAGGTAGGGGATATTTAACCTATTTCATTTTGTTACTGCTTTTCAATAAGCAAGTGATGTTTTAAAAATCTGGTAACAGAAGTGTTGTCAATATTATCTTTGACTCGTACTGCTACATGGTTCCTTGACTGTAGTTGAGAAAGATTGAAACAATTTTTGTTATATTTTTTAGAAGGAGGAAAGTAAATGACATATGTCTAATTTACTTAAGAATAAAAAAGAAAAAAGAAAAAAAAGTGGAAGGGAATCTTCAGAACGAATGATATAGTTTGGTTTTTGGACTTCCATATGAAACATAATATTATTTGTAAGACGGAAGAAAGGATTCAGTTCTGTACTGTTTCTACCTACCATGCTATTCTAGTTAATATAGATTTCACGAGAAGTTACCAAAATACATCTGTTTATGAAGCATAATTTAAGGGGAAATGCCAGAACCAGCAAGTATAAACAGCTCTACAATTCCATCTGTGCCACTAGACTGAAATTTACCAAACTATAAAAATAACATCATTCTGATAGAAGCATGAGGACTGACTTTACTAGAGTCCAAGCTCTTCATTAGTCAATCAAAGGAACAGCCCCACACTGTATTTCAATGATCTCCAGTGAACTACATTTGTATGAGCAGAACCTATTCATTATGTCAGCATAATCTTCATAATTCTGTTAGGTAAATGGTACTGAACTGAGATCAGTCAGCTAATTCCATTTGTGACACAACCCTGATTCAAAGCTATTCCTCCTGTGGCAATGACAGAGGGCATTTCATCTAATAATCTGTCTTACAAAACGAGTTTGTATGAGCTTTCTCAAACAACTAAAGCCTACTAACAAATTAGCAAACAAACTGCAAATTTAATAATCCCATGCAAAAGATGGCTTTGGTAATTTGTTGTTTCAATTTTAATATATCTTGTCGATAACAAACCAAATGCTATACATTAGCTTGAGCGATCCTGTTTTTACCTCAAGTATTGCTTTATTCCTTGTAAAAACTCCAAAATTTTAAACATGATGAACCTGATTGCAAGATGTTTAAATGATTCCAAAAAGTTGCAGGAATATAACACTGGTTATACTAGTATTTTTAATCTATCATGTTCTCTTTGTTCTCTGGATTATAACTTTGTTTGAGATAGTAATAATCTCTATAAATTTAAAGAATAATGGTTAAAGTTCCAAAGTTCTTATTCTTTTTTTTTTTTTTTTTTTTTTTTTTAATCCCCCTATTAAAACTTTTAGAAGAAAATGAAATACAATGACATTTTAGTTTTCATCACTGTGACACACTGGACAATTAATATTTATTTCAATGCCTTCCAACTGGTTTCAGATCACATTGCTACAACTCTGCAGTATCTACAAAGGTACAGTTACATATTTACCTCATATATTTAGCTATGTATCTAACTCCTAATAATAAAGCATTTCTAGGAGATTTTATTCCATAATGATTTATATTCCAATTTATGGAGCTTTTCCTTCTATGGTTTATCTGCCTACATAATCTACGAGAAAATGGTATAACTATCCACAGTTCTGATTCAGAAGTAGTGATAGCAGCTTGTAAATTCTTTGATGCATATGCAGAAACCTTAGTTAAAAGTAGCTTGTGATAACTTGTTACACTGCATCTACATTTACATAAAAGCATGCATTTACAGAGCCTTAAACCAAAGAAGCTCGCCCCATGGCCTTGGTTGTCGTTTGCCTTGATGTTAGATTAGCAGCACGTGTTGGAAATCCTGCCTTTTCCATCTTCAACAGGCAAACAGCAAGTCTAAAACATTGGCAAGTTGTTTTAGGCACATACAAGCGTAGCTGGCGAAGGCAGGGAAGAAAGAAAATCTCCATTTGTTATGATTTATGAGATACTCAGATTTAAAATGTTTGTCAGTAAGACAAAATGATAAAAAGCACTCTTTTCTAATGAGCCCAGAACTGCGCAGAACCCCAACATCCTCAGGCTTCCTGCCATGTATGCCATTTTACACTGAAAATATTCTGATTATTTATTAGAGTAAATTATCTATACTTGCCAAGCCTATTGTGTGGAATGTTCGTGTTCCTTGTGAAGCAAAAATTCAAATCTAACAGAGATCCAATTCTTACAATTTATTCTTCTGTGAACAGAGCCAAGTCACGCTCATTTCAGTGAACTACTCAGCATAATTAACAGCTTAAAATGTAGCAATTTGCAGAACTGCTGAAGCCACTCTGCAGTGTAGATGAGGCTGTTAATAATATTGTGGGTTATCTCATAGATTAACAAAAAAGAAAAGAGAGAAAAATGTGTTAATGTCATTTCTGTCTAATGTTCCTGCCTGCATATACTGTATTCAGATGAGACAATAAAAGACTATTTGGGAGGTAATTGCAAAAGCAGGATGACAAAACTCTGGAAGTGCCATGTCTTGTTTATTAGCTTACTAAAACTAATCCAATATAACACTGAATTATTTGTGGTGCTTTGGGTGCATTCTGCTTTCAATTTCCCCAGTGGAACAAGCTGGTGGGGTTGCTGCAGCGTGAGTACTGGGAAGGACTCAGTCTCGAGTGTGCTATGCTGGAATGGTAACATTCTTTAATTAGAGCCAGGGGTTTGCTCATGGTTTCTGCAAGACTAAAGCATCAGCCTCAAGCCACTTGGCAACCTTAAGGGTGCCCATTTTCCTTGCATACTTTTTTCTTCCTTATTATAAAAGCAAAGTAATGTATTTGGAAATAAAATACATACATACCTAGAAATTACCTAAAAAGGTAAAGTTTATTTTTGCAGTGCTGCTCTGTTAATAATACTAATCCTGTGTTCCTGATATCCTTTGTTCCAGGCATTTTTCAAGTACCACTGTTCGCAATAGCTGAAATATTCTCCGAAGTATGCAAGGCATACAGTATCACAAACTCAGCGCTTATACTTCATAAAGTTTAACTTCTGAAACTGTAATTTTACCCTACTCAGTCTTTAAGACAATTAAATTTTCATATATACACACCCACATGACTACTTTTCTTTTTACTGACAGGTTTCTAAGAAAGCTGGGGTTACAAAGGTCTCCATTCCAGTAACACTCTTTCTGACTGACCTGTGAGCCTTTGTGTGAAAATAGGATACCATGCTGCAAGGAAGCAGCAGCATTCAGGGAGAAGTAATGCTGAAGCATTATGCCATTTCAGAGATGCAGTTATGAAGACAAACTAATGATCCTGTCTAAGTTCAGTCTGGGAAGAACTATGCAAGTAAAACGGAAGAGTCACAAAAGCAGCTTATTTCCAAACAAGCTTTAACTCACATTAAGCTGTTACCTAAGCAGGGTCAAAAAGAGACTGTAAAAACACAGCAGAAATGCACATGAACAACTTTGACCTGGAAGGATGTCACTGTGAACCCTGTGTCTTCCCAAGCCCACCTGGGATATACAAGCACAGCATAAAAGCAGGTAGTGACAAAGCTTCCCAGGCACCAGCAATCTGAAGAGCTGCACAGATACACTTATCTAGAAACCATGACCAAAACACTTTTGATTCCAAACTGTGACATCACTGTCTAGTGCAAGAGCCACAAACAACAGGTGTCGTGACTGGCCAAGTTGGATAATGTGTCAGGAGAAAGATGTTTCCTTCCTGCTTCGCTTAACGTACACTGGGCAATACTGAAGCACATACTGGCTGACTGCTGCTTGGTGTCACGCACTAAATTTCTAAGCACGCTCCCTGAGAAGCTATATAAAGACAAACTACTACGTCAACTGAGTTAAAAATCTTAGGCACGGGATGAGCTGAGGACAAGTCAATCCATGGATCCAAACTACACTGGTGAGCTCTCTTTCCCTGTCAACAGGCACGAGGCAGTCATCTATTTTTATTCTTTATAGGAAAATCTTAAAAGGCATAATGATCTCAATCAAGAAGAACTGCCATGAAAAGAAAATCAAATTCAACAAATGCTACAGTGTACTGCTCTCCAGCTGGAGAAATCAGATGCATGAGTAACAAATAACTTGTATATCATTTGCTGCAGAAAGGGATACAGGGATTACTACAGATCATACAGTGACTGCGAGTCTGTAACACAAAGCTATTTTTAAAAGGCCAAGTTCCACTTTGGGATGAGCCAAAAGCAAATCGAAAAAAAATCCATACAATTACTCTAGCTTACTTGTCACTGATGAGAACAGTGAAGGACAGTGTCCAGTTCAGGACATAATATTTTGCACTGAACACTGCCAGCTTTCAGATACCTGCTCTTCTCCATGATAGAAAGTATGAAAAAAGTCTTCTCCTTTTCCAATGATAGAAAATATGAAAAAAACAACCACATGAGAAAAGAGTGAACAGCGGAGGAGCTGATGACTCTGAAATATGGAAAAGAGTGCTGTACATGAGACAAGAATTTTTTCATAGTAATTCAAGTAAAAGTTCTCATTTGTATTCAGAAAGTTTAAGGTATAAGGATTGAAAACCCAAAGTTTAGACAGTTAAAAAAAAAAAAAAAAAAAAAAAAAAAGATGGTAACAACTTATTTACGAGGAAAACAGGACTGCCTTCATTGCAGATTTTTCATAGTAATGCTCTAGATATCCTTGATGACATCTACTGTATTTGTGTGTAGGAGTGAAGCAGGTACAACACCGTACACCCTTCCAGCCTAACATTTCCTTTAGACTGCTCCTTGATTCTGGTATCTTGGAAAATATGACAAAGCAATGCGTTCAAATGGAACTCGCTCTTAGAACTCGCTCTTAGAATGACATACTTGCTAAGTAATGTTTGCAGGAAGCGTGTCTGAAGGAGCTCAAATGCTTTCATTTAATAAATACATTCTTTCTATTTTTTATTTTTATGAGGGTACTGAAAGACAGGCACCTGATTTGAATGACAGCAATATACATGGTAACAAAGTGACTTCATACACCACGCCAATACCTGCATGCACAGTGCCTAAACAGTTCAGAGATGAGGAACAGCAAAATAAAAATCAAACCAAAGGACACTGAGGAAACATGAGAGGACAGATAGAAGTAAGAATGTAAGAATGAGCAGCCTCTTTAGGCTGAAGGAACACATTTACTTTTAGTCAAGTCATGTATTTTCTTCGTATACTCTTTGCGAAAGCTAAACTCTCAAATTGCAACATTAACCAACACCAATTTCCAGAATAGTTTAACAGATCCATGGCATACCAAGTGGCAATAAACTGGCCTCAGCTGGCCTTACTGAAATCCCCATTCGGGTGGCCTAAAGAACTGTGACATACTTGAGAACTAAGCCTTCAGAGAACTCCAATTCAATATATTCACACCTCGAAAATGCTACAGCATGTTGCACCAACAACACCTTACTGAAAACACTGCTGAGGAATCTTTTGGCCTCTTAATGCATTTCTAACAGATCTCTAAATCTAATCTCAGTCCTTACTGACAGTGTGACATTATCTTATTGAAATTGAAAGGACTTCTAAGGTTCCTTGATGAGGGCCACAGATATTAATTGAGATTATTAATGTACACTGAAAGGTACTAAATAATATTGTAATGAGTAGAACAAGTAATCTATGCGCACGGCATAGTAGGTCTTTTCATCTAAAAGACTTATCAGAGTGAGAGACAAAAACCACAACTTCAGCCTTTTGGGTGATGTCAGCCGGTGTATAAAGAAAAACTACTGAGATTTCAAATCCTACTTGCTACAATTTACACAAGACTCATCACAATCTAACACGTCCCTTTGATTTCAACAACAAATGCCCCAGACTATCTCTGGTCAGGCTCCAGATGCTCACGCTACCTTTGCTTTTCACAATATTGAATTTTGACATTGTGGTTTGAAAACTTTGTTCTGTATGCTATCATTGCTCATCCTTCCATCACCATTTCACTTTTTTTCTATAAGCCTTTCAATGTCAATGAGAAAAACAAACAAACAACAACAACAACAACAACAACAAGAAACAGAAAAAGAACACTGCAAACTATATTGTTTTTGGTACTATTGTTTGAGAACATATTCTCAGAATTGGAATGAAAATTTTTTTATCCCAAGGTTAAAGTTTTATTCACAAAAACCAGGCAAGGTGAAACATTATATTTTATAGTATTTACCTTTTGGTGGGTTTTTTTGTTTGTTTTTTTGTTTTTTTGTTTTTTGTTTTTAAACAACCAAGTTTGCTCTATAGGAACCCAACTTCTATCTTAAGTTCTATGTTTTAAATATATCTTTGTACTGTCCCTAGCAGAATGGGATCATAATACTTCACCCGGGCTTTCACAAGTATTTGCACTTTTACAAAATTCTAATGTTTTAATACTCTAAAGCAGAACTAATGGTTGAATTTGGCTCCAAGATGCCAAATATACTATTTTTTAAATTTTATTATCTTGTGTTTCTATCAGTAGATTAAAAACTGAAAAGAAAAAGCTGTCTGATTTAATAAGCACTCTATTTTTCCTTCCTTAAGTAAATACTACAAATGGCTTTGACTTTCAGCTGCAATTGTTTAAAGCTCTGTCTGTTTTTCAGTGGGGAGGTTTCTGTTTATACAGGCTTAGTGTTAGTGTTGAATGAAGATTTTTCCGTAGGAGGAATAAACCAGCTTCTTTTCAGGGACTGTCTCCTAAGGAACCTAAAGCCAATCTGTTCTTCTTAGCAGCTGACAAATAGTATTGCTCTCACAGAACATAGTATTTTTTAGACACCCATACTTTCATGATTTTGGCAGGCTACTGCTATTGTTATTTAGATTCTGAGAGATGTTGTGCAGATGGTTACATTAATGTCAAGTGTTTGCACAAGTTGATGGACTGCAATGTCTGTTCTGGAAAGGCTGCATTTCTATTTCTACCACATGACAACAAAAATAATGTCATTTTCTGTAGCTAAGATTATTTCTGAGTTGTGTTCATCAGACCTGTAGAGACAGCAGTAACATTTAACTCCATCTTCTCAGGCTACATTAAGTTTATTATGATCACAGAAATGCAAACTTTAGACCAGGAGTTCCTTGAAGTTTCAATAAAGTTCTCATGCTCTATACTAAAATCTAAATGTGTGATATTTTCAATCTTCTGATAGATACGTATCTGAGAAGAAGGCTTGATCTGTGCTCAAGATACGCATACCTTGCTCATACATTACTAAGAGCAATTCAAAACACAGCTAGAAAAATGGTTGTCTTTTGAAAAATACATAGTAATTACAGCTTTTATGTAAGAACTTTCCTCCTTTGTTGGGGGGATCAAAATCCACAGCTATCACATCCCTGACAACATTTGATTAAAACCATCCCATGGGATATAGAAAGATGACAGTTGTTTTCATGCGCTATTCTAGCTAAGTTACAGTGAACTGTCTAGAGCAAATGTGCCACTGCAAGCTTTGTAGCCCATTGCAGGGGAACAGGCACATTTAGAAGGAGCACCCTGGGAAATCTGATCTGCATCTGCCAGACAGCTATTGACAACAGAGGCAAGTTTAGGTTAACAATGGCATTCCATAGGTACTCATACATGGACGCATGTCAAACTGTTTCTGCATGTATATACTGGCCACTTCATATCAGGAAGATCAACATCATTCCTTCCCACGCCCCGAGAGACATCTAAGACAACTGAGTCACCATTTACTGCCACAGACTCTCTGAACTTTCGTGGTAAATTAACTGCTCTTCTAAGCTAGCTTCTTCAGTTTCTTAAAAAAAACACAGACAGTCAATGACTGCAGTGTACAAAATAGAGGCATAAAGCTGCTGAAGGAGTTAACTACATTAGACACATACGCATACTTCTGTGCTATTTCCCATTTTTCTGCTTTTGGACAAATCTCTCATAACATCCTTACTATATCCACATTAGCAAACAGCACTGTATGACAGAAAAGGATTTATGGAGCAAATGATGCAGAGAACTAGATTTTCACATTATACATATTTTGGAGGAACTATTCCAAATCTACTTCAGGGTCACTTTAGTCTGTTTTCCTCAACCCAACAGACATTATCAATTGCAGTTGTTTAGGCTGCAATGGATCTTTCAGTTTAGCTTCACTCAATCATGTTGTTCTTCAGCCCTAAAAACATTCATAGTACTCTAGCACTTCCTGGTTCTTCAAATACATTTGTTATTTTGAAGGAATTGTTGCTGAAGAAAAGCTAGAAATCAGTCTGATGACACAGAATCTGATGAGATACAAACCAGTACACGGAAGCTGTTTTCTGGTCAAGAGTTCCTTGATTTATTTGCATTCCTAGGTGTCACACAGTGTTGTAATAGCACTGCACAGGGACACTGAAGATAGGAAAAAGGAGACGAAGGAAGAAGTCTGTTCTTCTCATTGACACTATTACCACAACAAACACAAACTACTAGTAAAGGGAGAAGAAATAAGTACATGCATGTTGCTGACTTCTCAACAGTCACAGACATATCTGTCCTTGCAGGCTGTGAAAAGATTCCCCTACTTGCATGAAATTTTATTTTTGTTATATTCATGAACAACAGTCCTCTTCAACAGTGACCAATGTGATCAGCCATTTTCTTTTTTCTTTTCACCTCTCTCTTTTGAAGTCTGATGCGTATCCTAACTGTAAAGAATGATCTAATAAGATAGTCATTCAAAACTACAGACTTGATTTAAACCTACAGAGTTCACTGATTTAACTACAAGTATTTCATCTGCAAATTTTCTTTTAACATTCATGCTTATTGTAGAAATATCACATCAGAGAATTGTTTAGAAACCTGTTTCAAATGAAGCTAAACTTAATAATTACAAGGCTACACATACATATGTGTGATTCATCATAGAATGATTTGGGTTGGAAGGGACCTCTAAGATCATTTAGTTCCAATCCCCTGCTATAGGCAGCAACACCTCCCACTAGAACAGGTTGCTCAAAGGCCCATCCAGCCTGGCCTTGAGTGCTTCTAGGGAGGGGACATCCACAACCTAGCTGGGCAACATGTTGCATTATCTTATCACTCTCACAGTAAAGAATTTCTTTCTTCCTAATAGCTAGTCTAAATTGCCCTCTTCCAGTTTAAAACCATTTCTCCTCGTCCTTTTGCTACCTACCCTTATAAGAAGTCCCTCCCCAGCTTTCCTGTAGGCTCCCTTCAGGTACTGAAAGGCCGCCATAAGGTCTTGTTGGTGCCTTCTCTTCCCCAGGCGGAAGATCCCCAGCTCTTTCAGCTTGTCCTCATAGGGGAGGTGCTCTAGCACCTGCTCCAACAGCTCCATGTTCTTCTTGTACATGGGCTGATCTCTCAAGTCTGTCCAGGTCCCTCTGAATAGCATCCTTTCCCCCTAGTGTGTCAGCTGCACCACTCAGCTTGGTTTTAAATGCAAACTTGCTGAGGATACACTCCATCCCACTGTCTGCACAGCCTGCAAAGATGTTAAATAGCATCAGTCCCAACACTGATACCTGATCCACTTGGAAATTAAGCCATGAATCACAACTCTCTGAGTATGACCATTCAGCCATTTCCTTATCCAGCAAGAGATCCATCCATCAAACCCACTTTTCTCCAATTTGGCTATCAGGATGTCATGCAGGACGGCGTCAAATAATGTTTATAGACATCATGTTTTCTAATACTGCATCAATACTGTGCTTTATTAGACTATCCTATTGCCTCTTCTCATTAGATACCTGTAAGTACTCTGCAATAGTGCATACATCACCATTTTGCTGATACGGGTAGCTGCAGAATACTGATAGCCTTCTCCTGTGGAGCCCTACCAGCTCATTCACAAAGCCCATCCTTTACTCAGAAATTCCCAGGAACTGCCTCCAGTTTGAAAGCATTTACAGTTAAAAAAAATAAAAATCCTTTTCTCCAAATATGCAAAGGTATTAGTGAAGCATACACAGCTTTTAGAAAAGAGAACTGAGGAAAACAAATGAATAAATTTGTGTGTCTGTGGGTGTTTTTACAACATGAAATCTATGCTATGAGCCAGAAAAAATGGAAGGGAGAAGGCACAGGTAACCAAGAGCCAATACAGTATTAAAAAAAAAAGGAAGTAGACTAAACAAATGCAGAAGCAGAGATATGAAAAGAAGTTTGAACAAAATGACTGGATGTCAAACAACAGTCAAACATATTTCACTCAGACTGTCTTGGGGGAACACCCATATTTATGGGCCCTTTCTAGTTCTCTCTTGAATCCAACTCAGGCCACATCTTACTTGCAAAAAAACTATATGTCTATTCTCTGGCATTTCTTATATTTCAACACAGTATTATTATTTTTTTTAATTGAGATTGTTAATAAATACTCAATGAATACTAAGCAAAAATCATTCTGCCACTGAAGAGATGTATAGAATCAGAAAAGAGGATATTTTAATTCACCATAATAAGCTTTATCACTTGAACTAAAAGGTAACCTAACTGCAGTAGAGAATGACTCCAGTTTCTGGTGAACCAAAGGCACAGGCTGAGCATGAGTCACATTCCACTCATCACAAAATACAGACAATTTACTAGCCAAGTTGATGAAAAGCAGTGAAACCATAAATTCTATACTTTTGACTCCAAAATGGAGTAAAATTTACTTCTTACAGCCCAAATACAGGCTTATACCTTCAGGAAGGCAGGGCACTCAAATGGAAGAGGTAGCTGTTCCTCCATTAAAGCAGTCCCATTTCAATACTGATGTAACAGCTGAGTTATTCCTCCTAAATTATTCTCAACCTTCTCCATCTTCTTCAGTAATATACTTACTGCCCATTCTTACTGTTTTCCCTAAGTATTCCCCTCAAAGTCCATGCCCACCTCTACCCTCTCTTCCATAAACAAAAGTGCCCTGACCTTAACATTCAACTCACTGGTAGTATTGAGTTATTAAATGGAAACTAGAACCTCAACATATCTGTGCAGTCAGAAGATGATGCTGTGCTCTCTACCACTACGGGTGGACATTTCTTGGCACCTCCAGAACACATTTGTAGATATCAAACGTGCAACACTTCTTATAGATAAAATTGTTACACTACTTCTCTATTAATTGCCATTTATCAAAAATGATGTTGAAAAGGTTTGCAGTCTTAGTAATTTTCAAACTATTGCATGTTTCTGAGCATCAATAGCTGTAATGGTATCCAGACTTCCATTCATGGATACCTTCACAGAGACAATCAGGGCAGCACAGAAGTAACACAGAAATGTTAACAGAAACAGTACACACAAGTTGCCTGGCATTCTGCTTTTGCTATTTATTAAGCTTTACCTCTCAACATTACAGAATCTACAGTGCTTCCAACACCCCAGCTACCTTGCTCAGAGCAGGCCTGGTTGTTTCTGCATAGCTCTGCATTTTTCAAAGACACTATGAATCTTTTTCAAGATAAATATTTTAGTTTTACAAATTATGAAATCATGACTATGGCTGATAAAAAGATGTTTTCATTTCCACTTGCACATCACAGACTTTTACATATGGAAAGATATATTTGAGCTCAAAGCTTGGTTGTGTTTCAGGAGGTAACAATCTTTTAACTAATAATGAACAAATGAATGTGTTCTCAAGTCTCTCTTCTACTCTGCTATCAAGAGTAAATACAACGTGACACCAACAGCTCTCTTTTACTGCAGCATACCAGAACAGTAAAACAGAAAAAGTTGAGAAGAAATAACAGAAGGCTGAAGATTATTAGTTTCTGTACAGATATGTGACTTCCTAAACGTATACATAATGATCTCAGCTACTTATGAGAGTTATCTAAAATCAAAATTTCATATGAACATGCGTACTAAAAATAAGTTGAATGTCTCAAAACCTTGCAACACTACTAAAACACTACTAAATCCACTCAGATGCAACCATTAGGAAGGTCAAACATGGATCAGTTGTCACAGCAGGCAATACTAAGTAAATTATTATTTAATTGGGAAGGGACAGTTCAGGGATGCATAATGGATGCTTATTGATTTCTGATTGATAAAGAAAAGGAGAAAAGGAATCTTCCAACAGAAGAAGTAGGGGACACTGAATTAAATTAACAGGATGCAGTTTCCAAATAAACAAAAGGAAGTGATTCTTCAAGCACAAGGATAAACAGCGTAATTCCTCAACACAGGATATTGCAGATGCTTAAAGTTTACATGAATTTGAGGGGAAACTGCATACGCTAATGGAAGATAAGTCCATTGAAGGCTACTAAATTCACTGGAACCACATCTGGCTGAGATTGCAGTCAGAAATAATTGGAGGCTGGAAGAGCGTACTGGGAGAAGCACCACACTCACTTTACTTTGTCCTCATGCTTTTCCCTAGGCACCCCTTCTGGCTACCATTAGCAGCAGGATGCTGAGTTAGATGAGTCTTTAATCTGACCAAATGGGTATTTGTAAGTAAATTAAACAGTGATATAGCTTGGGACCTGGAACTTGGTCATCTGTATCAATAAACTGATAGACCCCAGCTGTGAATGTCTCTTGCAGACATTTCAATCAGGCTAATTAACACTTCCCTGTACAATTCTCAGGCACAGTTAAAGAGTTATGATAAGCTATGGACTATTCCCAACAAGCAGTACTGATGAAGCTTGTTTCAAAGAGAAAGAGCAGTAAGAAGAGAAACATCAAGCCAAATGCCCCAGAATTACAGGACAAGCTCTGGTAACATTGAGCTTAGTAGGATGAAAGTCAGTAGGACTGCTTTTAATACAGGTAGGAACTTGTAGAATTAAAAATATGCTTTTCTTCTTCCCCTAAAATATCTGTGTACTGGCTTCTCTGTGATTGTATATAATATGCTTTGTGATAAAAACATGTCATGGCAAAACACTTTCATGCCCATTAATTGAGATGATTGTCCTGCAGAAAACATCTAACTTCATTTGACTTAATGAAAAAATATTCTGAAGTGCCATTCAAGATGTCATAGCAAAACAATAAGTACAACCCAAAAAAGGAAAAATATTCTCCCCCCAAAGTTTAAAAGATGTGAATTGTATGCTACATAGTTACAAGATGAGAGGGAGAGAATTCTAATACTTCCCTCTACAGCATTCAGAGTCGAGTATGAAAAAACTCAGGTTATGTTTACATACAAGTGGTAAAGCATTCAGCCTTGACTGCAATAAATATATCTTACAGGACTTAAATCAACATAGTTAAAAATAAATAAATAAATTCAAACAAAGTAACAGTTTTTATGGATTTCAAAGGCAAGGAGCCATATTTTCAGCAAATTGGGACTGACTGCGTCACCATCCAAATAAAATGAGGGAACTGGAATCAGATTGTAATGCAAAATGCATTTCCATACCTCCAAAAATCATAGCAAATAACAGATTTCTATTTGCAGCAGCCACATTTATACCCAGATTTGCTTACTGAATTTGGTACATTCTATACTACGTAGTATATATAGAAATGCTGAACTATTTGAAGCAGAATCTACTACAGCTGATAAACAGCAGCATTGTAAGTTTATACAGGAGACTTAATAACTGTTCCTCTTAATTGTCATTTTTTACTTTACTGTTTTTAATTATAAACTTTCCAGGTCCATTGCTATCTTCTGTCCCATGACCAATAACTTTTGTTTTTCAAGTAGGCTGCAAGCTTCCTCAGTACCTTAGCTGTCTCATGTGGACTGGTTTAATCACTGAGATTTATGGTACCAACATGAAAATATCAGCAAGCAAAAAAAATGTTTACTAACATCAACTAGCACTGCAGAAAGCTGACTCCTTCTGCATTGACTTATGTTTATTTAAAAAAATGCTTACTGAAGACTGGGGAGAAAAAAAAAAGACTATACTATACAAGGAGACATACTGGAAGTGCATAGCTGTGTATTTTCTGAATGAATGCAAGATAAAGGAGTATTTCATTAGGTGTGATAGAATGAAGTAGAAAATGTTAGCCTCCAGGAAATCTTCCTGACACTAAGGTCTGTTAGGAATTCTCTTCTAAAGGAAATAGAGGAAGTCCTATTTCCTGAAATAATTCAAATTGAGCTTCACAAAATAATAAATATATACAAAGAACATCCTGCGTTTAGAATAAAATGAAGCAGATGACAATTTTTTCTACACTTAGGCTGGACAAGCCCCAGATTATCTCTCTCTTCTTGCATATATACACAGGCAAAAGCAGAATCAAAGCATACAAAAAGTAAAGACTGAAGGATGAAACTTTGGAAATAATGTATGACTCTCATTATGGCTATACTCCCAAAGGTTTCCTTAGTCAAATACATGTACGTTTTCTATTTATTGAAAAGTATCAAAGAGTTGCAGTAAAATAATCAATTTACCAAAGTGTTCATAAGTGAACAGTACATAGTAACTGCTTCTCTGAATTAAAACAGAAACAAGGAATGTATATCAGTATTCTGAAGAAGCTGAGTGAAAGAGGAATTGAGGTTTCCTAGCTCTTTTCAATCAGTATTGTCTCTTAGCAAAAATCCTTTTATACTTGCTTGGCTATACTTAACGTATAAAATGTGCTGCCTTTTCAGCCAACACTTTTCCCAGTAAAATGGATCTGTTACACACAGGATTCCATATTATCACAAAATTTATGTGGCATTCAGGTTCCAAGAGTTTCTTAACACTGGAGTTCCAGGGTACCTATGAAGTAAGCTGTAGTGAATATTTATTCTAACCAAGGAAGAAAACAAGAAGATGAAAAAATGGGGAACTGAAGAACACTAGCTAGAGTGACCAAAAAAAGCAAGAACCAGGAGATTAAAAAGGATAAATTACAGATTTATCAGAGGGGGGGGGGGGGGGGGGGAAAAGTATTTTAGAGATCATTTATCTGACCAATTAACAGGCTCAGGGCCATCTCCAATTCCCATGTGATACACATGCATCAGGTACCAAAATAAATAATAACAATAATAATAGTAAATAAAAATCTAACCCCGTTTCCTAATATGTGCTACTGATGCCCATAATGGTAATAGGATATTGAGATAATGGCATCAAGGACAGCTCCACTGGTCTCAGTATTTATTACCACATCAACAGTAATATTTCAACTTGTGTGGTTTTCAAGTTCTCAGACCTTGCTATGGGTCCATTTGGGGTTTAAACTAGTAATTAAGCTGAACTGAAGCACTTAAACATCTTGCCTCAGTATATTAAGAATTTGGCAATTACAGTATAGAAAGTGACTGTTGGAGACACAAGTGCTACCTAGGTGAAACATAATATTTATCATTAGGTACTGAGATTGCAGTAATTCTTTCCCATGTTTCAGCTAAAACTACCTTTGTTTTAATTTACTGGACTTTGGTTTTTCTCCACTTAGAGTAAGCACAGAGTCATTAAATGATGCTTCAAATTTTATGACATAGCTTTAAACATACATTTCTCCTGGCTTTAAAAGCTGTGATTCTGGGTTTTCTGTGCTTTTTGTCAAACTTGGAGGATTGTGAGGTAGTTGATGTGGAAACACAAGGAACTTTACTGCTATGCAAATTCTTGTATTATAATAGGTATTCTCTGCATGTAATACTTTTCATAAGCCTAGTCTGTATTTCATTTCCTTTTTAACATTTTATATATGCAGTACTGCTTGAAGATTCACCTTGTAAGTAAAAACGTATTTAGAAGATGCAAGAACAGAACTTCAGCTACTGGAATTGACAGAGCTTGTGTGAATGAACCATGACAACACGAGCAGACAGAAGCATGGTAATTACTGTACTAATAAACTTGTAAGTTTAACCACGTCCCTTGCTCAGGAACATGATTTAGCTGGGGGTTGTTAGGGTAGTACGGTTAGGTCGTGGTTGGACTTGATGATCTTTAAGGTCTTTTCCAACCTGAGCAACTCTATGATTCTATGAAGATTATCCTCTTATTATCTTTTTGTGCTTAAATTTTTGAAGAGACTTTTAGATTTTATGTAGATCAATTTACTTTACAAGAATTTTTATTTAAATATGAACTGTTTCATAGGGTTTCAGCAAACAAAACTAAAGCATCTCAGGGAGTGCACACATTCCCATCATCCAAGCAACCACTCACTACCCAAAGAGACAATCCAGCTTCTATGAGGAAGGGAGCACCAGCTGACAAGTGATCAGTTATTTGAGGAAGAGCACTGTTCTCCCCAAGATATGACACTCCGAACAAGTATTAAAGTGAAGCTTAAAAATTTCTGCCTATAACTTATTCTAGTGAAAATGTCCAGTTCTCACCTAAAATTGCAAAGCATGTGCATAAAAATCACTGAGTCATTTGACAGCTTTTTTTCCCAATCCATTGTCTGAATTAAATAAATATTCACAATCCACCCCCCAATATTTTTTAAAATTATCACTGACACTTTTTTTTCCCACATAGTTTTATATTGTGAATACACGTCACAATTCAGAAAAATATCATGTTCCTGGGCACTCTCATAAAATCACCAGATAACTGAGGCTGAAGTGACCTCAGGAGACACCTGGTCCATATTCTTGTTCAGAGCAGAGCCAGCTGTGAAGTTAGACCAGGCCCCTGCAAGATGGTCTTCAAACCTCCAGAATCAGAGGCTGTACAATGACTGTGGGTAACCTGCTCCAGAGTTTTACTGTCCTATCATGGAAAAGCATTAACTAAGCATTAAAACCAAGCAAGTATATATAATGAAAAAAAACAAACCACCTAGCTGCTCTCTGTGCTGATCTAATTAGAAATCAGTGTAAATAATATACTGAGTAGTTTTGATACTATTAGCAGAAAATAAAAAAGTCTTATGAGACAATTTGATCTCCTGTAATAAATAAGTCTTTCTATTTATCATTCCTTTTTCTAGAACTAAGGTTAAAAGTGCAAAACAATATAAGAGGAAATCACTTCTGTAAGAAATCAATTTGGAAACTAAGAATTCTTTCCTACTGGCTACCTACTATCTTCCTTGCTGCACTCCAGTCTGTTACTCTGCACGTTACCCGTGTCAGGAATAGGAAATATGCCATTCCCTTCCCCTTCGCAGTAGTTTTATGTATTTGAAGACAGTTTACATATTTCTCTTCAGCTGACTCTATGCTAACTAATCTTTCTCCAGGACTATGTGTTACACAGACTAGTTATTCTTGGTGATCTCCTTTCAACAGCCTTTATACTGAAGCCTTACCAATACTATGTAGCACAGAACTACTTCATTAGTATTGCAGACAGTACTTTCAAACATCTTAGTTTTTTTCATTCGCAACTGCCTGACTTCACTCCCTCACAGCCAAGAAAGCCATCCGTATCCTGGGCTGTACCACAAGAAGTGTGGCCAGTGGGTCAAGGGAGGTGATCCTGCCCCTCTGCTCTGTCTGGTGAGCCTTCACCTGGAATACTGCAATCTGATGTGGACTCCTCAGTACAGGAGAGACATGGACCTTGTGGAGCGCATCTAGAGGAGAGCCACAAAAATGATTTGAGAGATGAAACATCTCTCCTACTAGGACATGCTGAGAAAGCTGGGGCTGTTCAACCTAGAGAAGAGATGGGGTGACCTGATCAGTATCTAAAATGGGGGCTACAGGAAAGAAGGGGACAGACTCTTTAGCAGAGCCTATGGTGACAGAACAAGGGGAAGTGGTTTCAAGCTTAAAGAGGATAGATTTAGAGGATAGGTTGGATGTAAGGAAAAAGTCTTTTACAGTGAGGGTGGTGAGGCACTGGAACAGGTTGTCCAGAGATGTGGTGGATGCCTCATCCCTGGAGACTTTCACAGTAAGGCTGGATCAGGCTCTGGGCAACCTGATCTAGCTGTGGTTCCCTGTTTGCTGCAGGGGAGTTGGACTAGACAACCTTTAAAGGTCCTTCCAACTATAAGGATTCCACGAGTCACTAGTTTCGCATCCAAATAATCCACAGACAAATTACAAATTTGCAAATTACAGTTTGCAAGTGGATGCTACTTTTTTCCCCTCAAACCATATTTATTCTCAACTACAAATAGAACTTTGCACTTAGACCTTTTTTTTAGATGCTAATCTGCTAGGCTATATCTTTGATGTGTCAAAAACATTCTGGGTTTTAAGGCTGTTTTCCAGCCACTAACAGTTCATACCATACAATTACAGTTCTGAATATTATTGGAAGGAGGACAGATTCACTCAGTATAATCTTCCTTCCTGTCAGCAAATCAATTAAAACTGCTCTCAGTGTATATGATTTCAGTCATGCTATAGAAGAATAGACCAATGCTTTTGTTGCCAGTTGTAACACTATCTTGTGAGACTATGACATTGGCTGCCTAACACAAAGCAAATAGAATATAAAGGAGGATTAAAACAAATTTACACTGAGAGTATATTATTTCCTGTGGCAGGAAAGCACGCAGCATTAATACCTGTACATGCCAGTACTGGTTCAATCTGAAATGGAAAAAAACAAAACCAAAAAAACCTCCAAACAAAACGAAGGCAAAAATTCCAGATTCCTGAAGGAGACCCACGTGTGGCAAAGAAACCTTTTAATAGCCTGAAGGAATCACCCTTAGCATATTGAATTAAAGATGCCTCCTGTATCTTTGATTTACATACAACCACTTTTGCCTCAATTGCCCACGACATCCCCAAAGCTTCCTCAGACAAAACAGAAAATACAATCAAGACCAAAGTCAACTGGTTTGATGTGGTGAATGGGCTCAATTGAAGGAATGTCCCTTAACCAAACTCCTTCAAAAAGCATTCAGTGCTACTTTAGGTTTCTGAATTGCTGTTGGTAGCTGCCTCTTCTCAAAGTGTTCTCCCACCAGTTCTGCACCAGCTCTACCTGTGGTGAGTTAGAAATGGCAAACACCTAATGTACAAGTAGCTGTAACCCACTCAAGGTACAGTTCAAAACAACAAACACTGTCCTGTTCTTTGATGTGCAAGATCTGACTGAGCTTTTTTCATTAGTAAAAATCAAATTTTAAGTTCCAGTCTTTTTAACCATGTTTGTTACTCACAAAGTAGCACAGGCATTTTATTCAGGACAGTGCGTCACGACACAAGAGCACTGATACATTTTTTATACCAGAATTTAACAACTGGAATATGCAAAATTATTTAAACTATGGCTAAAGTGAATAACTCACAGCCCAAACTGAGAGCTACTTTGTGTAACCTTAAAAGACACTCCCTCCTCACATATCAGGATATAAAGCTTCTGATGAGACCGTCCCAGATAATTTTTGGTAAAGAATTCTTCTGCTTGTATATTTCCTTTTCTTTGAAGAACAGCTGAATGTATTATTAAACTGGAAATACATTTAAATGGAATCTTTTAATTAGATTCTGAATTTGAAGAGGACAAAAGTCTAAAATGTGCTGACTCAGCTCCCACATATGAAAAACGTTGCTGTCAGTCATTTGCTCATTTTATCTCTGCCTTAGTGTTAGGGAAATCAAGCAGAGAGAGTGGCAGCAACAGCCGGATCCATGTGCCTGTGTCCAAACACAATTTATTCATATAGCTCAAGGAAAGCACGGCACAGCTGCAGAGCAATTATGAGTAAAAAAAAAAAAATCAACAAGTCCTACAGAACTGATGAATAACGATGCCATGGAGGAAATAAGATCTGTCTATGAAGCTAGAAACACTCAACCTTAACAAGTGCTTTTTTTAGACTGAATCTTCACATGATAAACTTTAGTTGCTATGGATGCTTTTACTTCTGATATTTCTTCCTTCCTGGTTACTAGAATGCTTCCTCCTAAAAAAAACTTCTGTAACTTTAAATCTGCTAAGTTAAACCATAACAACACATTTTCTTTAAAATATCAACAATGAAAGCTGGCTGACACTTCCATGGGTACAGCGGGGGGTGGGAGGGAGGTATATCTACCCATGTACAAAGCAGGAATACATTGCGTTTTCTTTAATTCACCCACTCGCCATTTTCTTTACTCTGAATATTGCCAGAATCTCAGCATCTTTCATCCCTCATCTTTAAGAATATATAAACATCTGAATATATAACACACATTGAGTAGAAATGATTTTCTGCATCTTCTTCAGACAGTGAGCTGAGGCACAGAGAAAAGATGCATTCTTAAATCACATTGCCTAAACCAAATCAGCCAAAACACTACTAATAAATCAGTAACCAAGTAAAATTTGGTTAAGGAGATGAAGCTCAACTACAAACTGTTATTCTTAGCTCAATTCCTATCACTCAAGCTAAGTTAGACCAGACCCACCCACTTGTCTCTCAACACAGACTTGTCTTTGATGATTTGTTATGCATCTGAAGTCGTGCAGGAATATTGTCTTGAGCCATCTAGAGCAACCCAGACCAGCATTCTGTCACCTAAGACAGCCTTCCACAGGGCCAGTCTAATTCACATTTTAACACTCATGTTTTTTCAACTATTTCTGACCAAAGCAGAGCATCTGTAATTACAACAAACAGTTTCAGGCTCCATTTCTGATACACACTGCTGAAAAACAGGGAAAGGTTTCTCTTATAATTTGCACTTGGAATTTTTACTTCAGCTAGGAAAATAAGGTCCTTAAAACAATCTGTCAATCCATCAGTGAAGGGAACGGAACTGGCAGAGTAAGGAAGAGGTACATGCACCTGCATCCTTGTGAGGCCAAGCAATCATGTCATTCTGGCTGAAGTCAGATATATTCAGTAGACTAAAATCAGGTTAACTACTGCATCGGTATGCAGAAGCATGTCAATAAAAACTAACCTTTTTAAGCTAGCTGTCAGTTATCATGCTACAAGAAATGGAAAAATTTTCAATGGTAATGAATTTATGTTTTTAGGAGGAAAAGAATGTAAAACATTTGGTAATTACATTCAACATATTTCAGTACGTTCTTTATAAAGTGCATTTGTAATTTATAAAGGCAACAACCAAGTACTATAAATACCTACATCATCTCATCATGCATTCCATACAGTATAAATAAACATTTACTAGTTACCATAGAAATTTAGTAGCAGTAGACACCACTGGAGTCCAGTGGTTATGGTTCTGTAAGACTTCATTATTGGATATTTTCTTAAAAAACATGATTCCGAAGGATGTGCTGATGACAGTAATTAATATTAAATAACTGCTTATTTATTAAGCCTTTCAGAAATCACTGACACAAAAAAAAAAAAAAAAAAAAAAAAGGAGTTTTATTTGTGAAAGAGTTAAGGAATGCCTTCCGAATGAGGCTCCACTTAGTTTGTCATATACCAGAACATTAAAACAGAAAAATAAGAAACATGGTCAGAACAACTTACCTTTTCACCTTCTTCACCTTTACTACCAGGAAGGCCATGTTCGCCCTGGAACATAAAACAATACAAATAATATCTCAAACGTTCTTCTAAGTATTGCATTTCTTAGAATTATTTTTATTACATTGACTTTTTATTATGGGAACAAAACACAAGAAACTATATGGGTAACGATAATCTTGCATTCAAAAATGTATAAAACCTCCACAAAAGGTGCCATGGCTTTTTAATAACCAATCATTCTTTCATTCAACCAAATGGATATTCCTAGCTTTAAGAATTCTGAACTGTCAATTATAAACCCATTCGTTACAGTCTTGGTATTCTGCAGAATCAGCTTTAATATATTTATTTCTATCAATTCCTTCATGTTAATTTTTAAATATGCCTAGTCAGCTGTGAAGGCCTCAAAAACCCACCCCAATTGAGCAAAAGATCCAAATACAACTTATTGAAAGAAAACCTATCCCTTCTACTTGGTAATTTCCAATTAATTGAAACACTATAAAATAATAGGAGTGCAATTTGCAATGCTAACTCAAATTCAGCTTATTGCAGCAGCATGAATTCTTTATTAAATGATCTTACAATAGAAAGACCTATTATAATGCTCCAATTTGATAACTTTTACCTCAGAAAAAGATGCTAATGCAGCAATCTTACTATGCTTATGTCTCTGTCAAATGGTTTGAGGCTTGGATGCATTACAAGAACAGTATCTGTTTTTTTCAGATCTTTATTAACATATTTTTGTCCATTTTTTAAGACATACAACAGAAATACCATCAAAATTATATACTTGTAGTAGAAAACTTACATAATTTAAACAACCAAAACAAAGCAAAAAAAAAGCAACCAAACAAACCCCAACACCACCACAAAACAAACTCCACACCTATACTCTTTCTCCCTTAAATCACCTGGCAGAGGACACTTTGCATGTCTTCACCAGTGTCACTGGCTCAGTACAATGCACATGAGTTCTACAGGCTGAAAATGAGGAGACTGGATAATTTCTGAAGTACAGCATATGGCTTTTTTCTAAATTACTTTAAAAAATTAAATTGAGTAATGTCTAAACATTCTTTCACTCTTCAGAGATTTTCATTTCCATATATAGAAGTCTGAGGTTTAAACGAGGTCAACTAAAACAGCAGGCTACAACTTGCAAGCTTTCTAGCAACAATTTGCCAAATTGTTTAATCAATACAGTATTGTCTGGTACGTATCTGGGAATTAAATTTGAAATTTAGGAGACATGCAGATTTATGGATTATCAAACAGCTTTGGACTTGCAGGAGATGCCTGCAGTAGCTCTTCCCTACTTTTTTTTTTTACTTTTACTTTTTTTTTTTTTTTTCCCAGCTGGAGTTACTGAGACATTCATCACTTTCGGGGTCAGTTTCAGAAGCATGACCAAGACAAAGCATGCAAAATGTGATCTCGTAAAGTAACCTTCCAGATGCTCTTACCTAAAAATGTGTGGTTAATTGCTGAAATAAATTTCTAAATGTATGCAAACTCTACCCTGCTTCCCATTCCTCTAAACATAGCTAATTTCTACTTACTTTCAACAACCAGGAACAGAGAATTTTCTTCATTTAGCTTTCGCGTTTATAAGATCACAAATTCTGTCTTTATTCAATTCACAATCCATTATATAAAAATCAGCCTTATAAAATTTGTTTGGTTGGAGCTTGTATCCATTGCCTTGTCCTTTCACAGTCTACCTCTGATAAGTTTCGCTCAGGATACTTGCACCCTCTCATTACTTGCAAAGAGCAGTAAAAGCCTACTCCCAGCCACCTTCCAAACTATGTAATCTTACAGCTGAACAGACCCAGCTTCCTCAGCCTCTCTTTATATACCGTGGTCTGTAGGTTCCTGGCCATCCTTGTGATCCCCCACTGGGGTCACCTCAGTCAACTGCTCTCTCCTTCTCCCAGTAGCCTCAAGCTGGACACAGATGCAGTCACAAAAGTGCAAAATAATCATTTCCCCTGACCTGCTAGCCATAATCTTGCTAAAGCAACCCGCACACAGTTGGCCTTTTTCACTACATTGTCAATCAGCAGGACTATCAGATATTCTTTTCATAGAACTGTATTATTGAGTTGGAAGGAACCTGTAAAGGTCATCTATTCCAACTCCCCTGCAGTGAACAGGGACATCTACAGATAGATCAGGTTAATCAGAGCGTGGTCCAGCCTGACCTTGAGTGTCTCCAAGCACAGGTTATCCACCATCGCTCCAGGCAACCTGCTCAAGTGCTCCATGACCCTTGCCATAAAAAAAAACGTTGTTCTTATAGCCAATCTAAATCTCCCCTCTTTTAGTTTGAAATCATCTCTATCACAATAGATCCTACTAAAGAGTATGTCCCCTTCTTTCTATTTGTTGTTTCTTTCAATGTTTCCATATTCATACTGGGTAGCTCAACTCTGCTTCCACTTCCACACATGCACATTTGCTGGCATACCACAGCAGACCGATCTTCAACTTTTACAAAGCTGCTCTTGAAGATTAATCAGCTCTCATGGCTCCTTAAAACTGCAAGACAGTCCCTAATGTGTCTCTTTGACAGACTCAACAAACTTAGTGCTGTGATTCTCACCTCACAGGCCATGTTTTCCACAGTCCCTGCTGAACCTCCTACAGTTTTTCCACAACTCTCAAGAAGCGTGGAAGAGGCCCAAAACACAACAATGTTTCAGATCACCAATACCAAGCATAATGTTCTCCCTGTGTAGTCAAATGCATGGTTTACTTTATTTACAATAGCAGATTATTTGCTTATATTCATTTTCATTGCCACATTCAATTAGAAAAAAAATAAGAAATGTAGCAACAGAAAACATAGAGAGAGCATTAAGATATTAGTCTGTACTAGCCAAGGATAAGATGCTTCAAAACAAAACACTAATGTCGCAAAATAACACCTTTAAGACTGACTTGAATTCTCCTTTTTGTGGCCGAATTCTTATGTGGTAAGCTAAATACTTCACATGATGTTTTTAACAGACAGTCACTGTTTTCCTCTTCATACTCAATATGGGACTCATAATACAATTTTTATCACTATTTAAATACACTGTAAGTCAATAAGATCCCGGCTTCGAATGCATAAATTGATAGTGGTAAGTCTGTTGTGAAACTCAATGCTAGCTACCTCATCTGCAGAGAATATGTTCCTTTGCTTATTGCCATATTGTAGGAAATATCTGCCCTAAAGATATGTGAATCATCCCTTTGCATGATGGTCATGCTTATCAACACTTGAAATTCTAATATAATCATGTTTTTTTTTTTCATTAGTCCCTTAATTTTTCGAAGCAGCAAAGCCATTTTACATATGATTTTCTAATAGGAATTAGTCAGATAGAAACACATGACATTGGGATTCCATTCCAAACACTTATGATTAAACATAGCTCCTACTTAGTGAAAAGAAAATCAGATCATGGTAAGTGTTGGGCATCTTCAACAAATATTATCAGTAAAGTCTGTAATGCACAAGCATCTTTTTGCAAGTTCTATCATTCCTACAGTATTCCACCTCCGAGGAGGAGTAAAAGATAAAAATGGAAGAGTGCAAGAAGCAGCACTTCCCTCATTTCATTTTGCTGAGATCATAAGGCTCAAATATCAGATTCTTGAATCTGTATATCTGGTGGCTGCAAAGACCCTGCACAATACTGAGACAGAGGCAACTGCTCTTAATGCAAAGTAACACTGGCAGGCACATCTGTGCCACTGCACCTCATGTCCTTTCTCTTGTGAGCTGATAGTGAAGATCCTTTGTTGTGCTCTACAAGCTCAAAACATTCAAATACAATGTAGGTAAATACTGGAGAGCTGGCAAAAAGTGAAATATATATACAATTTTTTTTTTTATTTTATTTTTTTTTACCTTGGAACCAGTAAGACCAGGTATGCCAGGAGCACCCACTAAGCCAGTGTCCCCCTGAAATAAAATGTACATAACCATCATTTTTTTCAGTTCTAGGTCACGACTAAGCTAAATCTAGACAGGAAATAACAAACCACCAGAACGTTTAGAGATGCACTGCTACTCACTTTTTTTTTCGGAAGCATTTAATTGATTTTTAGAACCATCTATATCTGTCTTGCTTTTGCTTATAATACATTTCGTTTCCAAAATATCAGACAGTTAACAATCGCTGGTGTTATGAATGTTTTGACAGTGAAAAGATTATGTTGTTAAATTACTACCTCTCCTATCTCACGTTTTGCAAAAGCACGGCAACTCTCCCGTACAGCTGCTACAGTTGTAAAACTCTTCCTCCTCAAATAACTTTCCTCATGCACTTCTCATGAATACTAAGAATTTGATTAGGATTTTTAAATTCTGTTCAAGAAACTGGATGCTTAGGAGTTGCGTTGCAACTGAGCATAGATAGAAACAAGTTCATCAGAAATGCTTTTAAAAGGCAACTGTCCCTGCTCAATGGAATCCTCAGCATCTGAATTAAAACTACTTTAGCAGAAAAAAAAAAAAAACAACAAAATAAACAAGCAGAACAAGAAAATCCAAACAGAAACAAGTAACAAGTACAGTCAAAAACCTAGAAATTTTGCATTTAGAATTAGAATTGAAATTGGTTCAACCATTTCCTTCTTCATTCCTTCTTAGCAAAGCTTGTTAGACAGTTACAGAGCTAGTGAGAGCCAGGCTACACCACTGAAAGCTAAGAACTAATCTCCATTTACAGAACCATGAAAATGCCACAGTGAAGTACATTGGTCTCAGTAAATCTGAAGTTGTTAAGCTAAGTTCTGTTAGATAAATTCATCCACACTCCTATGAATTCAAGTGGGAGCTTAGAAGAATTATTAAAGGAATCTAAAATCAAATGCTATCTGCATTCCATTCATGGGCCTTAGTTTCTTGACAGAAGTTTCCCTGAGTAACTTATATACCACCCAAATAGTTTTTTAGCCAAGCCAGAGCTCAGCAACAAAAAGTTCTGAAAGTTCACTTGTTTGATTCCAAGCCAAGTGGAAGATAAATGCCTCACAGACACAAACAAGAAGAGAGACAAAGGAAAAGCTCCAGTCTCTCTGAACAACACAAAGAGCCAATAAAAGAACAATTACTCATCAAAATGATGCAAGTAACAAAGCAAATAAGTACAAAGCACCCATGATATGTAACAATTAAAATACTGCTTAAAATAGATTGTTAAAAATGACATTTTTATAACTCCACCCATGGCACAATATCTAACGTTTTTCTTACATTTCCCTTCTGTAAAAATAAGTGCTGTCACAATGGGGAAAAATTCTAATTAATATTCATAAATAATCCTTATTCCTTCATTTTCTCCAAATTCACAATATGAATATGTGATTTCAAAAGCATTCCTTGCAGTCGAACAGTTACCAGACAATATTTAATCTTCATTATTACATGGAATCACTATAAAATAAATGAAAAATTGCATATCCACAGCTTTTTTCTTTGCTTGTTTTCTATGAACACAAGGCATAGATGTTTTGTCTTGCACTGTTTAATCAGCACTCTACAAATTATGACTCCTTTAACACAACAATGCACAAATAATCTCCCACAGCATCAATACTGATTTTCATTAAATCTGAAATGATTGATGTTGTAACTGCTTTGGAAACATTCAGTGTACATATAATCAGGGTTCTCGATGTATTTATGATTTATTGATCCTGAAGCTTTTACCTGCATTTCAACTCCCTATAAAACCAAGGATACAGTTACAAATTGAAAGTTTTCAGGATACAATGAGCTCCCAATAGCTATCTGCTTAGCAGCTATCCCAGAATGCACGCTATTTTTATGAGAATTTTCATACTTTGACTTCCATATTTTGCTATTTTTCCCTATTAAGAAAAAAAAAAAAAAGAAAAAAGAAAAAAAGAAAAGGACTTTCAAATAAATAAATAAATAAATAACAAGAAAAATGAGATCCTACTCCAAAATGCAAGTAACGAATATACTTCACACAGCTCAGGTATCTACACTATGCAACACTATGCCAATATGAATTAGGTACCACATTAACAAAGAATAAAAAAGGAATCAGTGACTCAGAATGTGCTTTGCTATTTAAAACATTTTAGGCATTAGCACAGTTTATAGTCAAATACATTAGAACTTTGTGAGATTCTCCTCATGGCTGCAAAAGAGAATCACTTTAAAATATTTCAGATACATATTTTACATACAGGGTTTTGCAAAAATAAAATAAATTAAAAAAAAATTTACAGAATAAATTTGCTACCTCAGAATTACGAACAAGGAAATAATCTTAATAGAAGTAAAATCAGGATGGTTAAGTGGTACTCACTCTTCTGATAATTTATGGGTATGCACCTTCCATTACCCTGAGTATGCCTAACCCTTGGAATAATCTAATAGTCTGGTGTTTTAAAATGAGGACAACTATTTTTAGTATTGCAGAAATGCAGTGGAATGTTCAACAATGTACTATCGCAGGCTCTATCAACATCCTTCCCCTCGTAACAACACAGAGCGAGTCAAGAGCCACCAACAGGGTCAGACTTTTCCCTTTAATAAATTAACAATCCCACACAGATTATACTCCATTAGGTGACATATTCCTTAACCTACTGGAGTATTTCCTTGTTTCTCTAAGCAGGCTCATGTTAATGGTTGAAACCACCTGAAAAAATATTAATTATTTAAAAACATACTCAGTTGATATATTCAGGAGTCACCCTGTGAAACTTCAGGAATGGTTACATCAGGAAGCTTGTGCTAAATATTATGACACTTTGGTTTCACTGCATCTATGATCCTTTTGTTCCTGCTTGGCCCCTTCTGAACTAACAAATGCTAAGCACTGACAGGCTGCAAAGGCCCTAACGAAACGCCCATTTTTCCTTCATGCAAATTGAATCCATGTGAACAAGTGTAAGATTCTCCCGTAAAATAATCCTATGAAGAAGGGACTCAGACAATTAATTTCCTTTCCTCTGTTCTGCTTCCTCAGCAATTTCAGCATGTCAGGTATTCCACAGTTTGGCCAAGGGAGTGAGAGCTGGTCAGAGGGCTTGTGTATCCTGATCTCCCAGGGGGCAGGGCTCCTGTGGCTTTTCTATGCAGCTGCTCAAGAGATGTCCAAATGAAAACAGGCCTATTAGAATGACATAACCTGATTTCAAGAGGCATTAATTTTCTTCATTTCCAGCCCCTCCTGTCTTTCGGACAAGTCTGACATCTAGCCTTTCAGGCACCTAGAAGTTAACATACTGAAAATTAGACATTAAAAATTTAAGCCTCAGTTCTTGGCACACGAACTAATGAATGTGCAGGTAGAGGCGAACTCAGAGCTCCAGAAAATATGATCACGGGGCTCCTTACTCCAGACTGAACTCTCCAATTGGCTTTATTTCCTTTTTAATTTTCTGTTAGCATGTGTTGACAGTGTATGACTACCACAATGTCTACATTCAAATACATAAAGCATGCATATTTTTCAAATAAATTGTCCAAGTCAGAGGTTTCTTCGCTCCATAAATTGCTTTCACACACAAGAATTCAGAGTTCTGAAAATATGGAGATAAAAGGACTATCACACGTATTTCAATGCATCATAATGTAGGAAATAAGTAGGCCTGTACATTGCCTTTTCTTTTCTTTAAGAAATTGATAAGAAACTGCCCAAAACCTACGTCAAGGAGAAGCTTTTATACCATCAACAGAAGTATCATCTGAAGCAGACTCAACTGTAGATGCCCTTTATGCTTTTGACAAATACAAGTGATATTCACTACCATCACACATCCTTAGAGAAGTGACAGCTGCCTTTATCTTCTTGACATTCCCCATCAAGAACTGACTCCTCAGCCTTGAAGACAGGCTACCAGTCCCCATTCCTAAATGCCACTGATATCAAGGACAGGAATGGAATGCAAGGCACTTAACAATAAAATAGAGGAGAAAAATGAAGGTAGAATGCATTACCAGTACATAACCAGGACCTCGGGTGGTTTACATTTAGTTCCCAGCTGTGCCATGGTTCTGTGCAACTTCCAACAGCTGATTTATGTCTTATTCTCCTCCCCTCTCTCCTACAATATTTTTAGGATGAAATTCCTTGGTATCTGCAGTGCCTTCTGAGGAGGTAATAGTGGAGCATTACAAATCAGTGGTAAGTACCACACAGTGTCAAAAGAGCAGCAGAATAGAGCAGCTTCTCCTTATTCTGCCTTACTATGTTCTAAAGCCTGATGGGTTTTTACCATTTTTATTTATCTACTTTTCAGACTGCATCTAATGACCCAACTAGCACCTTTTTCAAAGGCCAATCACTCTGTTACATTTCTTAGGTAAGAAGGGTCAAAAGCACGCTGTGATTTATGACTGATAAAAGTGTGTATTGTTCAATATATTTTCACATTGTTATTTAAAAATGCATGAATTGAACATGGTCCTGTTAACAATCCAGCTCAGTTGACCTGTGACATCATATAGACAGCATGAAGAAATTGCAGATAAAAAACATGAAAAAATTTTCTGTGGAGTACTGAGAATAACAAAATGGGTTTCTGTCTGCAGAAGGTTTTGAAAGATTCATAAGGTCTTACAGACAAACAGTTCAGATAATTAAGTCCAGGCCACTAGATACTTCGATCATCTGAAACAAGACAATAAAAAAAAAGAATGAAGTGATCTTGTACTCATGGACAACTGATTGATTTTATAAGTACATTTTTCCCTTTACAGTGTGTCAGCCAAAAGAAAAATTGCCTGGACCTCCACAACTGCTATTGATCTATCGTTAACTCAGCCATAGCACAGCCTTAAAACAAATCTAAACCCTATTAAATTTTCAAAAGAACTGGAAATCCACCTAATTGACCTTGCTGAAGTAATATTTGAAATGCAATAATGTTTAGTGTCAGATAAAATGCATTCTCCAATATTAATGAATCACTGAGCTCTTTTTAAAATAAAATTTATTATGACTATTATATTTACTATAATAACTGCTGCACTGAGTTTATATTAGGAAGGTAAACTACATTAGTCAACCTCTTAAATATCAGAGACTGTTTTTTACTGCAGGAAATTTAATACTCATTTCCATAACCTGAAGATTCAGAAGACAGATTCTGAGCAGGTACAAACATCAGTTTACAGTAATTCAGGTCTATCTTACAGACCATGAACCACGATTAAGACTAACATCTAAATATACAGCTATGAAATACAAAAAAAAGCAGCACAAAGCTATGGATTTAAGAAGGATCAAAAATAAACAGCACATAGACTGAAATTTCTAATCTAGATGTTAACTCAGATCAGAGTTTGTTCTGAAAAACAACGCTGGTGTGCCTGTGTAGCTACACACGTCCTGGCACTACTGACAAGAACAGCAGTTCAAGTCACGCCTTCCATCTTCCCACTTACACTCAGAAGTGCAATATTTTCTTAAGAAATCTCTCCCCTTTTGACATTTAATATATTGTGGAGATGGACTGATATTTGGACTAAGAGGAATTTGGAATTCCAGCAGTTCGTTTACCCATCTGTGAATCCAGGTATCAACCAACCTAATTTCAGCACAGGAGCTCCAGGGAGCTGCTTCCTAAAGATAAGTCCAGGTATGTCTTCCTGCTATCAGTTCTGTACAACTCTGTAGGGAACAGCAGCATCTTAGCCTAGTAAAGTTGTTGGTTCTCCTTCCAAAATGTTTTCTTGTTTGCTGAGATGCTTATTAATCCAACCCTATGGCTGGGATGCCTGACAGGAAGAATGTACTTTGACACTCAAGGGATATGAGTTCTTTGCATAAAGAGTTTTTAATCATTCCTTCACTAAAATACACTGTTTATTTAGAGGACCAACATTACTCTGACAGTCATTTCTCCCGCTACATTCCTTCCCCATTCTTTTGAAGTTCAGAAGTACTGCCAGCACACAATATTCTACAATGTGATATTTCTCCTCGCTGTTTCACAACACTGGCATTATAACTTCATCACTGCAAAGAGCCAGTATTTTTGTATTTTTGTTAACAATTCCTGAAGTCCCATCTTCCACCACAAGGATTAGATACTAGAAAAGAAAAATGCATGAAGAAAAATACAAGCAAAACAAACTGTAACAAACTGGTCATAATCAATGTTACATTACACATCCTACTGCCTAAGATTCTGAGAGTTCACATAATCAAAAATGATTTATAAGGGCTTCCTGATATTCTATTTCCAGTGTTGGTTTAGCTGGAAAAGTTGCTTGTTATCATAAAAGCAATTAAAAAGTGTCACAAAAATCACCATTTCTTCCACTGTTATTAAAAAATAATCAAAGCACCCTAAAGCAAATCAAAAAACAACAACAAAAGAATCAATCTCTTCTCAGTTACACAGAGTCCTGTTATGTAGCTTATAATAAAATAGATAAGAAATGGCATTGTACACTTTTTATTCCCATCTGTTAAGTACTTTCCGACCTTTGCTCTTCCCTTAAAATCTTGGTTGTCTCTCTCTGTATGCCCTTCTAGACAAGGAATTTCTCTTACTCCAGGCTCGTGCAACACACTGTACAAGAAAGTCCCAAGGCTTTCTCATGTTAAGGGAAGAGACACAAATACTGTGTGTAACAGCCATGCTCTGGAAGTCTGCCATTCTTCTTTCATACCTTCTCTTTGACAGAATTTTCACTGTAACAAATGTACAGCTAAATAAACATTTCTGGAGATTTTATTGCCATTAGCTATAAAGATAACGTGTATCTTTCACACGTAAAGGTAGCAGGTTGCAACTAATAAAGTTAGCTTTCCCCCCATTTGGTTTCTGAGGCAGATGCCTTTTTTTGATGAACTAAAGCAGTGCTACCATCATTTCTTTTGCAAAGAAAAACGGAACCGCCATTCAAAAAGTAAGAACAGTGTAAGGGGCATAAATTCTTAACAAAAAGCATCAGCTGACTAGATTCTCATGAAAAATATCCATCCTGTGTGAGGTACTTGTTAAACACGAAACAAACACCTGTCAGCCAGCTGGGCTGCGTGTGTCACTGCCGAGCCAGCTGCAGAAACACACCCTGCGCCAGTTGCTTTACTTAGCACAGCCTGGGAACAAGAATCCATTAGCCAGAAAGTCAACAGTGGAATTAGCAGCACTTTTTCTTTTAGTGCCCTTCCACTTACTTGTTTGACTTCTTACGTTTCTATTTTTGGGAACTTCATGCCAGAGCAACAGTGCTGACTGCTGATTAGACACGACTTGGCGCAGCCTCAGCATGTCACGTTGATTTGATCGATTCAGACTTGAAACACGCAGTATGAATCTTGGGTGTTGATAAATATTGGCTAGCAATGGGAATTTAAGAAGTACATCCTGTTCTCCTGTCCCCGCAAATGATTTTGCTGTATGAAGAGTTTGCCTATCCAGCTGTGAATGAAAAAGAGCAACATACACTGAATCTGGAATATAAAACTTACGCTGTAACTTCTAAGTATTTGGGGGGGTAAGTATATCTGTTGATGTTAAAATTTCACACCTGAGCTGGATTTAAAATAGTTATATGACTAATTTACCTCTCTCACAAAAAAAAAATGTCAAAGAAGACTTAATAGTAAGTCACTAGTTATAATAGCAAACAACACTATCTAAAGGGTTGCTCTGAAAGTAATGCCTCCTATTTTATTTTGTTGGTCCACAACATCAGAGGCAGATTATAGCAGCAGAGGTTGAATCTTCCCAACAATATTCCATTGCATATTGTTGCCATGTGACAGATGGTAGCAGAGGGGCAGTCTGACAAAGTGGTATCTGACACAGAAGCGCAAATGAAACAAAGGAGTCTCACTGAATTCCACCATGCAGAAAAAATTGCACCCATTGACATTCATTGATGCTTCCTTAAAATTTATGGAGACCAAACAGTGAGTGAGAGAACAGGGAGGTGGGCGAGTGGTGTGGTTCAGCAGTGGGGACAGCAACACGAAAGACAAACCATGTTTCAGACGGCCATGCACACCTGTCACCATGAAATGAAGAGCATCTCAATCAGCTCATCCACACAAATTCACTGATAGTGGTGACTACATTCAAAAATAGCATTTTGTAGCTGAGAATTTTCTTTATCAAATAGTGTTATTGTGCCCTGTTGTAGCTGTCATAGAAGTGAATAGGAGGCATTATTTTTGGAACTACCTATTATCTCCATAAAATTTGTACTACATATAAATTTTCTACTACATGAGGTTACCAATTTTTAGTCATGTTTTTAAATTTAATGCACTACTTGCAACAGTTGGTAATCAGGGAGATTATACTTTGATATATAAACTACATCAACATAAGTTATTTGCTTCTAAGTTGTCCTAATTAATATAATAAAGACCAATAATTCATTGTGCTAAAAATGTTATATTTGGTGAACTTCACTAATTCCTCTAATGGAAATAAACACATCCAAGCAACTCGTGTCAGAAAAGTAGTTGTACAGCACTGCAGTTCAGACAGAAAGTTCTTTCCTGCCCAATTAGTCTCCTACGATACCCTGCTGCCAATGCTTGTGAGTTTAGGTCATGAAATAGCTGGTATTTGTCTTACAATCTTAATTCTTTTTTTTTTTTTTTTTTTTTTTTTTTTTTTTTTTTTTTTAATGAGATGTAAACAAACAACAATAATAGTTTTAAAATTTCAAATTTCTACATGGATCTGAATGAAAAGAAAATCATGAAAATGAAACACCTTATGCTACAGAAACCTCATGAAACGAGCCCATTAAATATAGTTTAAGAAACAATGGAAGAAAAATCCTCAAACCATTCCCCCCATTTCAAGCCTACAAGGCCCTGACTCAGGCTTTTCAAATGCAATTAATAATACCAGAGCCAAGCAGGCTCAAAGCTGCAGTATTCATGAATCTCTGATTAAGGCACAAAGAGCTGTATTTAATCACCGCATTATTTAACAACTGCATTATTTTTTACTTCCATGTTATGTAACAAACTAACAAAAGCCTCTTCTACATGGCAGCATGCCACAGGTCCTATTGCTCCCAGCAGCCCAGACCCCTACAAAATGGATGGTGACCTTTGGTTTCTTTGGCCACACCTCATGTAACAATAGCAGTCACTGCGTGCAGAGACCATGCAGCTGGCCACATTTCTCTGGTTATAATCATTTCCCTTCAAATATAAGAGGGCCCCCTCACCCCTATCCTCTTATCTCACCACAGTGACGTGGGCCTATCGCTTTGATGCTAAGCAACGCAAGCACAAGCATCTGGTTTCCAAAATACATTTGTACTTTTGTCCTACCGAGACCAGCCTAATTCTGAGAGAAACTATGAGAGGGCAGAAGATAAAGGGCAGAAGGCTTAGCTAATGGATCAAAGCACCTTTCTCCTCAAGAAACGATTCTTCAATGATAAATGAAGTTTGTGCTCACCAAAGGTGCACACCTGAGTACAGACTCTAGCACTGTGCCATCCAGAATGGAAGCAGCAATTGAGTAAGCAGGGAAGCTGCAGCCTCCACCGAGAACCAGGCCGTGCTGCTGCCTCTAAACTGCGGCAACTAAAAAACCAGGGAGCTCAACAGTTCCTGAAGCTGGGAACTGCAAAAATCACCTAATAAGGCAAAATCAGTCAGCACAGCAGACAGCGCTCTGGAATCAAATTTATGATCAAAGGCTATTCAAAACACATCCTTGTAATGTTAAAGAGAGAGCAGAGCAGGCAAGAAAGAAAAACAGACGCTGAAGAAATTAAACAAATTCTGGAAAATACAATGGTCTGAAGTGTGATTTTAGAGAACCTATTCATGCATCAGATATCTATAGAGAGCTAAGCTGTTCACATATGTCCATGTTTTAAAATCAGGTGTGCATTAAATACAGACAAAGATATCACTGAAATCACAAAAGGAACACATACTAAATTTGTTGTTGCAATACATCAGATTCAGTTGCCTGCTTTCTGGTGGCCAGGAGATCTCAAAATTCAAAGCTTTAATATAGTGATAATAAAGTTTCTTTTTTTTTTTTTTTTTTTTTTTTTTTTTTTAACATTTCCCCGTTATCTCATTTTATAAAATTGCCATCTTGTTTTCTATCTAAACATTATTTCAGCTTTACGTATTAGAGCTTGTGAAACTCCTCCAATTTTGAAAATGTTCCTGTTTTCAGAAACTGCTTTCTATAGTAGCTATAATACTCTTCACTCTCTGTTGGAGACTGTGGAGTAAAGTAGCAAAAGGATTTTTCAAAGGCCAAGTGGTAAAATTTATCAACACACCTGATCTAAAAATTAACTGATCAGCACCAAAGGGAGCTTAGAAATTAGATGACACTGAATAACTGAGAGACAAATTGAGTACGACTGTAAGCTTCCTCAGGGATGCTGACAAGCTACTTTGGAAATATCCTAACCTTGGTCAAGAATCTATACAGCACATGAACCGTGGAAGACACTCTGTCTACAGATCTTTCAAGACAGCTGCAAGGAAAAGATTGTTTTACTGGATGCTCAACACCGATGTCTCTTTAGATTTGCATGCTTGCATGAGTGAGATGCTCTGGGAGCATATGCTGAAAAGGCATCATATCCATGACTCTTTTACAAAGTCAAAAGCCTTGGAAAATTCTGGAAAGAATCTAGGTGGAACAATGGGAAACACAGGTCAATGATCACATGAATTTTCATGATGACAGAATTTGATTTGGATGTACATTTAACAAGTGTCCAGTGTACAAGAGGCATTTTGTATAATGCCCTTATTAACACGTTCCAAAAGGATGTTCAAACAATTATTACAAAAAGATTTTTTAAAATTACAGGAATGAAATGATCAGTGCTTCATTTCAGGGTCAGTTAAAACTTAAGACAGCACATTGTTCGTGAACTTGAGAAAACTGAAATCATATGCAAATCCATTAAGTGAGAAAAAAAAAATACAAACATTAGATGTTCTAGTCCTGTTGTTTTCTAGCTCATAAAATATGTAAGTTTGTATATTACTGTTGGTCATCATCAGAAATACATGCAAGCATAAAAAAAAGAGAACAATTATTTTGTAGATACCTACTGCACTGTTTCATGTGAATCAAATCTCATCTTCATGACTCTTACTTGTACAGTTGGTGAAGCTCTTGAAATGTACTTTTAGTTCTTTTCTGCGGTCTGACATTGAGTATAAATCTAAGTTGTGCGATGATAAACATTTTTATTCATATAAGCATTTCTTTCTCCTTTTAGTCTGTCTAAACTGTTTATTTTACTAGTACACTGTGGGAGTACCCACACAGTGCAGAAGCAAAGGCACAGCATATTGAATATTTCACTGCTTCTACAGGCTTAGTGTGCAAAACCAGCTATTTTGAAGAGCTTACTCGAAATATTAAATATTTTAGAATGTCTGTTCATAAATTAGATTGGAAAAAATAGTGTCAAAGAAAAACCACCAAACAAAACCAAGCAACTACAATAACAAGAAACAACACAAGTAAAGATAAGCTATTGAAATGTCAAGTGTTAAAAATGAGTAGAGTCACATGTATTTCAAAAAATGTGGTTTAACAAACATAGGTATAAAATCACCAACACCTATACAAAAAAAAAGGGGAGCAGGCAAAAACATACTTTGGTTTGGTCAGTCATCTGAATGCCCTGAATTACATTTTTGGATACTTCAGTTTTATTCTTCAGAATGCAGTGTCTGAGAAAGAAGGAAAAGTATTTTCATAATAGAAATAGACAGGCAAATATGGAATGGTCAAGAATAGAGCCAATTACTCATCTTCAGCAGTTTAAATCTTTTGTGACATGCTGCCATCAGCACTTCTCAGAAGTCTAAGAGCCTTTTGCTTAGGAGAAGCTATAACATATATACTTCCCAAAGGACACTGTCTCAGAGTACGCTCCATGGTGGCAATCTCTCTCTCCCCTGACTGCTTCAATGTCTTTTTTTTTTTTTTAAGGCTTGAATACTTCCATCTGCTGATCATGGTTCAAAGCGTACACCTCTTTAAGTTATCAGACTATTTAGAAATGTATGACAGAAGATAAAAGGAGGATTCAACACACACAAATGTGCTCAGTGCAGTCTGCTCATCTGCTGAAATGGAAGAGGAGGGAGACTAAACCTGTTCTTTTCCAACACAAAAAAGTGTAGTAGTAAAGTTGATCATGTCTATCTCTATCCATCCCCCAGTACATGTTATGGAGAGATCCTGCCCAAATACAATGTGTTTGTAAGTAAGAAGAAAGCATCACTGAAGTTTAGGAGAAACCTGTCGGTCTCACCAACAGGAGAGTTCTTTCACAATTTCGGTATGACATGAACACTAGAAAAATAACCAGTTTGGGTTTTTTTGTTCGTTTGCTTGTTAATTGGATTATTTTCTAGAACACATCAGCATTGCTCAGATTACATCAGTAGTGTAACCCAGCAAACACAGATGGTGCATAAAGACCATTCCTAACAGCAAAGCTATTACTTCTTGTTTTAATGAGGTTAGTCTAACTGCTAGACCAGGGTTGCTTAATTTGTGGAACCTCACGGGAATCACATAAACAATTGTCATCCAACATCTTAGAGCACTTCAATCACCTCATAGGGACAGATTTAACTTCAGAACATTTACACTCACGTCATGGAGCCAGCACTCTGGCTGCAATCCAATTGTACTTAATAGCTTCAGAACTATATCCAAAGAAAATTTCATTTGGTAATTGCCAAAGAATAAAGTACTCTAACACTTCTTCCCTGACATGTGTTTGTAGACTTTGTTGAACATCTTCAAACCAGACAAGGCATAAGTGTTTCACACACACACAGTAATTCTGGTTTACTACTACAATCCATTTCTTCTTATATTATGATCAGACAGATCCACTGAAGAATTTTCCCTAGGAGACCAAGCAGCAAATCAGTCCTGGCAGCAAAAAAAGGGGGTCACAGAAACATATACCATACCTTCTGGTAGCCTACAAATTAAGCCATTTTCCACAGGAGGACTATTGCCCTCTTACTTTTTAGGATTGTAAACTAACACCACAGAACTCTCTCCCCTGATGCTTTTAAGAATTCCTTCGGTTGCCCTCAATAAGTAAGAGCTGCTATTTCAAGAATGTATCTTCAGAAAGTTCCCTAAAAATGGACAGGAAAACAGAAATGAGGTAGTTTCATATCAAAGAGTGAGTCGTATTTATGATGCCTGTGATCTACTATGTTGTGATTTTGGGGGCTTGAGGTAGAGCTCTCCAAGGATTGCATTTGATCCTTGAGTCTCTAGGCTAGGCATCATTCCTGTCAGGCTGACTGTTTCTACCCTGAAGGCAGGTGACATGACAGGCATGTTGTGGAGTGGGATGCTGTCAGCCAAGGGGAAACCTGCTTTTCAATTTGGCAGCTTACAAAAAACTACAGTAGAAAAGCAGCAAAATTACAGAATTGCCTGAACAAACACCTGTTTTCTTCAGAAAAGAGGTGTTAATGTTATTCTTACCTCACCCGAAAGTCATCGAGACTTAAACTTTGTTCTCTGTGCTAACTGGCAGAACCTCCTAGAAGTCTATGCCAGTTAGATCTGCAATTATTACCCAGTCCAACCTCCCCAAAACCACTTCAGCATTCAGGCAAATAGGAAATTGGTCTGGTTGTCTGAAGGACTACTTGCAAATTATTGTCAGCTGTAATCTGTTTTACAAATGACAAAGTCAAACACGACATTAGAAGAGAGACTGAAGATACATGAGTCTATTTTCATGTCTCAGATTCTTTAAGGTTCAGGACATGTATACAAGGAAAGTCTTACAGACTGCCTAGAAAATCTGAAAATGTAGATTTTTAAAGTGCAGCATATGACCATGGAGCATTTCCCTAGCACGTGATAAAGTCCATTGAATTACACTAACTTTAGACAGTGCTACTATGATGGGTGAATTTGAGCTAATCATTTCTACCAAAACAGGCCTTCCAGTTTATATCAGTCTAAGGTAGTTTTCCAAAATAGGACAAACAAATTAAGCAGCAAGATCAGGATCTGCCATATATTTATTCTCTGAACCTTTCCTTTGGGAAAGAAGTATGAACAATGCAATATTGCAATGGATAGTTTTGAGTGCCCTTTTCTCTCTGAAGCATCAAATGGCATTCACATATAAAATAGCCGTATCAATTTTTTTTCCCCCTCAAACATAAAAATGGCTATAGTAAAACAAAAATCACACCTCTGTCAACAGAAAACACATAGTGAGGGATGCACAAAAAGGATAATCAGTGCTAATTCCTGAGAATGCTCCTTCAGCATTCCAAAATCTGCACCTCCACTTACAGAAACATAGGAAATGCCTCTGGACAGAAATCCCAGAGGATATTTCTTCCTTTACTTTATTTAGGTATTTTTGAGTCTACATATATTCCTAGCATCCAGAACATCCCAGAAAAAAAGGAGCTCAAAAATAACAGACACAAATTCAAAAAGCTTTTAGTACATCAGCTGAGAGAGAGCGTGTGAACACCAGTCACAATACCAGGAAAATAAAGTGATTCTACCTCCAGGAAGGAGCTAATAATAACATAGTGTATTACTCTGTGCAGAGATCACAACTCAGGCTAACATAACCTGGTCATCTGTGTCTCAGTTTTTTATCTAGCCATGCATGTACAAAATAAATACATTTTTAAACAGCCTTGTCAGTTTCAGATTCCACAGAAGTTCATTTTTGACTTGCAACAACAATATGGCTTTACTGTAATCTGGATTCAAAGTGTCATACTGTTCAAGAAAAGTACACTGTCTCAATATTAAACACAACTCCAGTGCTGAGCCTTATGTAAACTAACAGGAGCTTTTGGATTTGGCCTGACAATGGCTCTATAAGGTGCTAAGAAAGAAAAAAAACCAAAACACCCAAACAGTATTAACCATGGAAACTGCAATAATAACTGTTCTATTTCAGTTGGGATGGAGTTGATTTTTTTTCACAGCGTCTGGTACGATGCTGTTTTGACTTTCGGACAAAAACCAAAGTTGATAACACATTGATGTTTTAGTTGTTGCTGAGCAGTGGCTTCACAGAGCCAAGTATACTTCAGCCTCTCAGCTTCCTGTACTGCCTTGCCAGCGAGAGGGGATGAGGAGGCACAAGGTGAGAGGGGGCAGAACCAGGACAGCTGACCTAAGGCAGGCGAAGGGAAATTGCACACGACTTCATGTGAAAAAATTTGAAAAGCTGTAGGGAGTTGGCTGGGCAGGTAGCTATTGCTTGGGGTCTAGGTGGGCATTAGCTTTCAGGAGATGAGCAATTGCACTGCACATCACTTGTTTTGCATATATATATTACTATTAGCCATTACTATTATTTTTTTCCTTCCTTTTCTGTCTTAATGAACAGATTTAATCTCAACCCATGAGTTCTAGTTTGTTATTTTTTTCCCCCAGTTCTCTACCCCATCTCACTGGTAGGGGGAAGTGAGAGAATGACTTTGTGATGCTCAACTGCCTGCCAGGTTAAACCATAGCAACTTGTACTGCAAAAGCAATGTTGTTTGGTAATTTTAAACAAAGACACCAAAGAAGGAGCAACAGAAAGAGACGAGGAAAAACACAACTTCATTAGAGATCAATCACAATCAATCTACTATTTTACAATATCCCTTCCCACTATTTCACATGTGGGAGCACAGCAAAGTAAAAGCTGTCTTGCAGGATCAAATCAAAAGTTTCTCTGTTCAAGTATGTGTCTACAATTGTGGCAACAACAGAAGCCTATAGAAAAGTATAACAACATAGAGACTTCTCCAGGGAGTTTCCCAGACTTCAGCAATTTGAAGCCTAGAACTTTCAGAGAAGTACTAGTGTCTGTTTGACACCCTCCGGGGATATTTGTTTTACCAACTTTAATCGACTTTCAAATGATTTCAGTCCTGCTGCAGAGCTCCAACTTTAATCATGTTATACGAAGAATCCCTTTCTATCCTTTCCAAACTTGCTACCAAATAATTAAATGTTCTAGTTCTCATGCTGAAAGAGGATGAAAAAAAAAAAACAACCTATTAATCTTTTCTTCTGTTCCACACATAATTTTACAGAGCATTGAACACAGCAATTTTCACCTCAGTTGTGCCTTTTTCAAACTGAAGTCATCATTCTCATGCCTTAATTGGAAGATACCCAATGCTGTTGATCACTTTTGATACCTTCTGTAAACCGTTTCAGGGCTACTAAATCCACTTTGAGATGAAGACCAGAACTGTATGCACAGATTTATGTACATGGTTTTATTAATAGCAGTGAATTTAAGATGTTTTTTTTTGGTTCCTCACTCCCTTCTAATCTTTAAATTTGTTTATTTGACTAGTACTTAACAGTGAGCTTATGTTTTCATTGACCTCTAATTTCAAGATCATTTTCATGACCAATAAAAGCCAGTTCAGCATCCAATATGAAATACATAAATTTTGGCTTGTTTTTCCTCCCCATCAGTTAACCAGTAATTTCACTGACTTTTACATGCTGCTTTATGACTCAGTTCCTCAACACTGCAAGGTTCTTTGAAGATCTTTGCAGCCTGCTCTCCACATTTCTACCATGCTTAAACAACGAATTTGCTGCTGATGCTAATTCATCTCTTTTCTAATATCATATATCTAGCTCTCATTTTTTAACAAAAATAGTTTGAAAAAACATGAAAGTAAAAGAGTTTCATAATTTTATATCTTATCATTAACAGATTCAAAATCTCACAGTTGAGGTGAAACTCTTAATTGTTTCAGTGCTTAGAAAACCGGATAATGGCTAAATGAACCAAATTAAGAGCATTGTTGAAACACTGGACTTATCATGGCAACAGCTGCCTTAAAGAGGAATACATGTCCATAGCCCTGAAACCACAGAAACTTGAAGTGCATGACAAACAAGAGCCTAAATTGACAGAACCTAGGGATGAAGGCTAATCAAGGCTAATCATGATGTTTGATACCACCGGAAAACCAACAAGCAAACAAAACAAACACAAAGCCACCAGTGCAATAAACTAAAACACCTTTATGGAAAACTTCATTCATTTATATATTAAGTGGCTTCCAATTAATAACTGGAACAAAAACAGCAACAAAAAAATCACAAGAGGGCAAATCATTATCATCTCCAGTAAAAGTATTTCCTTAATGTTCTTGAGGGCTGTCATGATGATAGAATGTTAGTCTTGTGGACTTGCTCTTAAGTCAGTAAATCTGTGTAGATGCCTGAAATCAGACAAAGTGAATGGGTAACATCATGAAGTGAAACTTACCCTCTTGAATATGATAAGTTTTTTTAGCCACAGCTACTCCTAAGTCTCTGCTTGGAGGTCAGTGGTCTTTATCTCAAAGCTCTATCAAGCAGTCTGATGAGAGCATAAGAGCTATTTTCTGGGCATCCACAGCCTGCACAGTTCAACAGATTGTCAGGGAGAACAAGTAGCAGATAGTCTGCTTTAATCTGCTTCTTCTCCAAGGCTGATGTGTTAAAAAAAAAAAAAGTGCAGGACAAGCTAATCTGAGAAGACCAGCAGCAAGAGTTGGGGACCAGGCTAGGTCAGGTGTTCCCCATGACACCTGGACAGCAAGAAAACACCTCTACTGTGGGGCAGCTATGAGAAAGTTCAGCTGCTGGTATCACCACCTGCTGTGGACTGTGTTTTCACAGAGGCCAAGCAGGCCTATCTTCTTCACCTCTCTATATGCTGGGTATGAGAGAACATCTCTTTCCTGTTCTTCCAGCTGGATAGGCTTCCCTTAGTTGTATATATTCCTCTTCCCATTTTCTAGGAAAAGGATGAGCATACCTGCAGAAAATACTATTAGCTAGAGCTGCTTCTTCAGTGTAAAACACAAATACAGCAGCATACAAGACAGAAATTAGTTTCCTAAGAACAGAAATGTTCTGTCCTCACTTTTCTGTGAGTAATTACAGATGAGCCACTGTCACAGTGAATGCTTTCCGGTGAGTCAAATTGTATGTTTACACACAAAAGCATACCTTTTCACCAGGAAGACCAGCAGCACCATCCTGTCCTTTTGCACCCATCTCACCCTACAAAATAAATTGTTCAGTTAGAAGTTTTAAAGATCACTGACTCAGGTCATATCTTATTCAATAGAAAAGTAACCTCCTTCCACTGCAGATATGTTATGTCATACTTAGTAATATAATGACTGCAGAGGAAGATGCCATACATGTAACAATAAAGTCAGAGAAAATAAGTACATTTCAAAATACTTATGATGTCAATTAAGACAAATACTTGCAAGTGTATGTAGAAAAAAAAAAAAACCAAAACACTAACTGTGCTGATTTCAAGGGAATTAATTGTAACAGTAGTTAGGCAAGGCAGGCGCAAATTCACTACATCGAGTGCATTCAACTCTGAGAAAGCACATGGAAATAAGGAGTTACTTTGATTTAAAAGTCACATGCACATAGTATTTTTAAAAGACATTTTGAACTCAGTTACTTCTCCTTCCCTGTTACCCCCCTCAAAGAAACTAAGACCCAAACTGTAAGCAATCCGCTAGAAAATGTTAGTTTAAGAAACTCTCCTGATTGATCAGAAGAGGTATAAAAGGTTCCAGCAGCTGCAAATTGGACAGTGAATCTTAAAAATGATTAAAGAAAACACTGAACAAATAAATTTTGCTCAAGAGTGTCAAGAATAGGGGCTACAAAGTTTAAAATCCAAGTCAAGTGGAAAACAGAGGATGATAGAGCAATGAAACCCTATAGGTTTTCATCTTAAAAAAAAAAAAAAAAATTAAACTATGTTTACTTGTACCAAGAAATGAAAATTCACTAGTGAACAGAAAATACTACAGTCTTTTTTTGCAATAAACCAGCTCTTTACGAAAAGAATGCCACTGATTTGAAAACAATTAATATTATTTTTTTCTTTGAGTTAAAGGAGTGCACGAAGAAGGACAAGAGCCATAATTACACAAATAATTGCTTCTTATAAAAGGGTACAGAAATAGGTTGGGTGCTCAAATTCAAAACTGAAAGCCTAGAAGTTCTTGCCAAGGAATAAAAGTCCCATAACCTCTAAACTGAGAAAATGTAGACATTTTTTAAAAAATGAGATGCTAGGAACTTGTAATTCTGATATTCAGCATGAGCAGAAACTTATTTGTATTAGGATAAGTTCACCAACTTTATCAATAAACACACTCCATAGCAACAAACATCACTTTATCATTATCTTTACAAATAGGATACACATACAGGGGATTCTTAATTCAGCAGTCCAACAGAAAGGCTTTGGAGAACAGCAGACGTCCTGTGCCCTTTGCAGCATATAGGTATGTTCAACCTGTGCGAGTGCCTTCGTTGTCATGGGATGTACAGTTGTCCCAGAACTCACAAGTGAACCACAGCCTAGCAGCCTGGTCTCTTTTCTGAGAGCAAAGAGAGCAGGTGACCAAACTTTTTTGTGAGACCATCACTGTGTAAAGTGCCCAACTGTTTCTTACCTGACAACTTACGTCTCTCCATTAGGTTTAAAGTGACTTTAATTAATGTAGGCGTGGTATAATTACATCAGCTAGGTATCTTAGAACTCATTGTCAGAACAACCACTGTTGTAAAGATTAAAGAAAACACCACTATGTAGACACACACAAAAAAAAGAACTAAAAACAAAAACCTGAAAGCTTCAAAGAGAGAATATTGTAAGTACATTCATCTTTTCAGTGTAAATGTAGTACTTCTTTTACCAAATGATGAATTTTAACCTTTCTGAAGTTAAGAAAGGAATACCAAGATTGGCAAGAAAACTCTAAAGCATGCAGCAACAGTGTTTACTGCATCCCAGACCAGCCATTATTAACTGCTTACTTCATGTTAAAAGGAGGATTTATAGTACATGTTTTCCTCACTGTTCCCTTCAGGCTGCTCTCAGCAGCTGCTGACTCAGCACAGCATATTCTGAAGAGCTGAGCTCTCCCTCATGTTCTATGCAAAGCCCCATCCAGCTTGGCCTTGAATGCTTTCAGAGAGGGGGCAATCACAACCTTACTGGGCAACCTGTTCCAGTGTCTCACCACCAAAATCTACCCTCTTCCATTTTAAAACCATTTCCTCTTGTCCTCATCCTGTCAACAATTGCCCTTATAGAAATTCCCTCCCCAGCTTTCCTGTAGACCCCCTTCAGTTACTGGAAGGCCGCTATAAAGCCCCCCAAAGCCTTCTCTTCTCCAGGCTGCAGAGCCCCAGCTGTCTCAGACTGTCCTGGCAGGGGAGGTGCTCCAGCCCTTCATCATCTTCATGGCCCTCTGGATTTCCTCCAACTGCTCCACGCCCTTCTTGTGTTGGGGCCCTAGAACCATTGAACAACTATTGTTACTTCTCAACTACCCATAACATTTCTCTATATTCCTTGTCTTCCATTTTAAATTTCTAAAATCTATTCACAGAAACCACCCAAAAGCAACTACATCTGCACAGCCCGACTGAAAACTCCTCTGTTTATAATAGCAGCCCAGAGATCACCAAACATGAGCAGAACTTGGTGAAGAGCACTGCTCCACTGTCTGATCTGAGGACACTGATAAGAAAGAGTCGTGTTAGAGTCATGTTATGGAAGAGTATACAAGCCATTTTTCACATCCTATTTTTTTTCAAATATTGGTGTGGTCCTTAATATAGGTATGCTAAATTATTCTGTCTCAAAAGTAGAACAAGGTGTTGAATGTGTATGTTGCTAGGAGCAGGATTAGTCCTTAGTTAGCTTTGCTTATCACCACAGTGACTGCCTTATCTATTCACACTCTGTACCCTTAAGCCACTTGCAAGTATTTTAAGAAACCAGAACATTCAGTGGTGTATTTTTATATATGTGTAGGCAAAAATTACACAGCCTAGTACATGACTGGAAAACTTTAGCTGTATAGTTAAACACACTACGTTTACATTTCTGTTTCATTAAGTTCAAATGGATTCCTTGCCTTGAAGACAATTATTTTCCATGGCAAATTAGATTATTAAGATATGCCTCTATCTTATAACCATGACTTTAATAATCACACTCAAGTTTTTCTGCTTTTGTTCAAAGAGTTTAAAGATCACATACTGCATGTTTTATTGCCAACAAAAGCGTTCACACAGCAGACCGACGGAATGAAAAAAAAGGCAAATGCATTTCTAAGAGCTTTTGGCCTGTTTTTACATAACAGACTTTTCTTTTGCTTCTGCAGATGTTGAAGTCCTTTACATGTGAACATGCATCATTTTTTCTTTCTCATATAAGTAATCCCAAAGATATAAAAATAAGAATTAAAAACAGGGTCCCAGACTACCACACCTACATCTATCCCTAAATAAATCTCTTTTTATGGCTTAGCAAGGGCATACCAACACACTGCAATTAAGCTTTATAAGTTTATGTAATTAAACCATTAAGAAAGAACAAAAATTTACATTTGCTTAAAACCACCAAAATTAACTGAAATACAGGCTAGTAGCCATGCAAACTACTAGTATAATGCTGGTATTACAGATTATGAAGTACTCTGTGGATAATAATTCAAGGGTAGTACAGTGAGCTGTAAGTCTACTGTTAAGAATTTCTGCTAAGAGTAGCATTAAAAATTCTTTTCAGCAGAGCACAAAGTTACTTAGTGAATAAAATATTTAAGCCATAGCATATCTCCCAGAATGTAACATTTTACAAACAATAGGACAGCTATTATACTTTTGACAGGGTTTATTTTAGTGAATTCCAGCAGACAGTGGAAATTCAGCAGCCTCAGCCCAACACACACAAATGTTTCTGTTAGCCTTCCATAAAGCCAAGCCAAATTCTTAAAAAGAGATTGCAGTCTCTTTCCAATGATACCAGTCAGCTGTCTATCTAAAGTAGAACTAACTCAGCGCATCTGAGGCCATCTGCAGTACTAAAATTGTCATTATTTTATTACACTGATGATTCAGAATTTCAAAAGCACTTGACCTTTACATCTTTCTGCCATTCAGCCATTACTCGGTGTTCCCATTGTAGAACTCAAAATTATATGCTAATATCAAACAGAAAATACAGTACCTTTATCATATATTATTATTGTAGAGTTTTGGACAGCAAAGATAGCAAAAAAAGAAAAAAAAAAAAAAAAGAAAAACCACAAAAACCAAGCAGAGATGTAGAGAGAATTACAGAGATAATTAACAAATTACAGACCTTTCCCTTTCCCACATAAAAACCCAAAAGCTTTAAGACAATATAAATTTGTAATTTAAGAGACCAAATAATTTCAAATACATTTGCACTGTGACATGGACTGGAATTAATATGACACTGTGATATTGAATCTATAAAAGAAAGTCTACAAGAAACTCTGAAAGGAGTAAAATATTCTCAGCAGTGTTCCGATCTAACCAGGTTGTGATTTTATTACTCAAATAAAAGCAATTGCATTTCATTAATAGAAAGAATGACACAAACATGGCCTAAAGCACATAATGCTACAGTATTGCTCTTGTCAACAAAAAGGACATATTAGTTTAGATCAAATGAAGAGCCTATATCAGTTCTCAAAAGACTCCTTAGCCAAAGTTTTAAAAGACTTGATAAGGAAAATTAGCTTTCCTGGATTTCATCTCTGCATAAAGAATACATGCCAGTAGCATCAAAAATATCCAGATAAGAAAATATATATCATTATCAAAAAAGAAATATCTGCAGACCCCAGAGAGTTGCTACCAGTAGACAATGTACTGTAGACAGTTACTTCCAAAAACAATATAGAGAAATGCAAAGGGTGTAACATAAAGAACGGAAGCTTTATACTACATCTGCCACCTGTAGAGGTAGTCCCTGTAAGAAATTACATAAAATAGAAAGCATTAAAATGTAGTTGCACAGACAGATAAAAAGTTCTCATGATTATAAATTGTTATAGAAGTACTGGGACTTGGAAAGTGCCAACTTAGGGACTTTTTGTTGATGTGTAGAATCAGCTCAAATTCAGAGATGCTGACGAAGATGAGAAAGAAAATTAATCCCTAAGAGTAGCCTGAGTAAAGATATTGAACCAGGTGATGTCAGAAGTCCCTTCTAACCTCAATAATTCTGTGAATGAACTGGGAATGTTCTCTTTCTGTGGCATCACTCTAGTGTTTCCCTGGCATTGTTGTAGAAGCTAGATTCCTCACAGAAATTCCTGGCTTTGTGCTGACCTGGCAGAGAGGCTTAAGCCCTGTTTTGCTTGTTATCCCCTACAACGGGGCCCACTGACTACTGCTATTCTGGGATAGCTTCAGCTCTGGGGAGGAGATGACAGCCCTCAACTCTCTGAGCACCTCAGAGTGTTTAGTACTCATTACCACTTCTCCACATCTCTTGAGGAAGACCTGAACTGCCATCCTTAATCCTAATCAGATGAATACTAGAAAGATGTATGCAATAACGAAGATAAGAGGTAAATATTTAAGACATTTTCTAAGAAAATTTTCATATCAGCTAGATAATCTGGGCTATTAGACAGTTAAAACATTAAGTGGGACTGCCAAAAGATTCTATTCTCTGTGGCTGTGAAGTATTTTCTTCTGCCCATTAAAAGATTAAAATTTAATAAGTACTCTGATTTTCGGAAATTCGCTTTGTTACCACTGACAGCCAGTCATATTTTGCCCATGAAATCTATCTTTTTCACACATTTCAGCCTCGAGCTCCCTGAGTCTATCAATAACCTCTGCAATTAAAATCAGATCAGAAATGAACTATACTGAAGACTGTAACGTAATAAATATGCCTTAGATGGAAATAGATAAACCTGGGTTATGAGGAGTGATACAGACTGAAGAAAGGAAAACTAGTGAAGAAAACAGGCAGAAAGAGCAGTGAGATGCCTTATTTGTTCTCCAAAAGTTATTTTTTCTAATCATTCTGTTACAAGTATTTTCATATGCATAAATTTATTGCATAAATCTATTCCTATCAAGCCCAAAATAGCATTTTAAACATCTTTTTCTTTAATTAAAATACAAATTAATGAACCACACTTGAATAGCAATGTGTGTGCATCAATAGGCACTTCAATGTTTGAAAGCACTTTGCCTCTGATTTTTTGCTCCCTACTGTACTTACAGCATTAACCAATGACCTATTAACACAGCTTGGAATGGGTTATTATTATAATCAAAATTTTAATCTCTTTGGGTTTCTATTTAAAATCTTCAGGGGGTGGAGGCAAAGATTACTTAATATACACTTAATTCCATAGCCCCCTCAAAAGAGAAAAATGGTCTGTATGTTCTGTATAATTATTTCAATTACTACCATCCATATTCCACCTTTCTGAAGATTTTCTCCATATGGAGGATAAAACAGAACCTTGACATCATGATTAAGTGATTTTCACTAGCAATAAATATATTTTTAAGTAGCTATACACCATGCTATAGTAGTAGAAAAAAAATGAACATAAAATATGGTTCATTTCTCACCTGTCTGAGCAGCAGTGGAAGCCTACCTCTACAAAACATATATCTAAATGTATTAAATCACAGGATAGTTCCATCTGACTTTTAAGCACTTCAAACTTGTGAAGTATACTGTCCTGAGAATAAAGCCACTGTAAGATTAATTGAGAATACTGTTCAGGGATAACCTAAGTTGTACACTTGACAACTGTTGCCTCTCAGTTTTACCTGAAGGAAAAAGCTGACGTATGTGTTTTAAGAGCTTACACAAATAAACAGCAAGTTGGTCCTTGCGACTTTCTAAGTCTCAATTATTCAGACATCACAGATCAGGAGGTTGTCCCCTGCTGCTGATAGCTGGGAAATACAGATCTCCAGGCAAGTAAAGTCCTGCGGAGCAAACATTGCTACATTCAAGCTTGCACAGGAAATAAAAGGGAGAGGGACTGCTCTGCTTCCTTCAAAGTTTTTTGTTTGTTTGTTTGTTTTAAATATGAAGTAAGTCGAGTGGTACCAAACAGTCTGATCTTTTAGCAGGGAAGACAGACTTTAAATAGAGTAGTTTCTCCACCTCAGAGGCACTTTTTCAAAGCCAATGGGAATATTTGTACAGTTGAGTGAAGAACTGTCATCATGATGTCCCAGTGATTCATAGAGTCATGGAATGTCTTGGCTTGGAAAGGACCTTAAACACCATTTAGTTCCAACTCCTCCACTGTGGGCATTGTTGTTAACCAGATAAGCCAGAATAAAGCCATAATGAAAGGTGAGATTCAAATAGGACAGTCTTTTAAAGAAGTGGAATAATTTTGATCAGTGATGCTGCTATAAATAGCTTCTAACTTATGCTAGAGGTGCATATGAATTTGCATAAATGCCTATTCTAGTGAATAAACATGCATTAGTCTTTGTCTCTGATCTGTTCAAAAGTATTAAGATGAAATTTGTAAAGTGTATGGGAATGTAGGATAATAATTAAATTCAAAATGCCTAAACATGGCTTGTCAGATATCATGCTTGGCAAATGACAGGCAAAACAGAGTCTGATCTGAAGGAACAGTTATGGTAGACTGAAGAGCAATTTGAGGTGGGGCTTAAATACAGCCTAACACCAATTTGAATCTGCAGAAACTTGCTTACAAATCCCATCACAGAAAAAAGAGATGTAAATTAAGTCATACTTTTAATTATGGTAGGTGGGAAATTGGAATGAGATAAAATAAAAGAGGGAGAAATGTGAGTCTGATTGAGAGATTCCATCAATAAAACAGTAACTTATCCTTGTCATAACAGCGTCCAAGTAAGAACATTTAAATATAGTTGATTGGATGTTAATAATACGATCTAGAAGCAAAAAAGAAGAAAGTGAGAAGCAAAGTCTGAAGAACTACCGTAAACTTACAGAAATCTCTTTCACTTTCCAATTGGTCTGGCCATCAAAATCCTTGGTAAGCTCCTATTTCACATGAAACACATTACAAAACATCTAAGCACAACCTGTTACTTTCCTGTACGTAATAATGCCTCTTGAATATCTGGAAAAGACTATAGTACTGCCTGTCCATCTTTAATTATTGATGCCGCCATCAAGAGTGTTGCTGAAAACTTGCACAAACGTAGAAGCAAAAACAAAACAAAACAAAAAAAACCAACCTCACATCTATTTGTTTAAATCTTGAAAGGTTTGTTTTTCATTAATCTAATACTTAGCAGTTTTCAGTTTTATATCAGTTTATAAATAATTTGTACTTTGTACTTACCAACCATGTCAGACATGGTCTAATGCAATTTGCTATCAGTGATGGATGCACAGAAGTTGAAGGGTTTCATTGCTTTTCAGATCAACAGTGTGGTTTGGTAACCCACACTGGCTAACTTTACATAATTGTGCTATAAATGCAGGATCAGCAAAAACCTGTGCTTAAGTTTGGAGGCTATCAGCAATCCTTCTAGGCTCAGCTAGGCTACAGAAACAATTTGAACTTTCTTCACATATACAAGTAGTATCAAAATTGAAATGTGGACTGGAGGGGAGTGAAGGAGTTGGGAAGGGAAGACACTATCAAGACATTTACTCTGCATTTACTGCTGTGCAGATAAGCCCTTTCTGAACTGGACCAGTTTCAGCAGTGCAATCTTACAACAGTGCTGGATGTCTTCACAAGTTATTTCAGATCAAATATTAAACAGCATGCTGTAATGCAGGATGGTGGATAGGACAACTCCATCCTAACAGCTACATTAACGCTCTTGAGGTATTGCTTGTACTTCTTGCTGACTTGCAGCAGTTTATTCAAGTTGGCACTTCTGTTAGTGCAATAAAAACACATTTCCAGACATTTCCCATCCAAAACATTTCAGACAATATTAGGCAATGGAGTATAAAGGGAAAACTATATGATAGACTGACTTTCATTGCTAGGAAACCTTCAAGCCAAATAGCACAGGAATGTCACAGTAAGCTCTACAGTGCAAAAACAAGGAATATGCCCAAGGGAGGTGTATCAACTGGACTGTTCTGGAGTTTGCCAATGTCAGCTTCCTCTCTTTTTAAAATTAAGAAAGTTTCAGTAATTAAGAGTGATGACAAACAACATACAGTGCTGAAGTCATATTAGTGAATTCTCAGCCTCCTACTGATCACTGAAATAATTAGTCCACTGTATAGGATTCTGGCCGTTGACAGTGCTATACAAATACATACATATCATAGGGAAATCCTTGTTGTGAACAACATACGTGACTTCTCTGTGTTTGGATAAAAGTAAGAGGCAGAAAATACACTATCAGTGTTTTATCTGTGCTTGTTTCATGGCTCCTGCATTCCATGGAGTTCTTGAGTGGGAGTGGACCTCAGCGTGGAACAGACCTGGGCTATGTGGCAGAGAGGACACACTCAGAACCAGGCACTAACTGATGAAGGTTTTAACCTCTATAAAAATAGACACCTTTCAGGAATAACTAAACCTGGATAGTTTCTGTCCAATAGAGAAAGAAAGCCACAATAAAGAGAAAGAAATATAGAATGCAATCATCATTTACCTTTTCACCTTTATGCCCTTTCTGGCCTGGCAAACCAGGAACTCCTGGTAATCCTGCTTCTCCCTGATTTTAAAAGAAAACAAAACAAAACAAAAATAATCAACAAAGAAGCATATCCAAAATATATAATTGGTTTGAATACTTTGTCTTAACTACAAAAGCCTAACAAAACAAATGGGTTGGAATAAATATAGCACCACATTCAAGAGGATTTAAAACAAGTAGTATGTAAAAAGCAATCTATTCTGAAATAAAAATATTTACACTATATTTACTCTAATACATTAGTAGCAATTCTCATTTTTACTACTGATCCTTGCTTTTTGTTTGTCTTCATCCTACAAAATCTTACAGCCTCCTGAAACTGTAATTTAAAAATTAAATCTAGAATGTATTGTTTCTTAACTGTAAAATACAAACACGTGCATTATAATAGTCTAAGATTTTTTATATAATAGTCTATATATAATATATAATATATAATAGTCTAACATTTTTTAGTAACTATAGAAAGGAACTCAAGTGCTTTCTATTTTTTTATTATTATTATTTAAATACCTAGCAGAATTAAGTAGAATAATGAATTAAAAAGCAATGGGAAAACATCATACTTTAGTTGGAAAGCAGTGGCATCTGTCTCTAGATTCTTGCTGTGTTCCTGGAAGAGAGTATATTTTGCTGGCATGAACAGACTCTGGTGATGAAGTAGTAGCAAGTAATCTATCCTCATGTGGGCACTAAAATAAAAACAAGATTTGTCTGATTTTTGGTCCACTGTTGTTAATAGATAAATACCAGCCAAATGCTATTTTAACTTACTTTGTTTTAATATTACTGCACATACCATGCTACAGAAAAGCCACAACTGCCAAACAAAGGAAAAAGCTGTAGTAAAATGAAGTCTAGATATTATGATCCTTCTGTACTGAAAACTGTCCTGGTCAAAACAGAACTGACTGTCTCAATTCTTTCTTCCTAAAGAGCCAAACATAGGAAAAAATATTCCAGAAACTATAAAAAGTGAAAGCAAAAGATGAGAGAGAAAAAATATTCAGAGGCTCTCATTAAGACACAATAAAGTCTCCTGTGAGCCTTCTTGTCAAAGAAATTCTGACATGACTTACTTCTTAGTGTAGAAATTTGTGATTAAGGAATAATTATTTTCCCTAAATTACGAAAAATTTAGCTCTTATGATTGGTAAGGGAGGTAATGAAAAAGAATAAAAAAAAGTGATGCTGAATTCAATATGAAAGTCATCAACAAGTACTCCATTATTTTTATACCTTCAATATAAGACATGCAAGTGAAACAAAGAGCTTTTATCTTCATAGCTGAAGGAACATTTAGGATGCTATCAATAAAGCATATCCTTGTTCTTCTTATGTTCATGTATAGTTAGGGTTTATTTTTTCTTTTCTGTTTCTGTATAATAACGGCAAATATTTTTTTCCATGTACAAAGTAAAACTTACAGAAAAAATTCATTCTTTTCAATTAGCCATGAGCCTATAAATTCAAAAGAAAGCCTGTGCTATGAACAGGAATATATTTTGAAGTATATTTGAACAAGAATTTATTACTTAAAATTGAGATTTCCTTAGATAATTTAGATTCAGTCTCTTTTATGCTTCTGATCACCAATCAGTTGTCAGTTCCCACAAAGTATTCTCAGTGAGTGAAGATCATAGCGCTCATGGTCTAAGAGAAGCCTTTTCTGAGAGATTGTTCATAACTAACAAACCAATATTTTAACCTGTTCATTTTTTTGTTTTGTTTTTCTGAGGGATTTGCTTTTCTTTCCCCCCCCCCCAATTCCCCTCCAAACAGGCTTAATTTAGCAAAACAATCACACATATAACTACTAGCATTTCTGTAGACTAAATGAACATCTTTCATTATGTACTATAATGAAGCTTCTGCCAATCACAATACATCCGTTTTCCCATGTTTTCCCATGTCATAATATTGAAATAAGGGATATGCCCTTAACACCATCCTGTTTTTCTTCTCTTCCACTGTCACATGGAGTCTTTCATGGGCTTTCTTTGTTTACCAGTTATAATGCTAAAGCAGATACAGCAGTTATTAAAGTAGCCTAAATTATGTGAAAGTGATGGCAGTGAATTTGTTTCCTGCTCTCTGAGTCTTCCTCAATTACTAATTAAACACTAATCAATGTTAAGATAGACATTTAAAAAGCACTAGCAGCACCTAGTGCCTTTTAATGAAGTTCCACTAAGCCATTTGATTCAGTGATAAGAAGCAATGCACCTTGAGTCCAGATACATTCATTTTCAGAGGTTGAACACCTGAGTTGGACACTTTCACTGAAATTTCTTTACAACACTTTAGAAAGAGAAAATTAAATATTTTCTTTTATAATACCATTTTTAGTTTAACAAATAACTTACCAGGTCTGCAGATATTTCACAACACGTATCTTCTGTTGCAACTTTTGGATTACAATAAACTGTTATGCGGTAAAGTTCAATCTATTAATAAATAGAAGAGAAGACATTAATATACAATATAAAAAATGTGCTATGGAATGTATTTCCAAATTTTTGCACAAGTAACTTTCTCTCTGAAACAGTGCATATTTCTGAAAAACTGCAGAAATTGAAAAATCCCACAACAAATGCTTAATTCCTCACTTAAGGAACAAACTACACAAACTCTCTACTTTCAACTGAAACACGCTTTAGATTTCATTTTTCTTCATGTAAATTGCAGTCCTTTGTGCTGCTGTTGCTATGACTACATGGGCATTTAAGCCCAATGGATCTTCTCTGCAAATGTTCTTTTCAGGAGTGTAATGCAAAGGTTTGACAAGTTCTATGTAATATATAACTTCCATCACTTTTGACAGGCCACCTGGACCTTGCCACTAAACCACCCTAAGAGAAAAGATGTTGAGCATAAGATTTCTATTTTACAAATTCACAGTGGATGAACAATGTCTAATTCTAACTAGTTAATCTTGCACTGTCCAGCTTTTACATAAGTCTGTAAATATTAGAGACTAAACCAACTTATTCACAGGAAAGTCTTGGAAAAGCCTAATGTCAGAGAATAGTTTTGCTACAATACACCTTCTGCAATTCTCTTTTTTTGTTACTTGCACTTGGCACAGAGAAAAATGGTTATGAGTGCAGGATTTCTTTGCTGTCTTCATCAGCTTTACACCCACAATGTTTTTCCCGCAAGTGTGGAAAACTCTACTTCCAACTTTTACTTGGGATTATCCAACCTCTGCCATTAAACAACACAAGCTAAAAAGCATTTGTTTCTTTTCCTCCATGCTGCTTGGAAATAAGGGGATGGTACATACAAAATTTGAACTTAATTTTACAAAATAAATAGTAGTATGAGCTTGGCCTGAGCTCTGACGAGTCCAGGTCAAAGCGGTCAGCATCTCACAGAACTGATTCCTTTTACAATGCTAGTTTGTAGCCGCACTGTACTGTTTCCATCTCAAACTGTATAAGGTACATAATATAACTGAAGCATTCAAATGGCCACTATAAACTTCAAGTCAAATGCTTGAATCTTGGTAATAGAATGTCAGCATACTTCAATAAAACTGCCATTTCCTGGAACTTTCCAATCACTTGCTCTGATCTGTCTATTCGAGGAAACAGGAGAATATTTACGGGACAGAACAAAACCCATAATATTAAGGGACTGTCTTGAGTAATTCCACATTGCCCCATTTATCTGCAGATGAGGCAACAGCTTGCTTTCTTCAGGAATACTCCACAACAGCTCACTTTCCTTGCATTTGCATTTCATTCTGAAGATCTTGTCCACTGTCTTTTGATAGGAAGGGATGGAGGAAAGTGACTACTTCACAACTGTCAGCTGCACCTGCAGTCAGTTACTTGTAGCAAAGGCTGCAGGAAATGTACCTTCATCCACTTCCTCAGAAGGTTTGTCTTAGCAGATACTACAGCATTAAATACTGTTTAGAAAAAAAGACCTAAGGACTGTAAATTAAGAATTCCCACTGAAAATTAATAACCTGATTTGAATCCTTCCACACACCCCCACACCCCCCCCACATAATTCGTCACAATTGTTTCAGTAAAAGTATGGATAACACACCACTTGAATTTTTGAGTTTTTCTTTCGTACTACTCACATCCACGGGTTTATCATCTGCAGCACGAGAAGCAATCAGAGTCCTTCCCTGAAAGTCAATGGTGAATTTTTCATCAGTCTGCTTTCTCTCAATTAAATTACAATCCAAATAGAGGGAAATGATCCCCGACTGCACGCTAATACCAAGTTTATGCCACTGCCGATCGAACAATGGATAAATTTCTCGACTCTTAAAAGTGTAATGTAGTATATTCCCCTGGGCAGATTTGGTCATATACTCCACAACCTTTTTTGAACCATCCAGAAGCACAGAGATCTGAAAGCAAGATGAAATAGAAGAAATGGTCAATTAAAGGTGAGAATAGGAGAGTTAAACACTTTTACAAACTATATATAATAAAAATACTCCCATTAAACACATTGAGAAGGAAATACGAAGCTTTCTTTTATGTAACTTTGTAAAAATATCAGCTATAAATCAAGCATGCCTTCCTACCCTAGTTTGCAGTCTTAACAGAATAAATTTCCTTAATTTTTTTGTCATTCCTACAATTAATTGTCAACTATTTCAGAGTAGTCTGCCTATTCCATGTAAACTATAGCTAAATTCAACGGTAAAACATCTAGTAAGTTATATTTGTCATATTACATGGGGGAAAAAACCTATAAAAACTAAATAAAGGATAAATAAATCAAAGACAACTCCAACCTCAGGAGTATCGCGCCGATTTAAGATTTGCCATATATACCAACGCTCTTTCTTGGTATTTCGTCGTATCCGAAATGTAGCAACTAGAGAGTATTCCTCAGGTAGCCCATTTGGAAATACTTGCCTACAATAGAAAGAAAAAAAGGGGGGGAGGGGAAGGGGAAGAAGAAAAAAGAATCTTCATTATTTTTATGTACAGATCAGCATTCTTTAAGAGGAATGAACAGAAGTAGTACCTGGTGAAATCCAATCTCGCTCCCATTCAAAGAATTTCACTGGCTTCAGTATTCAGAAACGTCACCTCCTACTTCCTCATGCTCAAAAGTGCAATTCAATTTATTTAAAAGAATGACTGAAAAATTACCTAATGATTTCTCTTTTTGTTTTTCTTTTTGAAATCATAAGATACTATAAATGGATGTTGTAAAACAACTGCTACAAAATCAGTGCCATACATAAACAAACTTTAAAGCACTACTTTTCCAAAATTTTTCTTTTTTTTTGGTACCCTGGAATAAATTTCCCAGAGAATTTGTGGAATAATTTGTGAAGGATCTGTGGGATAATCTTCATCCTTGGATGCTTGTGAAACTCAGCAGGAGATGGCTCATAATAATATATTTTAACTTGTTGGTCCTGCTTTGAATAGCAGATTAGATCCTGTAACCTCCACTGTCAATGACTTGGATGTTTTGAATATTAGAACAACTGGAGCAAAAATAAGGAATATCTGAATGCATGTCTTGCTATGCTCAATTTCATCATCCCTTTTTTACTTGAGATATGCCTCTAAAAACAGGTCTGACTTGCTACCCACATCACAGAATGTGGCACAACACCACTTCTGTGAACTTCTGGAAAAGTTTGCATTTCAAAAACATGTTACTGAAATTACTCTGCAACTCAGCTGTACAGATTGGTAATTATTAAATACATACTAATTCTGAAATAAACAAATTAAGATGGTGTCATCAATATTTTTTGTTTGTCCTGATTATTTATTTTCTAAAACCGAGGTGAAACAAAACTATATAAAGTGTTAACACTGATGTTTTTTTTTACATCTGAAACAATGAACAACAACACTCCATGTTGCCCAACTAACTGCAACCAACTAACTACACTGCAAAAGGTATGCCATAGATCAGAATGGAGGAAGCTTGAGAGCCCCACTCAGAAAAGAAAAAAAAATTACTCTAGTTTTCATCCCCTGATCATTTGGAGTAAACAAAACTACAAATGGGATTATTATCACACAGTAATGTGCTATAGAGGAAAGAGAAAACCACCAGCTGACAAGACAATAACTGCACCACCATCCTGGAAGTCAGTGCATTTCAGTTCACTTAGGATCTCGGGAAAAATGCCCTCTGTCAAGAGAGGCCTGCTTTAAATCCTCCCAAAGAGCTTCTTTATTGACTAACACCTCCTTAAAGTCCTTTATCCTAGAATCACATTTCTTTGGCATATTTCCATCACCTGATTCCTGTTTTGATCCCAGGACCAAATTGGCTGCTCTCCCACATTGTCAGCAGACCCATACGCATTGTTGCACAGTTACAGATGTTTCATTGTCAAAAGGCAAGGCAGAAGTGAACAGGATCTGCAGTACTTACATCTAGATTTCATCCTACTCCATACTTTCTTTATGACATGAGAATTATCTATGATTTCTTACAAAGTATACCTTCATTGAACGTTACTGAAACACAAGTGCATCTCAGTAAACTATCTGATTGTAGGATTGGCCCTATGGTTTACCACATCTTGGGCAGGCTGAGGACACGGCAGCTCAGGTTTACAGCTGTAATTTACACAGGACATCTGGCTGTAGAAGCATCTGTTTAGCTCTCCAAAAACAATTAGCATTCCCAGTTAAGTTCTTTATTAAGAGACACGTGGGAGTTCATATTAATGGGCAAAGGGCAAACAACTGCGGGAGGGAAATAAACAGAAGTCTTCATCAAATGAAAGGAGGAGAAACCATGATTGGTATGACATGTCTACAAAACAGACGGAAGTAATTTCTGGACTTGCTAGGTATTCCAGTAAATATGGAACACTTCTTTTCCCTTGTCTCCTATTACTGCAAGCCTTCCTGACGCTTAAAGTGTTATCTAAACAAGTAATGGTATTGATCCTCTAAAGTTCTGTTTCTTTCACAATATTCTCAAAAACTGTGTGAGTGCAAATAATACAAAGTAACCTATGTGAAATTTTTATCAGATTATTTGAAAGCAGAAAAGTTCTCAGGTATAGATCAGCACTATTAAGGAAGAGGAGCTGATTCACCATTAGAGCTGATAGAGAAGTTTGCTTTGGGAAAAATGAAAAAATTACAAAAGGTTAAATTAATTCCCAGTGGTACTACGCTAATTTCAGTGAAGTCAACTGACAAAGGAAAGAAGTAAGTAGAAATAGACCAAGGATAAATTTAGATAGATTAACAAAATAATTTACTAGCTCAGGAGGCCAATGGATCCAGTCTCCTGCTCCAAGCAAGGTAACTTGAAAATCTGCTCCAATTACTATGAGCTTTGTCCAGATGAGCTTTGGAAGTCTCCACTGACATAGATTATTTTACTCATCCTCTGGGAAATTTGCTCCAGTGCCTAGCCATGCACACAGTGAATTTATCTTATTTTAACCAACATCTAGCAGGAATTTCATCTACTATATCTTGTGCCTATTGCCTCCTGACCTTTTACTATGAACCTTTGATGGGAGCCTGTTTCTGGCCTCTCTATAACATGGATGTAGGGAGCAATGAGGATCCCTGAGGTTCCTCTCTCCCAGACCAGACAAGGTCAGCTCTCCTGGCTTCTCCTCACATACCACGGGTTCCAGCCCTGCAAAAATCTTGGGCCTCCCACTGGATTCATCCCAGTGAGCTCTTCTCTGCTTTCCTCTCCAGGGAAGCACTAAATTGGACACCAAACTTCTGATACAGTCTCACAAGTGACAGTGATCTCTTTCCCTGACCTACCAGACCTAATCTGGAGGTGTTAGTCGACAGCTGGCTGAACATGAGCCAGCAGTGTGCCCAGGTGGCCAGAAAAGCCAATGGCATCCTGGCTTGCATCAGAAATAGTGCAACCAACAATACTAGGGAAGTTACCATCACCCAGTACTATTGAGGCCACACATTGAGTACTGTGTTCACTTCTGGGCTCCTCACTCCAAGAAAGACCATCATGCCCTGGAGCATATCCATTGAAGGGAAACAAAGCTGGTGAAGGGTCTGAAGCACAAGTGTTAAGAAAAGCAGCTGAAGGAACTGGCGTTATTTAATCTGGAGAAGAGGAAACTTGGGGGAGACCTTATACTTATATACCTCTACAATTACCTGAAAGGAAGTTGTGGTGAGATAGGTGTCAACTTCCCAAGTAACTAGTGAAAGGACAAGAGATAATGGCCTCAAGTTCTGCCAGGGAAGGTTCAGGTTGGATATCAGGAAAAAAATTATTCTCCAAAAGACTGATAATGTATTGGAATGGGCTTCCCAGGGAAGGGGTGGAGTCACCACCCTGGAGGTGTTCAAAAAATGCTTAGATATTGCACTAGGGTTTCAGTAGGTGTGATGGTGATAGGTTGATGATTGGATGTGATGATCTTAGAGGTCTCACCCAACCTTGACGATTGTATGATCCTATCTTCCTAGGATGGCTGAAAATGCAGTTAGCCTTTTCACCACAAGGGCACTCAGCACTGGCCGCAGCTCTTGTTCTACGGGGCCACTATCTGAGCAGACATTAATCCAGCATGTAACATCCTATGGAGAGAGACCTTCACAGGCATTGGACTTTGTGTTTGCTTCTGCTGAACTTCATGAGGTCTCCACTAGCCTGTTTTTCCAGTTTGCCAAGGTCTTTCTGAATGGCAGCATTGTCATCAATGCACTCACTATTTTCAATTTAGATTCTATGAAATGCTGCAAAGAATTTTAGATTACTAAATGAAATTATTACAGCATGGTTAGAATTGATGTAAACAAATAGCAAGTCAATACTGTTAGATAAACCTATACTACAGGTATAGTACACTTCAGAAACAAACAACACGGAATACCACTCTTGGCATAGAGGACAGTCTAAGACCATGCTTTACAATTACCTGCACAGCATAATGCTAAATACCACATATTTTATATAGAACTACTGTATATTGAAGACCAAACTGAATAGAAACAATATCTTTATTCTCCAATTAGTGTTTCCATTGTTTAACAACACAAACAGGCCTTGCTTACCAAAATAATTAAAAGATGTTTAAAATACATGCTTTACATTCAGCCCTCCAGTCAGATAGTGAATGCTATGAGGTAAAAAAACAAATTGTAAAATAGTCAGAAAACAAGCATGCTATCTATTACTATATGCAGTTTCCTCTAGGTTCTTCTTCCTTGAATGACTTGAATTGAATGAAATAAAACAAAAATCATGTATCTAGCTTTGAAATTACACAGATACAGATGATCAGTAAAGTGGCATAGAAAAATTTCAGTATTCCTGCCATTATATCCTCTACTCTGTAAGGCTCAGTTATAGACTTTTCAGAAATACAGACAGAACGTATATGTTCTAAACAATAAATATAAAATGACAACTGATAGAAGGGGAAAAAAAAGCTGGAATAGAAACATCAATATAGAATCTCTTCCTCAAATATGAGAAGAGCAAAAAAAAATCTCAGAATATTGAACTTGAACTTCAGTCTTCGAATGTTTAATATGCTGTTTCACTTGGTTGCATCTGTCAACATTTAAAAAGGATTGATATGAAAAACTAACAAGGCATCACAAGCAGAGTGAAAACGATAAAGAAGTAGCATTAAACATTAATGAAAAAGACAAAATCAAGTTGTTCCACATGTCTACAGATGAATAAGTATTTCGTTAACTATTTCCTCTTCCTACAAGTATTTCCTACTTGCTCTACTCTATGTGGCACAGTGAAAAGAGCAACAGAAAAAAGGAGAGAATAAGGGTGAAAGAAACCTGAACCAAATTCACCTGAGTCTACAGATGTAAAGCACAAATATAGAGATTGCTAACTGAGGTTAACACCCCCTGTTATCTAAGCCAAAAGCAGTAAGGGAAATAACAGGTCTTAAGTAAGATTCAACATGTGCTCCAATGTTGCAGAAACACGAGTAGTATAGAAAATATCTAAAATAATCTATGAAGAAGAGGGCAAAAGAGAATTTACAGGTTAAAACAAACATGTAAATATGATCGTCAATCCAGGGGATGCTTACAGGTTTTTTTTGGATGCAAGTGCTTGAATTATCTGCATGATCAAACTTGAGAGAAAAACTTTCACAGGAAACATCCTTAACACTGAGATGAGAATCAAGTTTCCCATTCCTATTGCACCTTCTCAGCTCAGGACAACCCAAATCAGGTATTATTCCTGGATGATCTGGACTACTTTAACCTTCAAGACTGCTTAACGGACCTTTTTCCCCTCTTCTACACTGAAGCTGATTGTGACTACTGGGACTGTTGAATTCAGTGCTGTCCAAGTCCATTATGTGCAATTTAAGCATAGACAATGGCTTAGGCACCTCTGGGATTACAGGCATAGCCAAAGCATCTCTATGCACTTCCAAGCTTGAATAAAATTTGGGTGGGAGCTAAATGCCTGGCTGCTTCAGCCATGGTGCTTCTGAGCTTTACTGGAGCTAATGTCCAGATGCCTAGGAAAATTTTGTCCCCAAATGATTCATTTTAGGTGCCACCAGGGGTTAGGTGGTGCTTCAGAGCAGACATTTTGAATCATTCTCTGAGACTCAGGCGCCTGAAGTCTGACTAAATTACATGTTGGGTGGAATTTAGACAGTTTTAATTTCTCTCTCAGTCTGCATTGTCAGTAGTATATAATAAAAATAGGAAAGTTGATGAATGGAGCACTCTGTTCTCAAAGCAAAGCACACCCTTGGTGGAAACTGCTGAAAACAATTGCAGGAATTACAGCACATGAACTGAACTCATGAACTGAATTTCTACCACCCTAGCTTGCTGGATTGAGGTGTACTGTAAATTACAGACAACCCAGCTGCCAGACTGGGGAGGCAAAAGAAAACAAGAAGGAAAATTGCTAACAATACAAGAATGTAGATATGTTGCAAATTCAGGTGGCCAGGTTTATCATGATATTCTATAGGCTGAAGGATCAGGTAGATACATCCAGAGCAGTAATAAATAAACAGTGATGTCACAGCACCATCCATGTGCTGCTCTATCAAATTGTGTACTCTTAGTTGCAAAGAGTTTTGTTGCATTCTCCTCTTTTTAATTGAATAAATTTAGCTATAGTTTTCCCTAAAAACAAGTACAGTGGTGCAAGTACAGCACAGACCATAAATTATTAGATTATTAGAAAAGTATTTTACATGAACTTAGCAATCATTTTTGTGCATACCTTCTAATGTTTGTCATGATCAAGTACTGATAGATTTTTGACAAAAATACTTGTTCATTTGTTTCCTCAGAAGTTCTGAAAATCTCTGAAACCATCTGGCTCTCCTACTGTTACCATACTAAATGAAGTAATTATGAATGAATTAACTGTGTATTCACTGTGCTATAAACAGTTTTAGTTCTATCTTTGTAAAGCAGCATTGAGTTACCCATATCAAATTTAGTAAGGCAATCCTTTATTTACCTTTTGTTTTTATTTTTAAAAAAGCACTAATGGAAAAGTAGCATCTATTTTTAAGTCTTATGAACTCTAATTGTTCCGTATCGAATGAGAATATACTACAGTATACGACAAACTTCCGTATTTACAAGTATCAATGAAACCTCCAGCCTGCTGAATATCTTCCAGGAAGAGAAAGATGAGCCAACTTACATTTCCTGAGATTGAAGTGAGAGATGTTTAGAGTTTATGGCAAGACATATCTTTTCCAGCTGACATATACCATTACCTGCTATATGTCACTTGTAACATGACAATGTTACAATAATTTGGAGACCAGAGCTCAAGGAGTTAGTTTAACTTTCCTATCATGGGTGATGACTTATGTAGCACTACGTTCTCTCAGATTTTGAAGTCTTAACCTTTTTGTGTTCACTAAAGGAACTCAAGCTGAGATCAGTTATGAAGAAAAAAGCAAAGTAATCCAATTTTTAAAAATCCGTATTATTCTCAGTATTTTTATATCAAATTGCTACATTCCTGATTCACATTTTCTTGCCTAACTTCACTATACAACAGAAAGTGGAAATTGGAAATAACTGCCTAAAAAATTTACCTATTTCTGCCTATAAAGGGTATTATAAATTCTTCAGAAATAAAAGTTAAGAACAGCTGTTTGTCACCAAAAATAAGAAACAATTTCCCTCCCATCCATCTTCCTCAAATCACACTAAGATGCACTGTACAGTTTCATGTTACATTAGGCCTCAAGTTGTTTTCATATGACACGTTATATGATGCAACTTAAGGGAAACTATTCAGACAGCTTAAGAGTTATTAATTACTTAGGCAGAGAACAACCCACTCAGAAAACGTAGCACTGAATGCAAAGCTGCAAATTATTTTTACACTTAGAAAAGATATTGACGTAAAATTTTATAAACTTTATCATGTTTCTGTTTCTGTCTTCTGAACAGGTAGATCAACTGCTATTTCTAAAACACAAGTGGTTTAGATTTATTAATTTATTTTGCTGAAAGTCCATGTTGTTATTAAGGAAATTTTGAAGGACATTTAAATAAGGGGGAAAAAAAAGTTTGAAACAGAAATAGAAGACCTATTAGTCCTAATCAGAAAAGGTTTTCCCTAGTCTTTCCAGCAGTATTCTGTAACCTTATTTATATGAACTACCAACTTCTAGTAGAGTCAAAAGTTTCTCTTCCAGTGATTTTAAAGAACTCATGCTAACTACGTCTGCTTTCAAGTTTGATCAATTTTTCAACATTTCAATTTGTCTGGAAAAACATCCAGAAGTAGTAATAGCTACAGACTTGTAACAGTGAAAATGCAAAATGCAACTTCTTTTTTTCCTCATTTTCCCAACTAGAATTTTGCAGACTGATAACGATTTGAGATTATTCAAACCAACATTTTGTCTTTTGCAGTCTTGTGGAAAGCAATTTTCAATACTTCTAATGTAGTTATAAATACATTTGCCTTGTTCACTTTGGATATATGTTTCAAGAATCAAATAGGTCTGAGAGTAATACAATAACCTTTCCTTTTATCTGGAAAACAAAACTTACCCCATATAACAAATATAACATCTTATTAATAAATATTAAGAAATTAAAAATATGATTAAATACGTTCAGAAACTACACAATAATTTTTTTCAAACAGCATGTTTCCATTTCAAAAATATTACACCTTTTGAATGCTGCACACTAAATTAGGCTGCTCTAATCAGCAGTAAACATCTCTCTGTGTTAGAGGAACACAAGGTGACAAAGAATGACAACTAGTGAACATGGTGATGAGAGATGAAGAAGGTAAATGATGAAAGCCGGAGCCTGACTAGTTGAGCAAGCTAAAATTTTACTCAGAAGACCTCATAGCCTGAAGTCTGCACTGGCATAGACTCAAAAAAAACCAACGCAACAGAGTGGATCCAGTGCATATATTGCAGTAAGTTGTCATCTAATGTGCAAAGCCAGTAAAGGAAACATATTTTGTGCAGGCATCGAGATATTTCTCTAGACACTTTTGAGCTAATACAACCTCGAACAGCATAGTTACTTGTGATTCAGAAAGACTATAGTCAATGTATATGATTTGCTCAGGTCTCATACTGACTATTTTTCTTGGGATATGATCAGAGACAAATAAACATACTGATGTTGGTGTCTGAGGAATTGAAAATTCCCCAAAATCTGCTTTCTCCTACTCATGCAATTACATGACTTTTTCTGGTATCCCTCTGCCTCGTGCTCTCAAATCGGACTGGCTTTCAATCTGTCAGCATCACTTAGTGACAGAGAAACATGCAGGGACTTTCTAATGTTGGTAGCAGAAAGCAACCAAACCCACTCTGTTGTTCCAGTTTGTTTTTCCATCCCAATGCCTCACATATATGTGCTCATAGCTGCGGAAGTGTGGTGACACCCCTAGAGCTGATACTGATGCATCAGCAATTTATATCTTCAGTTCCACCTGCCCCTTCTCACAAGGAAGTTTCATTAAGAAGTTACATGCATCCTACACTTTTAGAGTCTTGACAGTAATTTTACAAACACAAAATGCCCTTTCATGAAACATTTCCCTGTAACCCAAAGATGCTAAATTGTTCACATATCAAAATTTAAAAAGTTACGTAGAGATTCCTCCAGTACCAGCATCCATCTCCCTACCATTGTGAAGCCACATAGAAAATATAAAATAATTCAACAGAAAACTGTTCTTTTGCACTCTTATCATCACCTGTCAGGAATAATGTTCTTGTTAGGTATACATCTCATTCTTCTTTCCTTTCTGTAGCTAAATGTTGGAAAAAAAAAAAAATTCTAACTGGTTCATACATAGGAGCACAGTATTTTGTCCAGTACGAATGTCTCAGAAATCTTAAGTGCTTTCCTTTTTTGGAGCCACATTAGTAAACTGATAGCGTCTATAAGAGAAGCACAGAGAGCCTGACAAAGTTTTTGCAAGTAATACACAAAAACTGAATAAAGATTTTGTTTCTCAAGGAAAATATGAATGGTTGAATTTGAAGAAATGTAATGAACTGTCTATTACCTAGATGGATTCTGTGCTAATTTAGTCTTTCTAGTTTACTCCCAGAAATGGAACAAAGATAACAGATATAGTTATTAAAAAAGTCTATTACTTGGCAGTCTTTGAATTGAATGAGAGATTAACTTCTTTATGTTAAATATGATTATCTACGGAGGACTTCAGTTATTCAGCTGAGCAAGAAACCCTCTGAAGATGTCACAAAAAATAATAATTACTATAACCTCTGAGAGTCAACTGGCAGCAAAAAATTTTCTGCATGCATTGTTATGTGCTTCTCACACTGAAGCTGAACAGATGATGCACATCATACGCTGGAGTAGAGTATGGAAAAAAGGAACAATGCTCCTTTTTCCTTGGCCTGGATATATTTTTCACTACAGGAGATAGAAAGCTAACCATCCATTTTTCCTTGAATATTTTCACAGCCAATATACCAGCACTGTACAGATATTTGCATTGGTATCTAGAGATACTGGTATCTAGAGATACTGATTCTAGTATCTCTGGATCACAGAAATAGAAAGGTGTTTCTAGTTTCCTTGGGTTAATCTGCTCAAGAAGAGCCTCACTCTGAGAACCTTGCATTGTACCTAGCATTCACATGCTAGCACTGTGAGAGCTACCTCATATTTCTGCATGACCTTGTGCTATCCAACCTAAAGATGTTGTTTCTTTATAACTCTCAATTTCTAGCTGTTTAGTCTCTCTCACTTCCATCCCAAACTTGTGCTAGTTTTTAGCAGAGAATCAGTGGAATAAGTTCTAGTGAAGTGAGTTACTGATTACATTTGAAATAGGTTCACCCCTTCCTTTTCTAGTACATGCTGCCAGGTCCTAGACAACCTGGGGAGAGGAGAGAAGACAAAGCATCTCACAGGCTAGGATCAATAACATGAAAACCGTGGGTGGTGATCACAGTGAACATAATATGTTGGTTGGTGGTCGAAAGGGAGAGCTAAAAGGAATTATGTGTGGAATTAAGCTGAGTGAAAGCAAAGGATGTTCTTTTTCCTAACCACTTCAAATAATGTCTTGGATAACTATCCTCCTCCTCAGCACTCAGTAATGCCTACTAATAAATTAAGTCCAGGCTGCAGCCGCAAGCAGCTAAAGCGTTTTTGAAAAGACACAGGCAACACTGAAGATACTGCAGCCTATGACATTGTTTGAGATGGATACGCCTGTCCATCAGAATTCTCCCCAGAAAAGAAAGTGTAAGGGGTGAAGATTATATTACCAACAGAAGAGATTGGAATAGGAAAGGTTAATGATACCAGATACCAGAGGACTGACCCGAAATAAGTAGCTCTGTCAGCTGCAAGTGTGAAGGTACAGAGACAGAACATGCCTTTGCTTTAACACCCCCTACATACAACATGTCTAGTCTATGAATATTTAAGCCTAGTGTTCAGCTTATAATTTGAAGGATAAATAATGAGTTGTTTTTTTACAGTCTGTAAAAAACAGTAATATTCATGGATTTAACTGAATGAATATGAAAATTAAAATCAATAATAAATCTGCATCACATAGAAAGACCTAACAGAATTTTAATAAACTGGAGATGAATACTTCTCTGAAGTCCCAGGACTCTGATTGAAGTCAAATAAATTAAAAATAACAACCACCAACATAAAGTACATACAATTTGTCCTACAACTCACACTTTCTGTAACAATGAGATTTTAGCACCTTGCAGATTAAATGGGGTTAAAACATATCAAGCTCAATAAAATCAACATTGCATTACTATCTGCTGAGTCATAACTATGTTTAACGGATGGGCTGTGGACTCGCGACTTGCCAACCCTGGGACCATCTGACCCAGCTGGGAAATGGCCAGGTATTCTCTTTAAAGGACTAGGAAAAAAAACAAAAAAGCTTAAACAGTGACAGGGTCTTGCATTAGACCTGACACAGAAGTGTTGAAAGGAGACTTCACCCAGTGGTGACTGTGGATAAATGAAGCAGGTTCGCTCTCTCCTTTATTTAGGTTTTTCTTAATCATCACATTAAGAAAAGCCAGCACCAAACACGCATAGAAAGAACAGAGCCCTTCTCAGACTGGGGACACAGGCCAGATGCCTTATATCCAAATAAGTTTGAGATACTGTGTATTTACAAACGTCTCAAAACAGTGCAGGCTCCAGTCTGCAAAAAAAACCTTTTATTAAAACTATGCATGTTATTCTATTAACTGTAGCTTTATTTCATATTGAATCATCTGTGCCACATCTGTGTGAAGTTAACAGAACTAAAATAAAAGCTAATTTATTTTTTTTAATAGAAGGACGATATTGAAATCTTTACTGTTGATTAAAATCCCATAAACACTTAATTATTTACTACAAACCACAGTCTAAACTGTTAAAGACTTACAACAGTAAAGAAAATATCACTGATATTTCACAGAGTAAAAAACTATTGCATATAAGCATTTTCAATAATGTTTTCCTAATTTTAAAAAGGAAATACCTTGCTCGTAGTTTTATGACAAAATAATATCAGTATTATCATGATTGAATCACTTGAGTAATTAAGTATCCAACGTAATGAGAATCTGTATTCTTCATGTAAAAAAAAAAAAAAAAAAAAAAAAGATATTTCTAACAGCATAGTCTACAACTGAAATACACATTTACTTCTGTACGTATTTATACTTAAGAGAAGCCCACAAGCAGAATGGAGAGTGATTTTTTTTTTACACAGTCTGATACTAATAGGACAAGGGGGATTAGCTTTAAAAGATAGGAAAGGCAGATGTTAAGAATAAATTCCCTACTTGGAGGCAGAGAGCTCTGAGGTCCTGGCACAGGCTGCCCAGCAAAGTTGTGGATGCTCCATCCCTGGAGGTGTTCAAGGCCAGGATACATGGGACCCTGGGCAGCCTGATCTAGCTGTTGGTAACCCTGCCCATGGCAGGGGGGACTGGAACTGGATTGTCTTTAATGTCTCTTCCAATTCAAATCATTCTATGACTGCATGAGAACAAAAATCAAACTATTCACAGAAGTTGCAATTAATTGCGATAATAACCAGTAGGATACTGTTGAAAAAATAATGTAATGTTACTTATTATGTGGATTCATATCAGCAGTGAGAACTGAAGCAATGAAGTAAGGCTGCGTTGTAACTCTCCAGAACTATCAAGAACTCCAACCAGTTAATGAGTCATGACTTTCCACGAAATCATATCAGCTATCTTTAATCACAAAGTGTTTTTTGTATTCCTCTTAATATTTTCACAACAAATCAGTCTTAAGCTTATGTAATTTCCTGGCAGCATAGCCTGCTTTCACACACTAATACAGTCATTTAACATTTCCTAAATGTAGAGAAACTTCTGCGAAAAGAGAGTTAACTTAAGAAAAATAAGAAACCATGCCCCTTTTTGAGTAAAAATGCCCCCTCTGTCCCTTTTTGAGTAAAAACAATTGTCTGATAGCATTTCTTGTATTTAACATTTTCAGACATTAATCACATGCAATTTCATTACTGAACTACCCCTACATTGTATCATTTTGGTCCTATTCTGGTGTATATTCTACCAATGTCTCTGACCACATGATAATTCTTATGAGCTACCACCTTTATCACATGCTGTCCACATTGTCAGTTCCCAGTAACTAACCAGACTTCCATACTATTAAAAAAAAAAAAAAAAAAAAAAAAAAAAAAAAAAAAAAAAAGCTACTTTCCACGAAAGATTTGTTTCCATGTAGTACCTTTACCCAGGAAGTATGAAAACATTATCAATCCTGCAGATGTCAGCTGCTAAATGTCTATCTTCCACATCAATAACTTAATGCAGCAATTGCAGGTGCTACACTCCAGCAAAAGTACATCCAGCATGACAAACGCCCAAGTACAAGGTTGGACCTGGAAGTACACTTCTTATACTTCTCACTTCACATTTTGACCAGCAATTCCTTTTATAATATTCACCAGGAGCATATCATAGAATCATACAATTCTTAGAGTGAGAAGGGACCCTAAAAGGCTGTCTAGTTCAACTCCCCTGCAATAAACAGGGACACCGCAGCTAGATCAGGTTGCCCGGGGCCTGATCCAGCCTTGCCTTGAAAATCTCCAGGGATGCGGCATCCACCACATCTCTGGGAAACCTGTTCGTGGGCCCCATCATCCTCACTGTAAAAGATTTTTTCCTCATATCCAACCTAAACCTACCCTCTTTAATCTTGAAACCATTTATCCTTGTTCTATCACCACAGTTCCTGAATGAAGAGTCTGTCCTCTATCTAGCTCCCCTTTAGATACTGAAAGGCTGGTATTAGGTCACCTCAGAGACTTCTCCAGGCTGAACAGCCCCAGCTTTCTCAGCATGTCCTAGTAGGAGAGACGTTCCATCCCTTGGATCATTTTTGCATCCTTCCTCTGGATGCGCTCCACCAGGTCCATGTCTCTCCTGTACTGAGGACTCCACGTCTGGATGCAGTACTCCAGGTGGGGTGCCACGAGAGCAGAGTAGATGAGCAGGATCACCCCCTTGCCCTTCTGGCCACACTGCTTTTGATGCAGCCCAGGATATGGTTGGCTTTCTGGGCTGCAAGGGCATGCTGCTGACTCATGTCCAGCTTCCCATCCACCAGTACCCCCAGGCCTTTTATTGGCAGGGCTGTGCTCAATCCTTTCACCCCCCAGCTTGTACTGCTAGTGAGGGTTGCCTTGACTCAGATGCAAGAGCTTGTATTCGGACTTGTTGAACCTCAGGAAGTTCACCCAGCCCCACTGCTCAAGCCTGTCTATGTGTCCATACATTTATACATGGATATGTATACCGGCTATATTTCCTTTTTTATTTAGGTTCATAGATCAGTTTAAATTGATACTCATTTAACCTTCTGAAGTGCTTACTTAGAGATGAAGACAGATTCTGTAACACAGAAGTAGGGCAAGTGGAGATGCTATCTACATGGCCACTTCTCAAAACTAACCCAAGGCTGCAAAGGATTCTGTACAATTAAACTCCAGTTGATACCCAGCTCTCCAAGTGAAAAATCCATGGCATCAATCATAGAGTTCACGCAAAATTAAAATAGTATTTGTAAATATTTGGTTATTTATCTTCATCTGTCTGTTTTATGATTAGAAACTGCAAAAAACTAAGCAGACAGAAATGCTAGAGGGCAAAAGTCTTTCACAAGCAACTGGAAATAAATGAAAATCAGCATAATGATAAAATGCACCAGGGAACTTTACAAGAGCCCATAAACTATTTTTAGATAGGAAAGCTAAAAATCGAGGAGTGAGGTGGGGGAAGCGGATGATACTTTTTATGACATCTTTAAACTCCAAAGCACCAGTGTAGACACAGCTGTATCAGCACAAATATCTTTTTGTAGGTACAATTTAAGTCACTGTGAGAAATGCCTGACAGCGTAGCTTATGCAAACTACATTTCTCAAAGCGTTAAATCACAAAAGCCACAGAATAAGCTCTGATTTATTACAGGCTTTTTTTTTTTCAGTCTGCTGATAAATGGCTTATGAAGCACATGGCACCACTGCTTCTGCTGAAGAAATTATATGCATTTGACAAAGGCACTTGAATTCTCTCAGTACGATCAGCCAAACTAATAAATTATCTTTCAATCTCTACTTCTATCACACAACATAAAGGAGAAATAATCTATCATCAGCTGCATGCATTATAGGTAGTATATTTCATTCAGTTTTGCATGGTTGCTTGTAACATTGCTGTGCATGCCAGTATTTATTCTTGGTGCCAACAAAACTTTGAATTATATTAATTTTGCAACTGTATTTTTGGTCTTAGATTATTCTTACTGGAATTCCTATCAATCTCAGTTCTCTTTATACTTAGTCTACAGCCTCTTTATTAGTTCATACTATTACCTGGCCCTAGACTTCGGAAATTGTTTTAAAAAAAAAAAAAAAAAATCCAAAGGAAAAAACAAAACACAAAGCAATATCACAAAGGCTTTACAAGTCAACTTATCTAGCAGGGAGAAAAAGATGAACTCTTTCAAGAGTTCCCCACAGTAAGGCTTCACTTAAGGTTCTCTTTAGCTAACACACCAGTAAGTTAAACTGCATCCAATTTTTTGAACAAAGATCATGCAGAAGTGTCCAGGTAAATTGCTTTTGTTGAATCTGAAAACTAATACCACAATAACTCTGTCTAGCAATTGCATCTATGACAGTATGCTTTAATCTTCTCTATCTGATCCAATAAGGAACATTAAACGCAGTTTCAGCACTCATAGCAGCTGAAAATAAAGCAGAATTCCATACAGAAGTGTATAGGAAAAGTAAAATTGCTTGGATACAACAGTTTTGTTTCTTTTAAAACAGAAAAATAGAGCAGAGTTGTTTTCTACAGAGCAGATTAAACCATTCATTGGAAGATACAATTTCAGAATTTGCTTAAACTAACCGCAGGCTGCTGAGAGCAGGAGTTGCATGGAGTCCCTGCGTGCCCCTCTCCAGCACTGCATTCCCACTCCTTCCCCTGTGACTGACTGAGATCTCACAGCCACTGTGACAGCCAGTGGCCTCACGGACCAGTGTGACTGATCCTGGTGTAGAAGAAGTAAGAGAAGGCCGAGAGCAGAAGAGAAGCACCGTAAAGATGAACTAAGTTTTTTTTCTGGCAAATAATCTTGGCCAGACAGATCTTAGGAGGAAAAAAAAATATGTAACACTAATTCAAACTGAAATACATGTTTTTCAAATTAAGGAAAGCTTTTCATGTAAGGAAATTAAACTGCTTTGGCTATTTGGTCCTTCAGAGCTTCTGTGGTTTCCTTATTGCTTATCTGAAGTTTCATCCTAAACTGTGAAGCACATAAGTCGTGTGGATCCACAAAAAAAATACTTGTTGGTCCCCAGTACACACATTACGGACAAATCCCCTTGAGATCCACATTTTCCAAAGACTCCTTCCCTTGATCTCTGAGAGCTTTCTGGCATGAAAACATTGCTGGGAGATTTAAAAACAATCAAACAAACAAACAAAAAAAAAACCCCAAAAACCAAAACAAAACAAAACAACACACAGACAAAAAAAAAACACACAAAAAATCCAATCAGAACAGTCTGCCTCATCCAACATTGCCTTACTAACTCACCCGGTAAGATGCTCTTCTGCCTGCGGAATTTGCAAAAGGTTAAAAAATTCAGATTTTCTACAGTCAGTGGTATAATTAAAATAGTTTTTGCTGATCTTTGTTCCTTCACAATCTGCTTTTAATGTAAGTATTAAATACTTTTGTCTATATTCTTCTCCTTTGCTTGTATCTGTCTTTACTTTTGCTTTCCTGACTCTTCCTGCATAACAAATCACATGTTAAATTATATAATTCAAACTCAGCTCAGCATTTAAAATCAATTAGTGTCTGAAATTTAGCTTTGGGGTTTTTTTATTGTTATTTTTTAAAGCTGTTGGCAGAGATCTTGTAAATTGTCAGGTACAAGCCCAAATATGGAGAAAAAGGAAAGACAGTGCGTTATTGCTCTTTAAAAGAAGCACAGTCCTATCTTTTTTCATCTCAAGAGGCAACAGTTTTCTGCTTAGATATGAAAAGAAGGAACTGGTGTTTATATGATAGGAAAAGCTCCAATATGTTTTTTTCAATTGTTCAATTCAATTTATAAAATGCAGTAAGTTTTCATGTTTCTAGAAATAGATACAAAATATATTATTTCAGTACCCTTAAGCAGAATTGGAGGGGAAAAAAAAAAAAAGTTATGTCACCACAGCTTCTGATCCACTATTTTGGAAGACCCAAAGAAAGCATCAGGATTGATACTAAATTCAGGCTCCCACACTTGGGTAGCAAATTCCAGAGACAAGGCCCTTTTCTTGAAAATACCCTACAACCAAAATACCAGACATTGCAATCTTAGCATTGTTGGCTCAAACAGCTCTAATGATCCCAAATAAATACACGATATAGGGAAGGGAGAGGTGGCTTTTCTTAAACAGCTATTTAATATTTAAATAGCCTGAAGGCTAACAGGACTTCAAATAAGTACAGATAAAAGCTAGTTAGCATAGCTATAATTACTGCTACCAAACAGAGGTGCCATCTCATCGCCATTCTAATGCTTAACTGGATTATTATAGAAATGTTTGATGAAACCTTTTAAAAACTGTCAAACTGCATAGCTAACCAATCTGTATCATATTTAAGAAATATATACTTAAAAGTAGTGTACATATATACATATATATATACATAGATATTAATATTTTTCAAGAAGATGGCAGAACCAAAATACACGCAATACAAAGCAAATCAGAAGTCATACCCATGTACATGTTCACTGATGGCTAAATTCTATTGTGAATCACCAGGCTTTTTTTTTTTTTTTTTGGAGAAGGAAGTCATAGAATCACAGAACAGCTTGGGTTGGAAGGAACCTTAAAGAACATCCACAGTTCCAACCCCACTATAGGATGCAGGGCTGCCACTCGCTTGTTCAGGCAGCCACTCAGAGATAAGTGCCTTTGGGAGCAAAGTGCTAGCTATAAAAAGGCTTCTACAAGTGAGCACAGAAACTGACTTGCTACATGCCAGCTGGGTTCAGGAAATTTAACTCTGTATTACAGATACTGCAATTTTAAAAGTTTCCATCGAAACCAAACAAAACACATTCATAGATACTCTTCTATCATTAATTTCTGTTTTTAGCCTGGAGAGGACTGACGAAAGTGGTAACAGTACTTCTGCGCTTGGTAACAAGACATCACTAAAGGGTGAAAATACTTTGTCTGAAACACAGCGCAAGCTGCAGTCACTGCTCTTTCAGCAGCAATAAGTGACAGCAGTGCTGACAGCACTCAGTGGTCCAAATACAGTCAAAATCCAAGATCTTTTCATTATTTTAGACCAAATGTGGAAGGATTCCTAAAAAAGTCATGAGTAATTAAATTGCTGTAAATCTGAGAACATTCTATCAGCCAGCTCTTGCAATCACATCAGTAAATTAATATGATTTAATCAAACCAAAATATAAAATAAGAAAACAATGACACCGTTAAGATTTCATAAGCAAGTGAAACCCATCTTAAAAATATTCTGAAACTCAGATGAAAGCAATTTACTATTTCCCTTTTTGGCTTTGGACAGAAATTGCAGAGCAGAAAGAATGGGCCCACCAGCAAGCCCAGTGGGCACAACCAACACCTGAAGCACTTTCAGAGAATGACAGTGAAACTACCTCAGCATCTCGCTTATTACTCGGAGACAACTAAACAGCAAAGCCCAGTCTAAGAGGCCTCACCTCAGAAGTCCTGAATATTGCCAGCAAATCTGTGAGTTGCTATCTGCATAGAACCTTGCATGGCTGTCAGTGGGCACAAAGACAAGCTAACATACAGTGCATAGGCAGCATACATTAACCTCTAGCTAACAAAATGTGACTCCATAATGTATGTATTGAAATGAAATTAAAATATTTAGTATCATTATTATTGAATAACTAGATTGTTTGCATTTCTGTATTTTAGAGTTAATTTCTTTAGGATTCAGAGGCTCACATATTCCTGAATGAAGTAATGATGCGTACTAATGTTCACATAACAATAACAATATATAACTAACAGTATTTTAATTAAAAAGTCACTCATACTGAAAATATTCACAGATTAGAATTAGTTACATATATGGAGCATAAAAAAATTATTCACCTCCTACCTCAAGGCAAAACACGAACAGAATTTCCTTTCCAGAAAAGATAAAGAAATTAAACTAAAATTCAGCATAAATAGACATAATCGTTTTCTCAAGCTGACACTTCATTGTAAGTTATTTACAACATATAAATAGGTGCAACACTACTCCAGATCCATTGAGAAAAAATTAAAATGGCATCATACAAGAAAAATGGCACAGCATAGCTTTCTATTACCCACACTACGACTGAATGAATGAAATGCAAGAGGAGACATACCAAGTTACTTGATACTTGCTAGTCAGCTTAATCAGATACTCTGAGTTTCCTGCAAGATGGATAACAAACACTGCCCTGCTACTTACTGCACACCACGTCTACTAACATATTTTCTGAGACAGAACGGTCCTAAAAAACTCTGAGCATCTAATAACACAACTGCCCTGGAGCTACACAATCTGAACAGAACCAGGAGAGGATTTAAATAAAATAATATGCTTGAAGATATTGGACATGGATATCTGAGATAAAGTAAATTATAAAATTATGACCAGGTATTTAAGTTCTTGCTTCTTGGTAAACCCACAATGTCAAAGACTGACTTTGTACTCCTAACTGCCATATGCCCTTATTTAAAAAAAAACAACAATAAAACAATGTCTAAGTTCAGAATATAATCAGAAGTACTATGAAGAAATACTTAAAAAAGGTCTGAATTCTTATCTCAGTAACAAAAAGCTGTTACATATACAACATTTTAAATAAAAAAGTAAATTCTTAATTATGAAATGCATTTCCCTCTGAGAACAGGTTTGAAAAAGCAAAAGCAAGGCTGTGCAGTTAAGAAATAAGATTTAGTGCAAATTCTGTAATATTTTCAGCAATGTTAAAACACTTCAGCTCTTTTATTTTTTGTTCAAAGTAATTTGTATAAAAGGTGTCATTCCAAGGGAGCTGGCAGAATAGCTCATGTCGTGTATTATTAGCATCAGTAACGCAATATTGTTTTTCAGTCTAACTACATTCAAACATCAACACTTATGTTCATTTCGGCTTCATCCAACTTCCAGTTATCATTTCAGCTTCATCCAGCTGAAGCATCTATTGGATACTGATTTTTAGGGGAAAGGAAAGACTTCCACTTCAGTTTTTCTCAAAATATATATACAGAATAAAACAATGGAGAGGAAGAGGAATATGAGAAGCACAATAAAAAGTAGTAAGGCCAAACCACCTGCCCTCCAGGCATTCCTTTAAGTTGGGCAGGGAACAAAGAATTTTGGGACATTGGTACTTGGGAAATAAAGGAAAACTAGACATTTCCATTTTCCCTACTTCCGTCGCAAAGAGTCATCTTACTGTCAAAAAGATGAACAGATAAACAACAACAAAAAATAATCTGTTAAATTTCTCTCCCACTCATAAGGAAAGCAAAAATAGAAGCATTCTTGCTTTCTAGCGTATTTCCTTCCAACTTCTGGGAGTTAAGGCTTTGCTAAGCAGCAGCTATCAACCATAATATGACTTCACCATTTTTTCATTGCTTTCATTAATAATTGCTTTTGAAGGATGAAATAAAATAACACAGACATCGGTATTCAGGCTTATTAATAATAGCGAGTAAAGAACTTCACGTTTTTCAGTCTTAACATCATGGATTGGACAGCTTCAAAAATATCAAACTCTTAGAAATGACTTTCCCCCAAAAAATAATATGAATTAAAAATAAATTTCTTTAATCCATTCTCTTAATTTTTATTTTCTTTTATTCCAATTTTGTTATTTTCCTGGAATTTCATTAAAAAAAAATCAGCTTGCATTATGTATTTTTGATTATACACTTAGCTCTACTCAATTTCCTATTTCTAAAGAAGAAAAATTGTCCCAAATTTTCTGTTACTGTCTTGATTTTCTACTTTTCTATATTCTTATTTTTATCTCAAATAATAGTCCCAAAATAAATCTATAAAAATCTGGAAGAGAGGAAGATGCTAATTAGAATAGAGCTCTGTCTGCACCAATTTTTTGTAGTCATTTTTCTTTCAATAGAAAACAAAATATACTAGAAAATGCAGTTATGGTATAATTTTAAAGAATTACACAACCCACAAATTTAATATTTACAGAATCCAATACCTAAAAAATAAAAAAATGACTATAGTAAACAAGAAAAAAAAAAAAAAGTTATATTTCTTTAACCATTCTTCACTCCCGAGGATTACTTTAGTGTCTGGGCCTCTCCAATTCTTCTTTTGACTTTCTCTTTCAGTTCCTGATCTTCTGGTGCTCACATCACTTTTCCCAGGATCCAACCAAAGGGGAATTCTGAGGGCTCGGGTGTACTTTTTCTTACACAGCCAAGAGTCAGAACTCTTGCACCAGAGAATACCCAGTACTCAACACAGTTGCTTCCCACATTATCACAGGAACACACTGTACTGAAACTGCAGTACCATGACTCAGAGCACATCACAACCACAAAGCTCTGAAAAGATTCTCTTTCTCTCCACTGTCCAAGGATGTGGAACTTGAAACTACATTTCTAACTGTATCTCACCATTTCCTTGCCCCAGCGAAATCTTAAGTCTTTCCAGTTCCATTGTACCTTTGTACCTTGTCCCTCTGCACCTTCCTTTTGACTTTTCATGCAGCTTCAGCCTTTCATCCTGTGTCAGAATAGCACACTACCAAGTTTCACCTCTACACTGAGTACCAGCCATTTTGTTGGTGAACAAAGGAAAGATGTAACAGTCACTGAAAGGACACAACTATAAAAACAGCGCTTAAGGAAACAGTGACTCATTTTAACCCTGCAAGCATTGAATTTCATAAAGGGAAGACTAGTAAACACTTCATGTCATACTATGAAACTTATCTGTTTCTTTTGGTTTTGTCACCTTTAAGTATAAACAGTAGAGTTTTCTGCATTCGAATCACAGGTTGAGAACAATACACTTCCAATTGACTCTCTACTAGATACTTCTGGTTTTCAGAAAAGGAAACTTCTGAATCAGACTGCTTCCCAAAATAAAAGCTATAATGGATGCAAATGCCTAAAAATTGACATACTTATCTTTCTGTGGTATCCTTGGATATATTGCTTAGTGTTCCAGATCATAAGTAGTACCCACTTTGAGCTCCATCTATTAAAGACTCTAGGATGAAAGCAATACCTTACTTACTTTGTTTCTCTGATGAGAGGAGCGCTTCCCAGTTTAAAACAGACTTTTACCCCTCCACAAGACGTTTGTCGCAAAGAAAAGCTTTCTGTGAGATCAAACCCTGCAAAGTATGATACACTGATTTAGTTTCTTTTTGTTTCAATCAACAGAAGAAACTATCACTGCAAAATTCACACAGCAGTTGAAACTAACTTTGCTACCTGATAAATGATCAGTTATTTCCTTTTATTATTTGCACTGCCATTAACAAAGACCATTAGGAAAAAAAGAAAATGGAACTAAGCGTGTCTATAGAACTTCAACCAATAGTTTCCAACTTTAATATCACTTTCCTAACAACAGCTGTGTTTGGAGCATGATGATAACAAGTTGTATGATGTTTTTTAAGCCAGCAGCATTAGAAACTATCTTTATTTCCACTCCTAGTCAATGTATTAAGGTATTTTGCTCTTGATATTAACTGAAACCATTTACCTGAAACATCAAGACTGTCTCTGTTGATTTGTTTGAGATGATGAATAGCTGTTTTCATTAAAGGACACCCAGAACCTTGAAGAGAACACAATTTAAAATCATAAAATTCTATCAAATAAAAATGAATCAGAACAAACCACCATGACAGTGACAGTCACAGTAACAAGAAAGATTACCTGGTTCCTTTATCTTTTGAACATAGAACATAAATTACAAAATTCAAATGACAGTAGTAATATTTCAGATTTCATGCATACTTCCATTAATATAAGCAGACATAAATTTTACCCTGTTTTAATTCAGCTGTTTAGGATTGATGCTCATGCTGTCATGAATGACAGCAGCAGAAGTAAAATACAAAGTTCTTACTAAGCTCTTTCCATCCTCACTAACATATAAAAGTAGAAACAACTAAGTTCTTGTTGCTGTTGTAGTTGTTTCCTCCTGGTTATATCATTAGAAAAATTCTTTTTCATTGTAATATTTTCTCAATCGAGAAACATGCAACAGTAAAGAATAAATGCACAATTACCATGGCAATAATCAATTGTTACTTCAGTGAACATTAATTTCAAAATGTGGATTAACAAGGATATGAGCATATCATATAATGAACAATGCAAGCAACATTTAGGCTTTGAAAAAAGTGGTTGAAAATTAAGCAGCTTTGCAGGGGATTAAGTCTGAACCAAAGTATTTAGGTAAACAAACAATGTTCTATAAATCTGGAACATGGTAAATTCTAAGGTTATCTCCAGCCAAATGCTTAGAATAAACAATGTGTTATTATACTGCATTCAATTTGCTCAAAGAGGTTTTTTTTTTTTAATATTCAGTGGAATACACACTTTTAAGAAGCAAATACAAAGAAACATTCCTTTAATGTATGAGTCAAAAACAGGACTTTTTCTTCAAGCTTTTTAAACAACACAACTAAATTCTAACCATGAAACAAACAGGATTTGGCCGATATGCTTATTAAGCTCAGATCTCCATGAAGACATTTTATGCAAGATGAATCAAGTGCCACTTGATACCACATCCTTGATGTCTACACTACAATCTACAAGAAACATCACCTATAATTTGATTTATTTCAAAGGCAATAAGGCAATTTATTCTTTTCTTCCTTTGTGCTTATATGTACTTACAGAACTAAGCATTTTACTTATATAGATATACATACACATATGAAGAAAATTTTACGAGAAATAAGAAACATACATGTTGAAAATAACTGTAACTCCCATCATAAATTCCCTTCCCCAAGCAAAGGACGCAGAAGCATTAAAAATATTAATGCCAAAATCTCAGAAACTGAAATGAAATCTTTCATCACTCTTGGACTGGGGGGAGCTTTATGTAGTGTGAAATGCATTCACTGGAATTACATACTAACATAGCAATCTGAATACACCACTTACTATACACACGCTAACAGTACCAAAACAGGTTCACCTTAAATACTCCGCAATATACAAATCTGATATTTCAATCATTCATAAAGATTATTAAGCTAATATTTTTCATCCATAGATACTCTAGAGCTATGAACATTGTTCCTGTAGATTTATAGAAGTATAGCTACAATAAGCATGTTGGTGTAAAGAAAGCCTCTTATGGCTGAAGGCAGAGTAGCATGCATACTCTAATAACCATCTTGATGAGGGTTTTTTTTGTTTGTTTGTTTTATTTTTTTAAGTTAACATGAAGACTGTAGGAAGATTCTGTTTTCAGCTGAATTACTCTACAGTATTTACAAGAAAAGCAGCCAGATACAACCTGTTTTAGATTTTACTTCAAACTGCTATAAAATGTGCTCTTTTTCCTCCACTGTTAACTTTCATGAGGGATGCGGAATTTATTTTATTCCCACCAGCCACTTTCCTACAACTCCAAATAAAGAATAAAAGCCTTAATTTCTGTTATCCAGATGATAGCAATGATTCCTTACATGCCACAGACTGGACTGTGGACCTATTTTTATCAGTTTCATAACAGTCCATAGACAGGCCATGCAAATGTTATTTATTTGGTTGTTTTCCATATCCTCAGAAAAACTGAAAGAGTTACTATCATTTTTCTTCCTGTTTATGCTGCTGGTACACTCTTTTTGCCTAATACTATTTCACCAGAGTTAAGACAAAGTCATAAAATATTAAAAAATAATCCAGAAAGCTCTCCATATCAAAACTCATAACTGTAATTGCTATAGATTGATGAAAATTCTTTCTATAGTTTGTGCAGTCAAAAAGTTAGTCTCTTCCAAGATTTTTAGTACTGCTGGCAGACTCTTAAATTCTTTGGCCTGAGACAAAGCAGTCAGTTTACACATTCAGCCTGTGGGTTACTGAATTAGAAGATTCACATGAAGGCATTTAGGAAAGAAAAAGAATGTGCCTTATCAGGCATACAAACCACACACAACTACCACCTCCATTATAATACATGAGTGCAAAACTAATGTAGTAGTAAAAATAACAAGCTTAGATTTATACAGCAGACTCCTCCACATGTGATAGAACTGAGCTTATATGGATAAGCCCACAATTCATACTATGAGAATGGTGAAACTGAAGTTGAAGTTAACATACCTATAAATTAACAAGATCTTTCCATACAATAAATTGCAGACTTTCATTCTTAGAAATCACTGAAGTCTACATAGAAAGTTATTATAAAAATCAACATAATCAATTCAAAAACACGTATCTGTGTGGGTCAGGCAGGCCTATCACAAATTATTGTGATCGTCTTTTTCTCCACTGAGAAGCTAACAAGGAAAACATTTTTCTAACAGCTTCATACAAAAAAAAAAAAAAACAAAAAACCACACACCTAAGTTCAGAGTAACGGGGTTACATCCACATTTCTCTTCTGTAACATCCTATAACCAGAGCCCTTGCTGAAGCTCAGGATAGCTTCCCCCTGGGTCCCACGCCGAACACTGATTTCTATGAAAACTGGGACACTGGAGACTCTGGTACATGCTTCACACTCACACTGACAGAAAGCATGCACATCTGACTAGGAACTGTAGCTTCCAATAGGCACTCTTGTTTCCCTAAGTCAGGAGTAATCTGAAATATCTAGATTCACTTTATGATTAACCTAGCAGGTAAACACCTCTAAAGTTCATGTTCAAGTGAAGTTTTCAGCTGCTAACACCACGTACATGCACATTCTGAGGGCACTGATGTTTCTATCAGAAAGCAGAACTGTTCAAATAAATGTGGCCTAGCAGCAGAAGCCCCAATTAGCTTACATACATTCAGCCTTACATAAAGCTCTATCAGAAAATGAAATGTCATTTTTTTCCTTCTCTTTCTATACTGTAAGCCACTTACTACTTAATTGTGTGACAATAGAAATATTAATAAAACCAAAGGTGGGAAGAGGACGAGAGACTGAATATATAATTTTATTGATACAGGAAAGAAGTCCAAGTCCTGGTGACTATTTAGACACTTATGTAAATAGCATCACGGCTTTGGTAGCAGGAATTAAGAAATCTGAATTCAAGTATTAGGATGCCTAAACTACACCTTGGAAAACTATTCTTTCATGTGGAACTGAAGGTAGTAGAAAAACAAGGCTATATTTAGGCGGATATCTTGGCTACAGGAGTTATTTTTCCTTTCTCTTGCTTTCCATGAATAAATGGGCTGATCTAGTGTACAGGCTTTTCTCTGAGGGAATGTGTAGTTGTTTCCCTTTATGGTTTCAGTTTCTCTGTACTACTTACTCACTAGCTGAAGAGTCTTTCCACAGTGTGCAGGCTTTCAGGAGCCATATCCTTCCTGATACTTAAAGCTCCTTCTTCACTGCCAAAGAAAGCTTGCTATCTACCCATGAATTAAGGAGTCCAAGGGTGGCATAGTCATTTAAACTCTGCAACGCTGACAATAGGTTGTGAATCAAACTTTAAACATTCAGTCTAAGAGTTTAAACACTCATGGTATTAAGAATATGAACACATTTCATATGAGAGTGACTACAGAGACTTTATCTTGATTTTAAGAATTATCTAGCTGCACTAAAATATGAAAACTGAAAAGCTGAACCAATTTGCATGCCTGAAACCATTCACTGTATTTGGGTTAAATTGCCTATCTGAAATTATGATCTAGAGCCAATAGATTTGACAACACATTCCATGTCAAAAGGCAATGGAAATTCACCATGACTGGCAGTCCCAAGACTTTATTTATGCTACATTTTTCATGGGTTACCAAGTGACTTTAAAAAGGATTGATTATAAAAGAAAGCTGAAAAAGCAGCAATGATCTGGGAATGAGACAGAGCATTAATATTCTCAATATGGAGCATTTAGGAATGATCAGATTAGAACTTCATGTGTCATTCCAAGAAGAGCTCAAGCCAAGAACTCCCAACAACAAAAACTTTATGTTATGAAAATACTCCTGAAGTCAGTTAACAAATCAGACTGTGGAATCCTTTACCTTCAGTTCACCATATTCTATCATTGGAATGTATTAAGTGCTTCCTTCTGATGAATGATTAGCACACCAAAGCTTCTGAAAAGTGAAAACTGACAGAAATCCTTGCTTAGAGCCTAAGGAGAACCACTTGAAGAAGACCCGCTCTGATGTTTTTTCCAATACTAGTATTTATTCAACAAAGTATCAAATCAACAAGTCCCACAGTAGATTCAGAATGCCTTCTCAGCAGTCTCTTTCCTACGTGTATATACAAATTGATCCTTTCTCTTGCAGGAGTTTTCCTTCCATAAATGTACTTATTTTTTTCCCTCTCTTCAAATCAAGGTTAGTTTTTCCTCATTCTGAAGACTATCTATTAGATTCAGGATGATCCAGAAAGAAATTTTAGAATACAAACACAATAATCCAAATATCTATCTAAATGAGCTTTGCCAGAAAAGAAAAAAACATTCACATTAGCCTAGTGAGAAACAAACGTTATGCATACACTGCAGGAAAAAGAAGAAACCTGGGCAGGTCCTGAAGGACAGAAGCAAATCCATTCAGAACTGGTACATGGGAGAGAATGAAGGCCCAAGAGTTGGTTGATGAGTGAAATTAAGAAATAGAGGAGACCCGATATTTCTCTCTTCTTCAAATATGCACACAACCAATTTGTAGGACTCAAAAGAGTTTTGCAACACAAAATACTGAGTTCCACTGAATGATGCAGATTTAACAACAATTAGCAAATGCACCAGCACCCTTTACCACTGGCTTTGCAAAGGCTGTTCTTTCTCATCTTCTGCTTTCTGGTCTGTAACTTACATTTCATTCTGTATGTTTTCTACACTTTTCAGCCTCTACCGAAGTCTTTTTCCTGTTATCACCTTAAAGCTTCACTCAAAGTTTATTCCCTGCTGTTGGCAGACACACACATGCTGGCAGCTATCTACTCGTTATTCTTCACCATCTGCACGTATCACCTCATCCTGCAGAAGCCTCTCTCAGTTGTACACATTTAGTTGTTCTCAGGAGAGGTTCACCCCCTCTTCTTCACATCAGTGAAGTTTTATTGGACCTATGCTTTATCAATTTCTAGCCACCAGGTTAGGCTAAATTTCCACCTCCCTTCTAGCTTTACAAAAACAAACTTAGAACCTAGTTCAGATTTACTGTTCACAAGTGGTTCAGCTTATCTGTCACAACTTGTATGAAGGGCTTACTTTTTCCTGAGATATCTTTTCATTAGAAAAAAATGTTGCGAATGTATCTATTTACATCATTAGGGAGCATTGTGCTCTCATTTTCTTCTACTCTTATGTAAAACTTCCCTTCTGTAATGCACTAGGTAGCAACAAAAGAGAAGACAACCTATTTTGACTCTTCCATATGATCAAAGAGGATAATCATGTGGCCATTCTCACTCTCTTTCAGGGGTTAAGAATAACTTACTGCTGAAGAATTTAGCTTTGCTGCCCTAAACACAGAAGGCAAAAAGTGACTCTAACACAAAAAGTGAATATAAGTTAAAGTTATATTCAGATTCTTCACAATGCATCACTGGAGTCCAAATCCTACACATTACATTTAATAGTTGAATGAGTGGTAGTATTTATTGTTTACTGGAGAAATAATGTGATTATTATGCTAGAAACTGACTTTTACATTATTGGGGCATGAGTTTCAAAGGTGTTGCAGAGATACAAAGCTACTGTGTATATACAGATCCTATTATCTTCCACCAGCATTACTACAAATACATTTCATCTTCTGCAAAAGAAACAGTAACTTTTAATCTCAGTCTAAATAGTAACTAATACATTCTCCTTTCCAATAACTGAAGGAAAATTCTAGAAAGTTAAGGTATATGTTATGCTGAGCACTTCTAGAAAACTGACAATTCCACACACAACATGCTTTTCAAACAGAATTTGACGCTTCACCAAGTGTGGTGAAGCACGAGTGTAGCAGAACAAGATAATGTAGACAGTGAGAGAGAGAGAGGAAAGTGGAGAAGCATGAGAGTATTTGCAGAAGATGGGCAACAGCTTTTACAGTAAACAATTTAATTATATTCTTCTTTCCCACTGTTCCCTTTCTTAGGTACAAGATCTTGTCTCACTGTATGTCTATGAAGCACATGACATGATTTGAGGATTAACTTTAGGCTAGGTTAACATGAGCATTAGGTTGTTTAGATCAGTGTAACCACTTATCTACAATAAAGCCACATGATTTTGTCCATATAAGTTTTGCAAGCCCTGATTTAGAATCTTGCTTTCTATAGTAAGTTAATTTAAAAAAAAAAAAAAAGAAGAAGTAAAAAAAAACAACTCTTACGAAGTACAACTGCTTCCAAATGTGAATCTTTCAAGCATCTGAAACAGAAAGACTGCTTGTGAACTGCTTCAAATTTATACGTTGTCACAAAAAATTATTTAAAAAAAAAAAAATCTTTTCTAGATTTGTTTGTTTGTATTTAATTTCCCATGTATTGTTCTTATTTGTCTACAGGCTAAGTATCAGAATTTATGCCTTTGGGCAGTGACGTGAAAGAAAAATAGGACTACCTGTCTGGTCACTGACAGCCACAGCAGTAGAAGCAGGGAGGAGCAGGATGACTGCCATGCAAAGCCAAACTGTGCAGGATCCAATGCACTTCATCTCCCCCCGGACACATGTGAACAATCAGCCACAAATCTGAAACAGAAGATAAACATATTCAGAACAATCTCTGCTTCTCTCGAACTGTAAGGAAAAGGGTAAACCACTAGTCATATACAAAGCATATGATTTATCTATTTTGAGGAGCTATAAAAATAGACTGAAGTAAATTTAGAAATATTCTTTCAGTTCTCGCTGTGAAGGCAATTATTATTAGTAATGACCAGTTTTACTTTTCCCCTGAGATCTCAGTTTTAAATACCCTAATGTAACCGGTGTCACTGTGCTGCCAAGAGCTGCTGAGCACCCAACCATCACACTGAACAAGGACAACGTGTTACACCTGCATGTGCAAACAAACAGAAATACGACGCTTCTCCTTGGCACAGGGCACCCAGGTGCCTGGCACTACCTGTGCTGAGTTCACAGGTTAAGCACCACAGAAGCACAATCCAGCTATAACAACTCGTCCTTCAGGCTCTACGCATATCAGCTTTTCTCCAAGCCAACTAACTTCTAGAAACATATGAATCCAATGAAACACAGAAAGTGACAAATACTCTTCTAACCACAACTTGTGTTAAGAAAAGCGAATCCTATACGTATACTTCAGAATTATCTTTGCGAGACCCCTCAGCAGAGCCACTCTCAGTCACATGTGCTGACACTGACCACCCCACCATTAACTTTCCCAGCCTCCTCAACAGCAGCATGGTGAGCACACTTCAAGCACCATTATCAGTTAATTTCCCGCACCTGCTTTACGAGCACGGAGCTGCGATGCCAGCCCTCGTTCTCTGGAGGGCTCCTGCAGGTCGCTACCTCACGCTCTCACCCCCCGCAGCTCCGCGCTTAGCCACCCGATCCCTCTTCACACGGTGAGCACACCTGAGGCTGCAGGACGAGCTTCCTGCAGCTCAAACTGCAACGCGACGGCGATTCAGTTTCTCTTGGACGAAGTTGGGTTCGGCTGAAGGAGTTGGTTTCAGCACGCCTCACGAACTCACGAACGGGCGGACACCGGGGCGTGCGGCCAGGGGTTGACCGACGCCGCGGCGAGGTGGGCCCGGCGCGGCACCGGGCAGCCTCCACCCGCCCCCTTCACCGTCCCTCCTTCAGCCCCGCCGGTGTTCGGCCCGGAATCTGCCCGTTCGCCCGGCCCGACCAGCGACGGGGTAGGCATCCGCCGACGCTTCCTCCCCCGAGCGCCGCCAGCAGCACGCTCGGGCCGCCGGAGAAGGTGGCGCGGCGCCCCCGCTGCACGAGGGAGCCCTCTGCCGCCGGGCCCCCGGCCCCGCCAGGTGCGAGCGGCGCACGGCGCCGGGTGCCGGCATGCGAGCGGCGGCTCTCGCTCGCCCCGTCCCGCGCAGGGCACCGCGCCTGGCGGCCGGAGCCGGTCCCGCCGCGCCGCCCCGCGGGCAGCTCCGGGCGGCGGCCGGGCCCGCGACGTTCCTGTTCGGCGGCGGCGAGGGGCGGGCAGGTGGAAGGCGGCCCGGCGGCGGGCGGCGCTCCGCTCCCCGGCGGGGTGGGCCCGCTGGCGCTGCACGGTGCTCCCGGCGATGGCAGCCGAGGAGCCCCGAGGCTGCCCGGCAGCGCTGCCCTCCTGTAGGTTTGCCGTGCCCTCCGCACGTGCCGCTGTTGGTGGGGACGGTACCGGTGCCGGGATGCAGGCCGCTCCATGCGAGCACAGATCAGAACAACGTACACTAACAGATAGGCTGAAAAATGTAAATACGTACCCGCATGGTTTATATATAGTACTGTGCCGAATTACAACGGTTTATTTATTTTTTTTTCGTAAATTACTACAAATGTACCGGGACTGCTTTCATTAGCATGCATCTGTAATCGCCCACAGGCACCCCTACAGCTCAGGCTGATAACAGCACGTTAAACGCTTACTGTGCGCGTTTCTATTGGATGTAGTTAATATGACTAAATCACCAGCAAACTTAGCTAACAATTCTGCACGAGCACCAAAAGAGGAATACTGAAGCGTGCGCGCATAGGTAAGTTGTTCAGACAACTCATTGCGAATAGCGAGCCACTTACCTTTAGTTTCTATTCCAGCTCGTCCCCCAGTAGTACAGACATGCCCGTGCTGCTGCGTGCCGAGGAGTTGCGGAGCGTCTCCGGAGCGCGGTGAGGGGATGCAGCGCTGCCCTTATCAGTCACACGCAGCGTGACCCTCCCACTCCGCTCGGAGCTGCGGGACAGGACGGCCGGCCACCCGACACACGCTTTACACAATCGGATATCCGAGGGGCAGCGACAGCACGAAAAATGTTTTCTTTCTACCCCCTCCCCTTCAGTTCTGTGTAAATTAATTTAGCGGAGTATGAGCATGCGAATAAAAGAGTATCTGGCTTTGGGCTGTAAAGAACAGATTACATACATTAGCATGCTGGCAGAGGCTGGCTATTATCACTTAAACTATATAAAATTAATGACGTGTGCTTACACTTACCATAAATTTAAAATTTGTTCAACCACGAGAGCATGCCTATTTACGGCACTGATGCTGCAAAACGCAGCAGATTACTGGCATTTGTCCTGCCTTTCTAAAGCCATCATTTACAAATCAGAATGTTCTCTCACTGCACTATCATATGTCTACAATAAAGCAGTGACATTGAGCACTGCCCCTGGATATGCCAAACTGTACTTTTCTCAGTTCTGTGTGCTTGTGGCAGTTTTCTTTATTGCATTTCATGAATGCAAACCAGACAGAGGGATAGAAAAATAAAGTGACAAGATATACATACACAGAACACAAATTCAGAGCTTATATAAGCATATATCATTTATATATATTCAGGACATACATTATCTCCTATTGGAACCGTTTTGACAGGACAAAAAAAGAAAGGTGGTGTCTACTGAATGAAGGATAGTGAACATCAGTTTAGATCAGCTGGTTTTATGGTCAGCAGACTTTAATGGTTAACTTTTTCGCCTTTTCCTTCCAGCAGATTTTCACCAGTGTTCCAACAAAGACAGCGCATCAGGATGACAAACCACACAGAAAGTCATGAATATCTCTTTTTGGTTTAAATTTCAAAGCAGTTGTCCTTTTCAACATGGCATCAGAAGAGAAAGATGAAATTGCAGCCTACGTGTGCCTTGTAGGGTTTTGAATCCAGAACTTTGCTAGGTTGGTACTGTGACCGTGTACATCACACTTTTCACTTACTCTTTCATTTCCTTCTGAAAATTATGGAAAGTAAAGCTTCACCACCTCGCAGGGCAAGGCTCCAGCTCCCAGCCGTCAGTTGCAAAACTAGCTGAGCATTTCCTTTGCTTTGCGACTGCTCATTTGATAAAGGCTGCAGTGTCAAGACCTAATTCAATGTTTCAAAAAGAGTTTTGAGATCCCTCGTTGAAAGACCCATTGTAAAAGCTCAGCTCCCAGTGAAAGGCATCATCATTTTTTATTTGAATAGAAATGCATTTCCCATTGCTCTTTCAAGTTATTAAGATTCTTGAAATCCTTTTTCTTTACTTCATTTTACATACCCTGAATATATGAATCCAGCTCTTATAACGTTATTAATCTCAATGATTTATATTCTAAATTAGGTAACCTATCTGACTGTGCAATACTTGCACATACAATCTGTTCATCTCTTAAGGAAACATTTTTGCTCCTCGGAGCTTTAGTATTGCTCAAAACTTCAAATTCTAGCTTAGTTTTCATTGCTTGTGAAGTAATAATGAAACATAACCCCTTAATCAAGGACGTTGTTCCACTTATTGTTCCACATAGTGAGCCAGAGACGCTCCAAACATAAAATCAGAAATACCTTATTTGGACTATGTCAACTTCAAAACACTCCACATCATTATGAAAGTATTAAGAAGAAGAAGAATTAGAACCTATTGTAATGTTCCCTGACTAATACTGCTTCCTGTACTCTGGCCCAGATTTTCAGCTAAATGAGATTATGCCAGTTCACGTAAATCAAAAGAATTACTCTGATTTATACTGGTTAAGGAGGACTTGGGCATTGGAGACAGTAACTATATGTATTTACAGAGAATACTTCATACTGACAGAAACAGTCCTGAATGACCAGTGATATAAAAATTGGGATCAACAAAAATCTTGCTGCTCACAGAACTCTGTTCGGAACCAAAAAAAAATCTCTCTCTCCTGCAATACAAGAAGCCAAGCTGCAACTCACAAAACTTTTTGTTCTCATGCACAGATTAAAAGTGTGAACCAAGTTCACCTGCAAAGTTGATGGTGAACTGCACAGAAAACACTGTCTATAGCTAGTTCTTCTCTCTGTTCAGAGCAAGTTCAGAGCAAGCACAGAAAATAGCTGATGAGAGAATGTGATCTGAAACATCGTAGCAAAGGGATGCTCTACTATGCTACCTGTGTAGCAACACAATTTTCTAGATAGCTCTGCTTAGCTGAAACTCTCACTGGCTTGCAGAAGACAGGATCAGTCCCAGGTACAGACAAGAGCCAAGGCAAATAGACCGAAAGAGAGAGCCTAAGTTTGATACCATACTTAGCACAGCAGTGTAGAACACATTCCACCTCCTGTGCTGAGAGTGAGCTGCTTCACTGAACAGCTTTAACTAGAAGTGCAGCTGCAGGCAAGATACAGGGGAAGGGAGGGAGAATTGGGGTAGGGGAATGTGGGGACAGATGTATTTGTTCCAGAAAACTTTTCTCTACTGCTGACAGTCACTTTCAGCTTTTGTTTCTTTTTGGGCACTCTTAGATATCCAAAAGAGCCAAGTCACATAGCTCATTCTTGTCTGTTTGGTGCTAACAGATTTGTCTCCATCTTGTTAGACCCACATTTTTAACTTGTGCTGCTTGTGACAACACATATGCAGGAATGAAGCCTAAAGCTCTGACAATTCTGAAAGCAGGAGTACTCCACTTGAAAAGGTTTCTAAAAATATTAATTTGAGCCTCTGCCTTATTGCACTATTTTTCGTTTTTCTTTTTCCTCCTTTGTTTTTTAAACCCACAAGTTCCTTGCAAGATGAACCTTTCTGCCCTTTGCAAGGTTTGCCAATCAGTCACGGCAGCTACATTGCACTGAAGCTATTAAAATGTTCATTCTTGAATTTGTTTGTAACTTCTGCAGTGAAGATAAACTCATGCATAAGACCAAATGTCAAGTGTCACCATCTTGTGCGCCTGACACAAGGCCTTGCTTTCTGTTATGGCTATTTAGAAAACTACATATTCTACCTACAGCCTTTTTTTTTTTTTTTTTTTTTGTACGAATGGATTATATTTTATTTATTTAGTTTTACTCCTGCCAGCAGATTTAGTTTATTCCGTTTAAGCATTCTTTTTCTTCACCTTGTTCTCCACTGACAGAGAGTTTGAGTCCTGAAGTATCTGTATCCTGTATTTCAAGTTCTGGCAAATTGAGCAACATCACAGGAGAAGAGATGAAGGTTTCTAATGAATGCCTGAGCAAGTAGGGCTTAAAACTGTTTGAGTTCTTTGCCTTTAAGAATCTGGCCCTGTAGTTTTAACACATCCCAAATAGATTTGGAGACATGTCAAGCCATAATTATTCATACTGAAAAGATTCGGGTGAAAACAATTTATTACATAAAACTTTGTACATTCCTAAAAGCTGCCTTCCCTGTCACACAGACAAGCAGGGCCTCAAGATGTACTCTCTGAAAACAGGCTGATACCATCTCAGCAACACAGTTACCTTTGATAGATTTTGTATTTTTGGCCTAAGGTCATTTTTCTACTGTAAGTTTTTGTAATTCAATATATTATTTAGTATATATCATTGTCAGATACCACTATTCCAATAATTATAGACTATAACTGAGAAAGCCATGGATTGTAAAATGCATTTGAATAATTTTGCATGTGAAAATATTTCCTCACTAAGTAGTTGCAAGATGTTACTTTCAGTTGTTAGGGCATAATTAGTTCCAGTGCCAGTGTGGAGTCAACAACTAACTATCAGGAGTAAGTTCAATAATCAACAAGGTATCTCTAGATTCCACTTATCAGGAAAGGGAAGAAACCAGAGCAGTTCCTGGCTAATCCAAGCTTCATCAAAATGCTGAATTGCTTGGCCTTGCTCCAAAATTAAATTAATCCATCGTGTCCAAATCACATTCAAAGTGCCAGAAATAAAACATTTAGAGACTGATGCTAATGCTACACTTGATACACTATACAGCTAGGTTTGCTTTAAGAACCTTCTGTGTATGTAAACGCTGGCCATTCTAGGAGCTAATGGCTAGTTTGCATTCCTAATGAACAGCAAAGTTTCCATGAATTGCAGTGTAGAAATATACAAATAGTCACGAAATAAAAGATTCCATGAGATTCTTACTTTCGATTGTCATTTTCCATGTTTTCCATGAGTGCACAAGTTCCCCAGCTCCCAAAAATACATTTATATACAGCATGACGTAGGATGTTGACTTGCAATTTGTATAGGTCAGTAGGTTATTTTTGAGGGCACATAACAGCTAGACTTTTGGGCTTGTACTTCTGTCTCGCTTCTAGCTGCAGCCTTTACATGCTATTGAATTGAGAGTTCTTTAACATCTGAGATCATAGCTAGATAGTTTTAGGCAGACAAGCTTAATGAATCTCTAAAATACTGGGTTAAATATATAACGTTTAAATCCTGAGAAATCCTCCTAGATGAAAGGCAAAGTAAACAGATCTTATTTTGACTTTCCAGATTCTTGTGCCCTCCTGTTCAGCACTAAATACGAATAATTGTAATTTTATTGCTTTGTTTCCTTACAGTACTGAAACTGTGCATCTAAACAACAATGGTAAATTGCTCTGCATGAATTCAGAATCTTGCATATTAGTATGATTGCAGATAATAGAACAAAAGATGGTCGTCACACATCAGTCTTGCACAGGCAAATTTATAGAAGTTTTTTCTGAAAAAATTGAAATCACTGATCACATGACCTAAAATAATTTCATTTTTCAATGCAATATTCTATATTTAAATACAACTATGTAAAGATAGCCTGACTGAAAGGACAAAACAGTGTGAGGCAATGTCTAATAGCGAAACTAGAAATTGCACAGACATTTGTTTAAAGTTAAAATGGAATTTTACCTGACATTTCTTGGGTTATCTATACTTCATCTTCCTGAAGTTTAAAACAAACAAACAAACAAAAAAGCATAGGAAGTAGACTTCTGGCCTTATCTTTGCCTAAAATGAAGTTGCCCTGTAAGCCTATGAGACTAATTGGTTGGTTTATAGAAACTTAAATTCAGCTGATACTTTTTGTTGTTGTTCTTTACCTTCCTTTTTCTAACATTTGCATTATGGCAATTTAAATTAGCACATTTCACAGCTTTATAGCTGGCACATAGGATTTCAGCATATTCATATGGAAATACTGAGTCCAAATCTGTAATGTCCAACTCAGCTGTCTAAAACCCGGTCTTCATGTTTTCAATTGAGAAGTGGTTTTTAAAGCCTTTATAGGTACTCCACACTAAAACAAGCTACATGATGTGGTTTACATTTGGTTTGTTTTGGAAAACCACTTTTCTGCTTTTCTCATCCCTGGTCAGTTGTTTGACTGCATGCATGCTTGTTTCTTATGCAATACAGACACCAGCAACATGCATATGCTTCCTCTGGTACAACTAGAGTGGATTAAATATAAAAGAACGAACAACAACAAAAAAAAAAACTGTTTTAAGTGTTCGGATTATTTTTCATTGCCTGTTTCTTTGTGGAGCCCATAAAACAACAGAATGCATGGCAAGCTGTTTGTATCATGGCAGTGTGGTCATAAGCAACTATTTATCTATCCACAAAAAGATGAACTACGCCTTTTAACAAATTAAGGACCTAAATATTTTAGCACTGCTATTCTTAGTGTTGTTTCTCTTAGCTTGTTCAGACTGAACTAATGTCATACTGAATTCTACAAATCAAACCTATTTCAAGTTGGAATAATGCCACTAAATGTTTTGTACCACCGCACTGAGCAGTATGTGCCAAAATTTGTTTCTGAAATAGTTATGAAAACTTTACAAATTATGTGATAAAGCTACAGACATTCACCATTATTAAGTATCAGCAATATATTAAGAATAGCTTTTACTTTCATATTTTTATATATTATAATCTGAAATACAGTAGAACCAGATAGCACTAAACACTGCATGTAATACAACTCCAGTACTTTTTTTTCCTTTTTTATTGGCTTATCAATACCACTGGAATTGAATGAAAACTATTTATTTTGTTGTTGCTGTATCACTATATAAGTATTTGGCTATTTTATTAGTAAGTTTTCTCTCTGCATTTCTTTGGTAGCTGTTTTGGCTCCTTACTGAAAATCCAAATGCTCACACATGCTCACCTACACACCCAATTCCTCATTTACATATCACTTCAATTTTTTTTATTGTTTTCCAAAGGCTAATAAGACATCCAGGCTATTTGAATGTAATTAATATTTAAGATAGACGTAATACGTCTAAAAAAATCTAAATTATTTAATGATTTGTAATCTTTCTATGCATCATGTATTGGTTAGTATGACAGTCAGGAGCCGAGGCAATAAATTATCAAAGTAATAGGAGCTATTGTTCAGACAGCAGAGTCTCTTTCACACTGAGTAGCCAAATGGGTTGGATTGAATTCCTTTCCATCTCTTTGACGGAGAGAATAAAAAATAAGCTAATTTTGATTACATCAGAAACATTCTCTCTTTTGGGGCAGGTTATCATGCAACACAGTTGTTCTTTAGATGTCAGCAATTTTAGGGTCCTTTATTTTTTTCCCTTTAATAACAAATTGAGATAACAGGGACATAGTATATGGTTAATTATACACACATAACTGGGCATAGGCATTAAACAGACACTACTGTAGTGAAGGGGAGTAAGCTTTTGATGCCTAAAGAATCAAGTAAAATCAAGCCATATTTTTCCTTGCAAATACTACAGAAATACCTTTTCTTTCTGTTTACTTGTTTGCTAAAATGTCTTATAAGTTTGAGATAGTCAAGAAGCACCTTTAGCAGCCATTTACTGAAAACTTATCAACACTGATATGAGGAGGAAAACCACAAAACATGAAAACAGAAGAAAGACACTTCACTGTTAAAAACACACAAAAAAGCCCACTGATCATAGCTTTATCAATTTCATTTCCAAAACCTTGAAAACAAAAGTCAATATGATAACTTACAGTGAGACATTTTTTTTTAACATCTTTGATAAGCCTACTCTAGAAATGAAGTTTCAACATTTGCTTTCTTACTGCTTCTCCCCAAAGACTGATACTAGTCCCTAAAGGGGACCTTGCCTTCTGCTTTCAGATTTGCCTACTCAACACTGAGTTGTTCTCTCCTCCATTACCTGCAGGAGACTATTGCTACACAGTTACGTTCTAGATTCCCACTGGAAAGAATGAGAAAAAGAGAACAGGAAAGTCAGCCTAACCAAAATGTTTCTGTCCTACTGCAGATTAAAGATAATACTGATAACTTCCTTTATTTAGATTGAATTATTGGCTTTACTGATATCAATCTGTGCTTTGCCATGAACTGGAGCTGTGACAGAAATTCACATTTAATTTCTATGTCTCTTTTGTTGCTGTTGCTACCTTCTAGGAGGACTGGAGACTTCAGTGAAGCCAGGATCTCAACATATAGTACTATTAACATTTCCTGTCACCCTTAGAAAGAAGGCAGTAAGAAACAAATATGCCAGAATTATAGTGCTTGCTAGAAAGACTTTTGTGGATCCTAGCCTGTGCTGTATTTAGCAATAATAACATAAGATGAATAATAATGAAGACGACATAACTTTGCAACCCAGAGATAGGAAAAACATTGTTTAGAAGCTATGTTCATGAGCTTCTCATCTAGATTATAACAGTCATTAAAAATATGGTGAAGAGAATACTATGCTATTATTATGATATTAATGTGGCTTGTTTTGCTTTCTCAACCATTGCCACCCCCATTGTGTGTAGATTCCTTATATTCTTCTCCCACAGTGGTTGCTGGAGTTCTTGATCTCAGACCTCTAAACAGATCCCTGATGATCTAACCAGCTGTGTACAGGTTAACTGATGCTTTGTTTAGCTGTTACTAATACTACTGTTACTTAGCTAAACACTATGAAAAGCTAACACAAGAAAGGAAACGCCTGCCATTTTTTTCAGCAGTTCTTGGAAAAAATATTGCTATCATTGGATTTTCATGTCCATGGTCTCTGTATCTGATCATACCAGCCAAGTTCATGTGGTGGATTTACATGCATGTTACTCAGGATTCATCTAAGTATAAGATGAAATATCTAAAAGCAGATTTGATAGAAACTTTAATGAAATAACTCCTTAAACAGAAGAAACTCAACCATATTATGTGAAACTGATAAAAGTGTTCAAAAACAAATTTACTCATAGCCTACCGTATCTTTGCAGGACAGATCTTTCTGGAAAACCTTGCAGTGTTCAGTTATTATGTAGATTTCAGGGTCCTCCAGGTCTTGCAAAATCTCTTCTTCTAACTGTTATCTCCAAAACTTGGGTTTCACTCTTTTTGCTGCTCGAAGCCTTCCCTGACTACACCTTCATGTTTCTTGTGATTTCCTCTCTGTTCCAGCTTCGTCCTAGTGAAGTTTCTAGATCTGTGCAATCAAAATTACTTCTAGAGAAGAATCTAGGAGTCCTGACTTGGCAGCTTTTCTTCCTGATGTTATACTTTCCATCAAAAATATTTTGCCTCTTAAGTGGTATCCAGTCATTTCTGACAAATGCAGTACTTGTAGGTGAGTGATAACTTCCCTTCTTCAGAGAGATGTGATCCAGTTTTAAACTGTATGGATTTACAAGGATTCTAGGATGTTCCTAGAGTATGAGCTGCTGTATTAAATGTATTTATGGGATTTTTCTTTCTTATTGACATGTGCTTTTTTCCCCACCCCTCAAACTTCTTCTGAAGCTCCAGGCTTCAGGTTTTGGATCACAATATGATTCTGTAGTAATATTTAAAGGCATAAGTCTTACTTCCATATACAAACTTAGGTATCCCCAAATGTTCTACTGAATAATCAAAAAGGATTGAGGGGGTTTTACTTTGTCTTTAGTTTACTACAATGCAAGATTGTTTATTTTGTTCTGCATTTTTTTTTTTCCTGAAACTATTCCAATTCACTGACATCAAATACAGGATGCTTGGATGCCAGAAGCAAACATAATGACATAGTTATACCATAAATACCATACAAAGTAGTAACACAACTGCATTACTGATATCTAGCATTTCTTTCCGCTAAGCCCTTTTTTTTTATTATTTTTAAGCTATCACTGTGTGCTGGAAGCTATCATTAGCTTTCAAAGGGTTAGTTTTCCAAAATGCTGTAAGCCACTCACTAAGTGCAGCCCTGCAGTATTTGTTTCTGCACATGTAACCTCACATTTAATTTCACTGCATCACCTTTTTCCTGTGCAACCTCAGTCACCCTACAAAAATGAACATTATTGCCTACTCAATCATTTTCATGTCAATGGCAAGTTACTTGCAGCTTTCCAGCTGAGTGAAGCTAAGCACTGCACTCTGTTTAATGATGTTTATCTAGAAGTAATGCGATAGTTTTCCAGCAAGCCAGCTGAGTAATCTCCAGTTTTCAGGGAATGTTCTAACCACAGGCAACAGCTTTTTTTTGAAATTGAAAATCTGGAAATAGAGAAATAGGACAAAGTTTTTTGAAGTTGCTTAGCAGTGTCTTCACTTTCAGCCTAACTTGTTAACTGCTTTATTTTGAAACATAGTCCATCAGTCATTAGTACCATTCAAACTTGCTCTCATACTAGTAGGTGTACAAAGGCTTGTACACAGTCTGATTCTGAAGACAGTCACATTGGAGGCCCTCAAAAACCAGTATTAATTTATCTAGAGTCCTTGTTGTAAAGGAAAAAATTGTTACTAACAACAAAAATACTGATTCTTTTAATAGATTTATTTGAAATTCTACCCTGTGGATTTTAGGTATGCTTAAAGAAGGTGCTCACATTTTACACACTTTTGTAAAGCATACTAATTGTTATAACTACACCAAGAGTCAGCAAAACTCATATCAAAATAAAACGTATGTACTGTCATCTACAACACCTAAGGCTTTAAAAGTGATCCAAATGATGTCAGTATAAAACTGAACTGCATTCAAGCAAAGATGACGATTACAATCTATATGCTTACACAACTGTAGCAATTGGACAGATCAATACAATGGGAAAGTCATTGCAACAGAAGTGTGATGATGGAAGAACTGGCACAACAGAGAGGTCTTAGAAAGGAATGGAAGACTGCTCACCCATATCAGAAGATTCTAGTTTGTAGGGGAAAGCTTCACCAAGGAAGGATCTCCAGGAAGAGTTCCCTCCCCAGTGGCAGTCAGCCCTTAAAAGCGGTGTAGCCAGGCTCCACACCTTCCTGTCACACAGGTGAATTGCCTTCACCTGTGCTCCCAGAGCTGACCAGGTCCTTTCCCCAGAGGTTCAATCAGTGGTTCAGGCCATGACTCAATTACAATACCACACAAAATATTTAAATGTATTTACACAGTGAGTATGCTATTTAAAAGAGAACAGAAATGAAACAAATAATTTCTGAAAGATCAGCAAGTGTAATTTGTGCTGGGCAAAACAAGGTGCAAAATATACACCTCCTAGATGACTAATAACATTGTACAATATCTTCACCTTGAAGAATATTCAAAGCATGTGAAAGATGAACTGACACAATATTATAAGCAAAATAAAAATAAACAACTGATGAAACTAGGTGAGGAAGGGAGCAGTTTGTCAATGTGAGTACTATTTGGTAGCATATGATACAATTAACATAGCTGCAGAACATCTCTGACCTTAAGAGCTTCCAAGGACAGAGAATCACAGAACATCCCAAGTTGGAAAGAACTCAGAAGAAACAGGACTCCAACTCCTGGCTCATCACAGACCACTCAAAATTCAAACCTATATCTGAGAGCACTGTCTAAGCACTTCTTGAGCTCTGGCGGCTTCAGTCTGTAACCATTGTCTTGGGAAGCCTGTTCCAGAGTCCCACCACCCTATAGCAAAAAACCTCTCCCTAACCCCCACGTAATGCAGCTGTGTGCTGTTCCCTGATGTCCTATCACCAGAGCGCAGAAATCAGTGCTTGCTTCTGAGGGACAACAGTACAAAAGATAGTATGACCTCTCCAGGCAGTTAGCTACACTGATATACTGTCCTCATGTTGAGGAGGTTTCCCCTTAAATTCACTTAGAACCTCTCTTTTCAGCTCATGCCAACTGTCATTCTCTTACCACATACTACTGAACTGCTTAGCTTTGTCTTTTTTATGATCTTCTTCTACATGCTGGAAGGCTACTTTATGTCCTGAAGACTTCTCTTATCCAGGCTGAAGATATTGACCTTAAGTCTTTAAAAATCTCTAATGTATTAAGTACAGTGACACAGAAAGCAAATTCTTTAAAAATTGTATTTGCTCTACATATTTACGTAGCAAATAATGAACAACACTGATTTGACTTTCAACTCACATAGGTGCTTATTTTCAGCTCTTCTTCATGGCAAGATTTCCAGGTTTCCACTTGTAATTGACTGAAAAAAAAAAAAAAAAAAAGAATTGTGAAATGCCTTGTTAGTCACTGCAATTCAAGAGTTTGCTGTAGTCATATGTATCTACAGAAATGGAGGTTTTGATGATGGCACTGAATTACAGGCTTGAATGCTTTGGAAAGCAATGGTGCCAACAACAGTAACAGAGCTTGACAGACAGATATTAAGATTTGGATCAACACATTTTAGTTTTGAAGAGAACAGCAACACAGATTTCCATTAAAGTCTCCACATACTTAATTACAAAATCACTCACATCTTACAAGCCAACTCCTGAGGTTATTGCTATTCTAAAACTTCTGTGAAAATGAAATAGTTCACGAAGTAATGACTTGCAGATTTGGCTTCCACTGAAGTCTCTGGCAAATATACTTACATTGGGCATGGAAACGATTTTGGAGAACTACAATATGGGAGCCCTCTGGTGGTTAAAATACTAAAATGCCCCTAAAATGCCAATCACTTAAGTAAAATACGTCTCACAACACTTAAACTGGATGTTTATATCTAATAATGATGCATCTTGTGATTATTTCTTAAGATTTGTTTAATTGAATTACCTTTAACAAAATAGCAGATTTACACATTGCTCTTCTATAATTCTGTTTCTCCTTCTGGTCTCTTCCTGTTTTTCTTCTGTTCTCCCTTGTAATACTCATGTTTGGCTGGAACTTGAAGAGAAAAAATTCACGGTCAGGAAGGAAATGAAAGAGGAGGAACGTGTAAAAATAAATTATTGTCAACAACAATAATTAAAAAAACATTAATTTCTCATGTCTCCTGTTTCTATTGCCAGCGATAAGGAGCTTTAACACTTAGTTAATATTAACTCTTAGTTAACGGTATCTCTTAGTTTGAAGCCCTAACATTCCCTTGAGTATTGTAAAATAAAGATTATTCAGTATTGAAAATTCTGGGGTGAATAAAGACTGACATTTTCGCTCACTTTTTATACACAAATTGCACATAGAGAGCCATTTGAATACATATTTATTCTTGCCTACCATCTCAGGACACTCACTGCCTAGCAAAGGGATTAGTAGTTGGTTGTATTCATACTCATCCATAACCAAACAATACCTGATCCTCAAGGAATGAGGGAAATAGTAGAAAGTGGAATAGATTGCTTTTCTGCAAATTCAAAACTACAGTTGTAACTGCTTTTATGCTACTGCAGATCAAAAAGCCTAAATGATAAAACTTAAAAGTCAGCAGCCATTACCTCATGCCATTCCTCCTTTGTGTGAAGTTACCCTACTACTCAAACCTTGGTGAAATTACTAAGAATAACAATTCCCTTCACACTGCCCCAAAAGTTACATCCTATCTAAATACAGTTACTGAGTGGCATTAATCAGTGACTTGTTCAGCTAGGAAGGGATGTTTGGGTGGGAACATCTTGTGGAATCCTCCTACTCAAAGCAAGGTCACACTGAATCCAGATTGTTCAAGGTTTAAATCCAATCAAGAATAAAGAAATCTTCTCTACTGCTTAATTACTCTCACATAATTTTTTCTTTCCATAGACTGGTCAGATTCTCTTTCAACTGCTGTCTGCTGTTTCTCCTCTCCCAGACATGCACCACTGACTCCATCTTCTAGATGGCCTGTAGTTACAGCAGCCCGCAGCCAGATCTCCCTGTAAGCTGCCTCTTCCCAAGCCAAGTACGGTTCCCCTCTCTCACACGGCCAGACCTCAGTCATCATCATCACCCTCCACTGAACTCACACCACTTTATCAATGAGCTTTTCATCACATAATTAGTCACAAACTCTTTCCACATGCAAGCATTAAACTTGTTGTTTTTAAATCACTGTGGGGGAAAAAAAAGGAACTTTCATACTCCTAGACATAGATTTAAGGCCCATTTTGGTGGTTAGAGATGAAGCTCAATTCCTCACTGCAGTATAAAATCACATTTCCCATGCTGTTAGACAACCTTTATTTTTTCAAGATTCTTTATACAGACCACATGCTATGTTTAAGTAATGTAAATGGCTTTGACACAATCTTTTGAGCAAGGGGAAAGTCATCTTTATCACTAAGATTACCCTCTAACTCTGGTAAATGATCAAAACTCCAGCCTTCAATGAAATCCCAAGGACAGCTATACTGCACTGGAACTACTGAAAGATACTAATGAGAGTGGTTGAAAGACTACACTGACCCTTCAGTGCCAACAGCAAGCTCTTTGGAAAAGAAGGAAGCTGAAGAAGTTTCCTTTGCATATCTTCACAGCCTCTGGAGCTCCCCGGCTGACACTGAGACTGGTTCAGAGTGTTTAACAGTGCTTGATGGACTTCTCATCCATGAGTTTCTCCATTATTTAAAAGAAATCATTGGCATATTCTCGGCACTCAAAGCATCCCAAGTTAAGATTATATAGTTGTTAAATCATATCAAGCAGGGTTTCTGTTCTGTGAACTATTCTGCTTGTTACTCTATTTTATGCTCAAATTTCTTGTTTTAAGAATGACTAATTTGTTTTCTACTGTTCTATACATTAGTCAGAATTTTGAAAATTTCTACTGTTTGTCCCTAAGTAGCATCTTTCCCAACAGATTCCAAATCTGGTCTTCTGTGTGTATAACTTACTCCTTATTTGTTATTACACTACCCCCAAATTATCTCGAATTTCCATTTTTTGAGATAGACGTCAAAATAACTCACAATGTTTGTGAAGTCTAATAATAGTTTGGGCTGCCTATTCTGTGTTTCTGTAACTATTTACCTTCTAAACAGAACATTAATGCTTCTGAAAGCCAAAACAATTAGCAGCTTTGCTATTAAATTCCCAGGGGCAGAACTGAATCCACTTTCTTGATTGATCTCTGCCCAGTTTCCTCACTCTATTCTGGAAAAATCCAAATACATGTTCTCGTCTTGGTTGTTGTTCCTACATACATAAAATTAGAAGCACCTCCAATAATTAAGTACAAATATGCACAAAACAACAGCTTGGATATTCTAATATGATCAGCCAGTCAACCTCAGTTCACTGACTAGAACAATGAGAAAAAATACAGGATGAAATCTTTCTATTCTGACTAAAAACAGCTGGCCAAGTTTCAGGAGAATTCAGTGATTCACGCATTTCTGCCTATAAACTTCTTCTGACTGTGGAAGTTCACACATTGCCTTCATTGTTATCAGCTCACACAGGGTTGTAATTTGCATACGGGAAAGGCAATAAAAGCTTTTACATTAAAAAATTATAAATAAATAGAAAGACATTGACCTTGGAAGTTCCTCATTTTTACAGCCCTCATTAAAAGGAATGTTTCTGACCTACACTCTATCTCAAGCATCTCTTTTGCCCTCAGACTTTTTTACTACTCCGTTTTTGTTCAAGTTAAAAAAAGTAAGGATGAAAATAACCTTTATAAGCATTATTGAATATTTCTTGGTATTGTATTAAAAGAAAAACTGCTCCAAATGCTTCTGTGTATTTATTCTAAGTTATAACTAAATTACGTATTTATGTTCATATAGCATTTCTCAACCTTCTTGAAGATAATCCCTACACCAGTTATAAAATGATAATAAAATCTATTCCCCTACTTCAGTACTACCACAGCAAAAACAAAAACACAGCTTAGCACACACATTCATTATTACTCGTGACAGTTCTATGCTGTGGTAAGGAGTTCACTGATCCCAAGCTACAGCAGGTTGTAGCAGGTTGTTACCTGTTGTTCTTCTCATGTTAGAAACTCCCACACTCCAGGGACTTGGCTTCATGGAATGTATCAACCTTTATATACATCAGCTATACAATTTTACATAATTATTTCATGGAATTTTATTTTCAAGAGATAAGGATTACATAGCACATAAATGATTTTACAAATGGATGGCACAAAAAGTCTCTTTAAACTCCAAGAACTATGATGCAACCTCTCACTCAGGTTCCCTGAAACAAACCCTGCCAGTAGCAATGGTTTTGTTGGGAGGAACACTGTATGTTTACCTCTTTATCAATATTTTTTTTTGTTTTCCCTAGATACCACAAAACATTGAGAAGACTTCCTCCCCCCCCCCCCCCCAACTCAATGTAAACATTTATTTTTCCTTAGTGTGCCATTTCAAAAGCTGTTCCTTTTCCTAGATTTACCCAAAATAAGAACTGAGCAGACTTAATCCAAGTTAAGGTAAAAACTTTTGCAAGGTTCATAAAACTACAAACCTTTCCCCTTGCTCATTCAATCCTCAGGCATTGATACAACAGTATATAAGTAATGAAACCAAATAAAGCTTAAAGGGAAAATGAGATTTCTGTCCTGAAATGCAGTCTGGAGACATTAGCATGATTAAGGTGCTTACAACAAGGTAACATTCTAGCATAAAGAAACAAGGAGCAAAGGACACATACTATTCTGTACTAATGAAAATAAACACTCTAGGCCATTCGGGGGTTGCTAAAATACTGTTTACTAGCATGCAGACTGACAAATTCTAAACTTATCCAAAAATGTTTTTCTTCCTAGGCAAATGGAAAACTATAGAATGAGAAATACATCTTAATAGCGTTTAGGAAGAAAAACAAATCTGTGTAACTAGTTAAATAAGGGAAAGTAAGCATCAAAATCCACACTTACAGAAGGAAAGCTGCTAGTATTCACCTAATACAGTATGACTTTATCCAAGTTTAAGAGCTTTTAAGAAAAAACTGACTAGTTTTCATTGTCAGTGGTTAATTGCATGTACTTGTACAGTATGAGGCTGAGTGCATTCTGTTCCATAGGGCTTACAGGCATTACTGGATTCTAAGCCATGCAAGACCAAGAATATTATACCCTCAAGCACAAGGCTGTGATACATTTTTGTCAAATAGTGCTAACCCAATTTTTAGCAATTTTTAACATTAGAAAAATTACATAAAGTAGAGTTTCTCATTTAGAGGATTATAAATTATGGGATTCCCATTAGCCCCCACACTTTAAGCCCCCCTGAAACTTGTAGGATTATCAAGTGGGAGGAAAGCAAGTTGGTCAAGTGAGAAGGTGCACCTGTTCTCTTCTGGTATGTACACTATCTAGTTCAAGTATGATACTAATCCCTTGTCCTGGTCAAAATGAGCACTGTATCATGTTTCATATACTTAATTTTCTATGACATCTCCTCTTCTTTCACAGTCTTTTCACCACATGAATATTAATAAGCAGACTTGCTACTCAAAACCAAATTTTACATGTAAGTCATCTTGTGTAGTTTGTATTTCTAACTACACAGAAAAAAATGGATAAAAAGAAATCTAAAACTTTTACTCTTCATAAAATGAAATCTTTATAAAATACAATTTTCTGCAATTTTAAGACTTCCAGTGAGAATTTATGAGAAGTCAGTTAATTATAAGCCGACAGTAAGGATGAGAAGTCCACAAGTCCACACAGGCATATCAACCACAACTAGCTGAAGAAAACTTCTCCAGAAATTATCCAAGTCCATTTCTTATACTATTCTCACCATGTAATCCCAAACACAATGTCTTATCCAAGCAATTCATAGAACTACAGTTCTTCAGCACATTCTCAGAGCTTACTGCACCTTATGGTATTTTGATGATGAGCTTTTACTCTTCCTTGCTCTTGCAAGTAAGAGAGGAAAAGGCAAATTTCTGAGCTTAGACAGGAAGAAGCACATCCACTACTGAAGCACAGAGGAGAACAGCACCATGTGGACAACTTATTTCATAAGTCATGCTAGTTTAGCCATGGTTTTGAAAATACAGCATGGACATCCACCAGTGCAGTTGAGACTAAATGTACAGATCATTAGGATTCCAAACACTCATGTCACCGTCACTCGTACCATCAACTGTGAGTGAATCAGCAATTTGGGTGTGACTGAAGCCACTTCACTGGCTGGTGTGTATCACAAAACTTCCTCCTCTTGAGTAGTAACACTTCAGAAAATTACATCTGGTCTCCTATTTGTATGTAGTGAAGATGTTTCCTCTGCATCAGTGACCAGCTGTTTCCTCTCAGATTACTCAACTCATGGTAATAATCTCTTGTTAACTAGTTTCTTAATCAGTCTTAACAATAAACACACCTAACAGAGTTTTATTCTGTGGTTGCTTCTTTTCAGTCCTGAAATACTAAGGCCTAAACAGTAGGCCTCAAACCAAAGCTGACCTCTAGATGAATCTCCCAACCCAGTGTTATATATCATAAGTATCTGTTCATTAGCAAAATATGATGATCGTTAGCAATATATGCATCTTGGACAAAAAAAGTCTCATTAGCAAGAGACAGAGCTTAAAGCGCCATAAGAACGTATGAACCAACTGCCTGGTTTCTCCTTGAGTTCTGGCTAGGCTTAAGGTGAAATCCAAAGGCAGAATGAAACCAGGTGTTTCTACCTAGTTGTCAGATAAACTTATTTATTCAACAATATAAAAGACAGACCCCTTGTAGCAAAGTTGGAGACTGCACCTATGAGTGTATGCGCTGTATAAGAAAGACCTCCCAATTGCCAGAAAAGGCTATCTAAATCCTCACTGCAATCAGGGCTCTCCAGATCTAGATAATAGTAAAGAATTTGTGCAACTAATGATGACAGCAATCAGAAAGATCAGCATGATGGAAAGATAAGGCAACAGGTTTAGTGATAGAGAGACCAATACAAGAGAAAGATGCTATAAAAAAAAAAAAAAAAAAAAGTACTATTCACCTGCCTCTAAAGATCTACACTCATTGGGAAAAACTCCCCACAGAACAACTCCCTACAGAAAGAGATGCTTCCCCAGTGGCAGTCAGCCCTCAAATGAGGCTTAAGAGAGCTGCAGCCAGGCTCCATTCCTTCCAGTCACATAGGTGAATTGCCTTCACCTGTGCTCCCAGGGCTGACTGGGTCCTTTCCCAAAGTGCTCAATCAGTGTTTTGGGCTGTGACTCAATAATTCCCATACAATGATGTATCTTTCTTAATCACTATTGCTATCCTCATGTAGTAATGGTAAGGTGCGCTGCCTTTGCATTGCCTTGCTCTGTATTACTCTTGCTGTACCATTTCACTTATTATCTCATTGCTTCAAACTTAAGTAAAGATAAACAGGCTTTGTTAACTTGGTGTCTGCAAACATCGTGCTGACCTCGTCCACTGGCAGAACAAGTCCATGACATATCAGTGCAATTAAACTTTTTGGGTTTTTGCTGACACCTGCCTCAGCACAGCCTTAGGAATATCTTTACCTACATTACTGAATGTGCAAACTATGAGCAGAAATCAGTAAAGGAGAAAGCTAGTGTTCTTTCTTGGAGAATTTAATCTTGTCAAAGTTCAGTGAGAATAAATGAATGCATACCCTCTTTTAGTTAGGGTCTTCAAACTTGCATTTAGCAAAATAATGATGTAAAAGAAAAAACAGGCTACATTCTGTTTTCTTGTCATTAATAATCCAAGAAACAGAGGTGCAACTGAAATCACTATGAACAGTAACTTTGATGTCCTGTCCTCATTTGGGTTTTGAATCCTGTGGACTACTTAACAGATTGTAAAACTCTAGCTAAATCTGTGAGACAAAACTCACAGACTTATAAAGTACAATGTATACAGAGGTATACTGTCAATACACCAGACAGCAAAGAGGTATAAAGATGATGCATAACTTTCTGAAGTAAAATGTAGGTGGACTTGAGGCTCTACAAAAAGCAACTGTCCTGCAAGCAACTAAGATGGCTGCAAAAGACAAAATGCCAAGAAAAGTCTAAACACCATATCCCCGAAAGTTGTCCTGTCAATGGGCATTGTGAACTTTCCAAAATTCTTCCTCAGATGTATCCGTGAGCAACCTCTTACAAAGCTCTGTGTGAATACAGCCATGAAGGTTTCCCTAGTACTGACTGAAGATGTCATATGGTGTTTGGGATTTATAACCAAACAGCTTTGATAACCTGCTGATATTCTAGTTGTATCTGAACAGATTACAGAGAATCAAGGTCTTCCCTGTCTCTCTCATTGTTCTGACAGTAAATAAGTCAGGAATGGGCAAGAAATTGAGAGGACACTTACAGGACCCTGACACAAACCAATCAGAAGGATATTGCATACTATATTACAACACACTCAGTAACTACAGATTCAGTCATTTGATGCATAGACGTATGAAACCATTTTCACAGAATCCTTGAACGCCTTTTCTGTCATCTAATTAATAATAGGTTAGTGAAGACAAATTACATTTTCTGCTAGTGAGAAATACATATATATATTACTGTTTGTTAAGAAATTACACACTCTTAACTGTCTAAGTTAACCACATTAGAAAAGATTTTTTTTTTTTTTGTCATACTAAAGTTGTTTTTTGGCTTATTTACTAAAATATGCTAAATATTTATGTAACCACTTTGGTCAAAACATGATGTTGTGTGGTAGGATGGACCTAAAGCATTTTCTTTTTTACAACAGTCTTAATTCGAACAAGTTATGGGTCTCCGATGTTCCCTATTTCAATATTTTATTGATAAAGGTATGCAGCACTGTAAAACTCATAAAATCTTTATATACCCCAAAGGCAGATTACTTTCCTTCCCATTTGGGAATAGTTTATTTTTAATGCTGTTCTTTAAGTTTTTAATTCTTCATGGGGCCTAGGTTATTTCTGAATTATAACATACATATTTAATAGTAATGATATCCAGGGGAAAAAAAAATTCAGTGTTGGAGATAATAGATACAAATAATTAGTAATATATATTAAATACATATATACTAGTACATGCACAACATATTTATCATTTGAAATTAAATAGACAGTAAGGCATTATCCAAGGTGATGTTTTCCTTCTATGTGTTTTCATAGCTGAAAAGGAAAAAGGACTGAAATGCTACTTCCTGTAAACTCCTATTTCTTTAAATTATAAATATTTCAGTTATTCACAAGTCAGGCATTTCAGTGCTATTTGCTGAAAAAAGAGGAAGCTTATGTGGTGTTAGCTAGGTATTTCTTTGAAAACTGACTATCAGCACATCATACAGCATTCATAACAGTAAGGACTGAAGAGACATTTAACTTAACAGTACTTGAAGGGCTGTTTTGTGCTCTGTTTTTGTCACATTCAGACCATGTGCATACTGACCATATGCACACAGAGAAAGGAAATGCCTTTCTGCCTTTAATTCTCTTAATCTTGAAGAACCTCTGTTTAAAAACAAATAAAAACAAAAAATAAATGAACATACGCTATGCATGGCTTGTGTACTGACTCAGTGGAACTCTTTCTGAAGTCCTTCAATAGTCACTACAGGGAACTCCTGAGTTCTGATATGTATTTTCAGTGAACATTATCACTTAATCATGGATTAAGTCACCAAAAGCCTGACACACTCTTGTTTCAGTTTATGACTGTGACTCCTTCCCCCAACATGCATCATGGTGAAGTGCTGTCTCCATCATTTCAGTTACCTTTCTGCAGGAGCTGGCAGACTGATGTCCAGTCACACCAAAACCACCTCTTTTCCAGTCTGAACAAGCCCAGCTCCTCTGCTGTATCTTCTCACAAAGCAAACGCTCCAGCCCTCAGCATCCTTGGAGGCCTTCCTGAATTCACAATAGCTTATCAATGATTTTCCTGTACTAAAAGCTTAAAATTGGACACAGTATTCTACGTGTGGTCTAACAAGTGCCCAAGGAAGAAGAGAGTAATCCCTCCGGTCTACTGGCTGTGCCTCTGTTGGTGCAGACCAGGATGCTGAGGGTATTCTCTGCCACTGGGTGACGCTCTGGATCTTGGTCTTCCCAGCAAAACTGATCTCTAGCCAGCCTGGATTGTTGCACAGGGTATTTTCTTTTCAAGTGCAGGAGTTTGTCTTTGCCAACTTCCCTACGATTCTTGTTTGCCCATCCCTTTGATCTGGTCAGTACTGCTGGATCAAGCATATAACTAGTTTCACCTAGCTAGTGTGCACAACAGCATGTGTGCTCGAAACACGGGACTCCCAAAACAAAGATAACAGCTTTCACTCCTCGACACACCTGCTCAAGCTGCCAAGAATGGAACAGACTTAGCCTTCAACATTTCTTCTATCTCAAGGGAACATTAGAGTGGAATGATAAACACTATACTGAGAGTTTTAGGAGTTTGGCTGGAGAAAGTGTGGGAAGGCCATCTTCAGGAACATTGATTCTTTTCATCAGGAGACATGCTAAGTAAGACCCCACTGCCTCAGGTAAAAGGAAAAAAAGGACGAACAAGACAGGAAAAAGGATGGGACTGATAAGGGAACCCAGACGGATTGGCAGGCATCCTTCACCTATTCAAAACCCCATTAGAAAACTCCTACAGCTAGTGATCCTGGGCATGCTCTTTGACTGGCTTTAACAGATAAAAGCTCTCTGCACATAGATCACAGAATTACACTGAGTTTTTAGAATTACACTATGCAGAGTGAGGAAGCAGACTGACCTCTTCTCTTACAGAATCTTAACTAAGCTCCTGAAAGCCACAGATCAACACAAGAAGAAGAGGTATGAGATTTATATCAGCAGAATAACCTTCTAAAAGAGGTAGGAATGTAACAAGCAGTTACATACATGAAGTCCATTGACATGACATTTTTAGTGGACAGACTGTTGCCACTTTATTTCACCTTTTTACCCATTTAATTGTAGCACACAGTTATTGTATGTACCATTAACCACTATAGTTACTGCCTTGCATGTTCACATTTGGGTGTTGTTGCAACAATATTTTGTAATTTCTACAGTGACTTTGTATCGTTACAACTGCCTTTAAGTAATGATAATACAGAAGCAAAGGTTAAGAGCATAGAGGCTTAGCCATAGACATACTTGAGAAATGAATGATGCTAGAAGGACAAATGAACTGAATTAGAAAGACCCCAGTGGTCAGAATTGAAGCAAATGAGCCTCAGTTGTCCAGACAGTGAATCTCCTGTGTGTTTAGACATGGAATAATCTCAACCCCGTTACTACTTGATTCATGAATGCTGTCACATTAGTATCTTCCACGCTGGCCTGACAGCAAACAGAAATGCAGCACATGTTCATTGCTCTGGGGGAAGCTTTCAGTTCTCTGGTCCCTCCAGCCACAAGTCCCTTCTCACAAAACTACATGTCCATCTCAACCCTTGCTCCAACCACTCCATGCACAGTTTAGGAGCACCATCACACCCCTCTCACAGAAAACTGGAGCCCAGCAAAAACTTTTGTCACTTTACAGGAAAGCTATGACACCACCAAATCACCTAAGAATGCCACATCAGATGCCCTAGAAACAGTTTATGGGTGCCACTGCACACTACCATCCCACAGTTCTCACAATAAACTACAGATTAGTAAAGACACAAGGCAACTTTTGAAGCTCTCACAACTCTTGGCACCAGATCAGCACTCACTGTGTGCATTTTTGGGTGCCACCATGTAAGAAGGACATGAAACTAGTGGAGAGTATCCAAAGGAGGGCTGGTGAGAGTCTAGAAGGCAAGGTGGATAAGGAACACTGAGGTCCCTGGGTTTGCTCAGCGCAGAGCAGAGGAGCTGAGGGGAGGCCTGATGGCGGCTGCAGCTCCTCACAGGGAGCAGAAGGGCAGCGCTGAGCTCTGCTCTGTTTGACAGCGACAGGGCCTGAGGGAACGGCATGGAGCCGCGTCAGGGGAGGGGCAGCTGGGGACTGGGAGCAGGGTTTGCAGCAGAGGGCGGTGGGCATGGCACAGGCTGCCCGGGGCAGTGGGCACGGCCCCGAGCTGCCGGAGTTGACGGAGCGTTTGGACAGCGCTCTCAGACACAGGGTTTGATTTTGGGTGGTGCTGTGTGGGGCCACGTGTAGGACTCAGTGATCCTTGTGGGCCCCTTCCAACTCGCGATATTATTATACGATTCCATTTTAAGGATAGTTTTCTTTTTGATTCAAACATCGAATTTACTCGATACCTTTCGGTCCCACTCCGCTCAGGTGCCCCGTAGATCGCCCTGCCCTGCCCCGCCCCGCAGAACACCAGCCTACCGCCCGCCCGCCCCGCGTCGGTCCCCATGGTGACGTTACGGAGCCCCTTTAAAGACCCCGCCCCCGGAGGCGGGCTGATTGCTACTGACGGAAGCGAAGATGGCGGCGGCCACCTCCGAGCTGCTGACGGGATGGTGCCTCTTCGGCCTCGCGCTGCTGGTGAGCGGGGCTCTCTCGGCCCGTTTTTCTTCAGCTAGACCTGCAGCTGCCCCACTCAGACCCTGTGATGTCTCAGTATCTCCCTTCTTTTTTCTTTCCCGCCTTTCTTTGGGACAGGTTTTCCCTCTTTCCCCTTCCTTGCGTGAGCATTAGCCCTCCGAGTTCCCTCTTAAACTTTACTCTCACTCCCCTTCCCGGTGGGCTCCCCTTCCTTTCCCGTGTTCGCCCCGGCTTGGCCCGGCTGCCTGCTCTTCATCCCCTGCCCTGCTGCCTCCCGGCCGTGCGTCTGCCTCGCAGAGCTGTTGCTGTCTCGGGGTGTTCCTGATAAAGGCTATGTCGTAACGCTGTAAGTCCAAGCAGAGTCCAGAGGTGAGGGCGTGTGGCCATCTAGTTCTCCTGCCTGTATCACTGGTACTGCTTGGTGGTCGTGGTGAAGGTAAAAAAGAGTGAATTGCTATAATGAATCTGTTGCTGATGCTCAGATGAATGAGCATCCTGATTGTGGAAGTGTAGGAGTGTAGGACTGTTTGATTGGGAAGGAACCTCAAACATCAGTTAGTTCCAATCGCCTGCTGTGGGTAGGGCTGGCTCCTACCAGCTCAGTGCCCCATCTAATCTGACCTCGAATGCCTCCAGGGATGGAGCACCCACAGCTCTCTGGGCAGTTGTGCCAATGCCTCACTGTCTTCAGAGTAACAAAAGACTTCCCTCTGGCATCTAATCTAAATCTTTCCAACTTTAGTTTGAAACCGTTTCTCCTTGGCCTATCATTGTCTATCCATGTAAAAAGTTAATTTCATTATTGTTTGTATTCTCCTTTGAAATATTGGAAGGCTACAGTGTGATCTCCCTGAAGCGTTCTCCAGACTAAATAAGCCCAGCTCCCTCAGCCGGTTTTCATAGGAGAGGTGCTCTAGTCCTGATAAAGGGTCTGACTTTAGTAGCTGCACTCTGATGTCCTTGGTATTCTAGTCATAACTGTCTTCCACTGTGTTTTTCAGGCTATTTTGATTTTCTCCTGGGTTTATGTGCGCAAGTATCAGAGTCGGCGAGAAAGTGAAGTGATTTCTACCATAACAGCTATCTTTGCATTGGCAGTTGCTCTAATTTCATCAGCATTACTACCAGTGGACATCTTCCTGGTTTCATATATGAAAAATCAAAATGGTACATTTAAGGTATGTGCTTTTGAAGATGTTAATTGCTTCTTTGAAAGAAGCAGCTCTCCTGTGTTAACAATGTTTCTTTTAAACACTTGGGCATATCAGGGGAACAAAATCTCTACTAGTGCTGGTGCTGTGGTTTCTGGGTACCAGCACTGCAAATACTGTACTTTCCTCTGTTTGTTACTTGATCTGGATTTCAGTGTTATTACTTCATGTGACTTTCTGTAAGACTTCCCAAATGCTATGTGCTTCTAAGTACTTACTCCTTTTTTTTTGCCAAAACTATATATGCTACTTTTTGCCTGTACACGTTTTCTTTTTAGTACATTGTAATGGGATGCTGTAAAATAGGACTTGTACCCCCCAGTATTTAAGAACTGATTTGCTTATTAGCAGCTCAAATTTCAGTTGTTTTTGCAAGAATTTTTATTTTGATTCTGATATACTAACATAATGGATCTGCATAAGTCTTATTCTATCTGAAATGTTGAGTATGAGATTCTATTTGTAGAGGTTATTAAGTTAGTCTTTCCAGGACAAGCTGGAAAGCCCCTTAAGGGGGAGTGTGTTTGTAGGAGAGGGTGTCTTACTGTGTATCTTAGTATATTTTGAGATTCGCAATTACTGTTTTTATGCCTTGTAGCAAGTATTAGAAGTGTTGCACAGTAACCATGTAGCCCTTTTGCAAGGGAGTAGTAGTGCATGCATGTAGTTGTGATTATTCCTGCATATGCTGGAATACACTGAGCACAACAGTTACCTAGAAGGAACCTACAGATTGAGTCTAAAAACCAACACTTAACACCTTTTCTGGAAGCAGCAATTATTTTTGTGTATTCATGGTATTGCTAAGCAGGAAAACAGGTTTTTGATTCCAGTATTGGTCAGAGAAACTTGGGAATTGCCCTGTAAACTAAGTTGAGTAGTATTTACTAAAAATTACTCTTGAAGAGTTCGGCTGTTCTCTTTGACAGTATTGTATCTTGAGTAATAGACTATAAATGCATACAGTTAGAACTGATTTGTTCTGGAAGCTTGCTTGTTTTGCCAGCAAGCATGTAGGAGAGGAGAACCGCACCCCAGTTTGAAGACTTGAGATTGCAGTTGGGCATGCAAGGCCTCATGTTGTGTTATTTACAACTCAAATATTTGAAGTGTGCTTTTTTACAGCACTTGGATGTTAACATCACTGATATGTTTTTTATTCTATTGATGAGGCAATACAGGATGGGGGGAGATGGTGAGAACCGTTATTCTTGAAATGCACACGTTCTTGCTGCTGAGTGAAATTAAAGGCTATGAGCTTTCAGTTAGCTTAGATTGAGTACTTCACAAACCTTGCTGAGCTGTTAAAAGTTGTCATCTCCTTAGTGAAGTCCTATCTATTTTATGGTAGATCCTTTTCAGACTATTCTGTTTACTTTTTTTGCCTCCTGGGAAAATCATGTAGCTATTAAAAACAAAAGAGGGGGAAAAAACCAAACCATACAGAGAAACAGAAGACAAACCCATCTTGAGATTCCAAGCCTTCTTATTCTAAAAAGTTAGCTGAGATAATACTTCCTGTCCTGAGTAGGAATTACTTGTGAAATAAGTTTCTGTCTGAAATGTTCACGGTAGCAGATATGGCTGACATGCTTGTTTCTAATGGTACTTCTGACAAAATTGTGGCTGTGTCTCACTTCTTGTGGTAACACACTAGAAGATCTATGATCTAGATGCCCAGTTGTTGTTTTTTTTTTTTTTTCTCATCTAGCCATGCAATGACTTGCATTACAATCTTTGGTATTGTCTTCCTGTTGCTGTCTAAGCTTCGGATGAGACTAATGAGTAGAATGTCAGCTTCATCTGCCTATGATGAAACATCACAATATTGAAACCTGTGATGTGCCACTTTAAGCTCTATTGAGATGCACTTGTTGAGAGTGGAACAATCTTCACTGGGGTACTTGTGAAATTCTTGCAGATCCAGCAGTGACAGTAGAAATTGAAAGCCATTCTCTCAGCTTGTACTCCTTTTGTTTGGGGAAGTTAGCTGTTGTGGTTTGAGTAGTACTATTGTAGTTGAATACATTAACATCAGACTAACTGAACACAGCTGTTGGGGGAGCAAGGGAGATGCTTCTGACTCATATTAGTAAGGGAAGCAACTGTTTTTCACTAAATTTTTGTGATTATAATTAATATAAGCTCCCTCAAATGCTTTTTGTTTCAATGTTTAGGTAAACTGTAACAGCATTTTCAAAATTACCTTTACATGGCAACCTTTTACTAATTTTTTTACTTCAAATGTTTTTGACTGTATTTAAAATCTCTAGGTTCTTCAGTGTGGTTTCAGTTAAGGAGTAATTAAGAGGTGTAGCTTAATTTTAGGCCATCATACCCATTGCACATACTTAGAGTTTGGTTCCTTCATCTTACAGGTACTTTAAAGATGATATGATGTATTGGTAAATATAAGGAACAGAATGAAGTACAGCAGAACAGTGTAGAATGTGTAAATTCAGCAGATCCTAAGGGAACTTGTCATGTTTTCATCTTGAACTGCTCCTGAAGGCAGTAGTGATATCTCACCTTAGTCTGTTTGTCTGTTGTGATTCTGATGCATTTGCTGTGTATCTTGTAAATGTGGGCCATAATGAATGGAGGAGAAAACAGGCTGGACCTAGAGGCTCTCCTGATAAGTTAGAGTCTCCTGATAAGTTAGTCCTCAGCGGAGTCCTCTGTGTGCTCATCCAGTAAATTTTCAATTTGACAAATGCTAGTGCTTTTGCTAGTAATGTCAAAGCTCTGATGCTCACTGATGCTACCTAGCAGTGTGCCTTCTGACAAGGATGGCTGCTGTCCTTAGCTTTTGAGATGTCTCAGGGGAAGTTGTTATGCTTCTGAATTGCTTGACGAGGTGTGCATAAAGATAACTTTATGCTGAGAATAAGAATTCTTACTTCCTTAGTTTGTGTGACTCTTTAAGTAGAGCATCAGCAGCTGAATGGAAGCTGGTGTAATAGCTATGCTGTATGTATAAGCTAGCTTGCATTGTAGACTCTTGTGCAGAGTTGAAACTCAGGTGTAGTTATATGCTGTGGTGAAGGAGATTTTTGTATCTTTACTATCCTAATGTGAGATAGCATCTCTATTTTGGTATGCTCTAATGTATGCTTCCTATTCTATTACTGTGGTCTGGTACACAACTTAATTCAAGCAACAAAATTGAAAATAATAATGTTTTAATGTTCTACATCTTTGTTATCAACCTTAGTAATTATTTTCTGAAGTTAGAGGAGGAACTGTTTTGGTTTTTAGCAGTGAAGTCCTACTGTACTTCAGTTAATAGCTCTTCTTGTACAGTGGCTGGGCCACTTGAGCAATGATGACTAAAAGGTTTTCTTGGTGTTTTCTGATGTCAGTTTTGAATCTCACATAAAAAAAAAATCTTGCTCTTATTCTAAGATCCATTTGAAGGTAAGGGTGCCACATGTTACTGCATTTCCCTGAGGCGTAATTAAAGCAGCACATTTTCTTTTTAACACTAAGCAAATTAAACACATTCATATTCTGTGTGAATATTCTCAACTTATTACTGTCAAATTCTTTAATGATCATACAAATGCCTGGAATTTTTTTTTTTTACTGAAATGTTGTTAGGGACAGCCTCCAAAGACTGGGCTTATTGTGTATGTAACAAGCACTTCACATTAGGCAGTGTTACAACTATCCCTTCTGAGAAAATATTTTTCATGCCTTCTTTTTGCTGATTAGGAAAAGTATACCTAAATTTTTTACTAAAAACCCATTGGTTAATCATTTAACTTCACATGTTCAGTGTCAGGTGGTTTACAGGGGATCTTAATATATTAACACAAAGGAAGGTGGTACTGATTTCCTGAGATAATGGGCTGTCATCTGTAATGTGTGTGGCATGTCATCAAGTCCATGTCACAGGGGACTTTACCCACTTCTGAGAGAACTGATAAAGTAAATGTTGACTTAGACTTACCTTTTGCAGTCTTAAGCAGCATGCTCTCTTCTGTATTACATATGTACTGTATCAGTACATGTGTTTTTATATTTATTGAAAAGACTTGAATTTCTCAATCTGAAAAAAGTGGGAATTTAAAGTATAGGAATTTAACAGTGCCTGATCAGGCTTTTGGAAGCTTGCTTCAGTGTTTATAGAATTCAAGTCTTGTATTAGGATTACATTTCAATCTCATAATCTTCACTTGGGTTGAAAGGGACCTCAAAAGGGCATCAAGTTCCAGTCCCCTGCTGTGGGCAGGGCTGCCTCCTACCAGCTCAGCTGCCCATGGCCCCACCCCAACCTGGCCTTGGGCACCTCCAGGGATGGGGTATCCACTGCTCTCCAGGCAGCTGTGCCTGGGCTTCACTGCCCTCCGAGTAAAGAATTTCCTTCTAAAATCTAACCTAAATCTCCCCTCTATTGGTTTAAAACTGTTCCCCTTCCTTATTACTGTCAAGCTGTAAAAAGTTGATTTCTCATTTTCTTAAATGCATGATTCTTTTGTAGCATTGTTAATTAAATACAGTAGGAGCAGAAACTGTAGTATAGAGATGTAGTCAGAAGTTTGCTAATAACTACTTGAAAAAATAGTTTTGATACCTTAAGCTATCGTTACAAAATCAACCTGTTCTTCCTTATTTGAATTATTAACAAAGTAAATGCTATGCAAATGTCACTCTGTCCTTCTTGACTTGCATCTAGAAAAAAACCTTGACTGCGTAACCTTTTTCTGGAAAGATGTTCCCAAACTGTGATGCCACTACTGTGAGCGTCAGCCCCATGTAGGGTTTTGGGGGCTGTTTTCTATCAGTTCCCAGTCTTAGTAGTGTGAAACCTTTTTATTAGAGGAAATAACTTCAAAATGAGCTTGTCACTGATTTGATTGCAGCCCTCCCAGTGTCTGCTGTAAGATTCTAGCAGTGCAGAAAGAGGCTAGAACTGAGTATAACTGTATTTTCAGTTGGGTAAATGGGATGCTTTCAGTGTCCCCTGAAATGCAGCACATTCTTAATCAGATTTGTTAGTGAATTAGTTCAACTTAAATTTCAATGATTAAAATCAACCAACTTGGTGCCTGTATGGGAACTGCTGAATCATGGCCTGAACCTCTGATTGATCACCTGATGCAATGAGTCAGCTATGGGAGCACAGGTGAAGGCCCTTCACCTGTGCTGCTGGAAGGGATGGAGCCTGGCTGCCCTCCTAGACCCATTTAAAAGCTGACTACCACTGGGGAAGGATCTCTTCTGGAGATCCTCTCCTCTGGAGTTTGATAGCGAGCCCAGGATATGGTGAAGTATTCTATCTATTCTCTTTTGGTATAATAACTGCTTAGCCAAACTCTGTGGTGTATTTCATGATTATAACATCTGTACATTCATCGGTGATACAGTGCCTAATTCTTCTCTTTAGGCATTTGAAATAAGTGTGGGTGTTTTCATTTCTTTTAAAAGGCCATTTAAAAAAATTCTCTTCTACTTGATGTTAAATGCTTTTATTCTTTATTACTAGGACTGGGCTGATGCTAATGTTTCAAGACAAATTGAAGACACTGTACTTTATGGATACTATAGTAAGTATTTCTAATGTTCTTCCTCTGCAGTTAATAGGATCCATCATTTAAAAGCTTTCATGCCTTCACTTAAAACTATTACAAGTCATACTGGATAATTTGTATTTGGTAACACAGTACCCTTACATTTAGACCATTCTGGTGAAGATTTTGCATTTGAGAGCCCCTCTAGAAATGTGGATGTATTTAAGACCTATCCAGGAAGAAACTAATGGCTTCTGTTTTGTAATCTGTTGTTGACATGTGTTTTGTGTTTGTGTATTTAGAGATCCATTTGGGGAAGCCTTGGCTTTTGTATAATTTTTATGGCACTGGATATATGCAGAAGTGTGAAAGTTGCATCAAGTGTCCTGCTAGTGCAGCTATAACTAATGGGACTGTTGTTTATATTCAGAGTCAGAAACTACCATATACAAAACAAAGAGCTACTCTGATTTAGTGTATATAGACTACTTCAAAGATGGTATTCCTAAGCAACACTGAAGCAAAAGGTTTAGTTAACATATACTTCATAACATTTTGATTCACTGAACTTGTGTAGTTTTAAATCGGTGCTTTCAGTTTTCCTCAGGAAGAGCTTTTCGTACCAGTAAAGATATCTAAGAGAAATGCCTATGACAATTGGAGTGAAATGACTACCTTGGTCAATGATACACATTCAAATGAAAAATATTTGTTTTTTATTATTCAAATACTTGGAAGGCTATAGGTTGGCTATCTTGAGTACTTTTTTTTACATCAGAAAATAATTGATTCCAAATAGATATTTTTTTTTTAAGTAATAGAATATGTATTGCCTGATGGAGATGATCACACAAACAAGAATCATTAGTTTCATGCTTAGCGAAACCTAAAAGTAAAAGTTATAAGAAACTGCTGTGGCTTTAACTGAGCTGTGTGTGAATAGAAACTGTGGAATAAATTTATTTTTTTTACTGTAGAACAGTAGAATCACTTCCTGTATGCTTCCTACTCCTGTTACATTGCTGGGGGTTTGTTTCACAACTGATCATGTGAATTGTTTTTAACTCCTCTCTGGTCTGTGTAGATCTGTAAAATTGAGGGATGAATTTCCATAAAATAGTTTAGGCTAACAAAGGTATTAATCCTGGCCTGGAGGACTGGGGAGTTCTTTTCAGGCCACAAATGCCTGAAATCAATTATGCACTTGAAATCAAGTGTGTAATTGATTCAGACTGGTTACTTTCCGTTTATTTTTATTACTGAGTAACTTAAAGAATATATCAGCTTGGATGAAAATTATAGAAATATGAACTCTTACTTATAAAAGTTCACATGAGCTTTTTCACTTCAAAACAGCTAGCTAAATTGTTTTATAAATATAGAATTTGATTTTCATAGTTTAGTAACTGCTATTACTTGCTTTCTATTAGGATTTCAGCTAGCATTGTTCTCCCATGCTCTGTATTGCTTCTGCAGCAGATACTTAAGTAAACTTTTCACTAGAAGAGTTTAAAAAGGATGCTTTTTAAACTTTCTTGCTCAAGAACTTAAATCTTATAGGTTGGCTTGTATGCTAATTACATCAAATTAAGTTGATTTTAATTTTATGAAGAAAGCTTAACTACTTTTGACTTCTATTTGAAGTGCTACTAAGACTAAAAACCAGATTGGATATATCTTTTAGGTTTTAGTTTTACTCAACAGTGGCTACAGGTTCTAATACCCTTTGCTTTTATCTACATTACGATACAATGTTCTTAGGGCATTCTCAAACTCTCTAGCTCAGGATTTCTGGAAAATTGCCTTTTAAATCTGCAATGCAGGAAGCACAGTACCTGCTTAAGCAGGTGATTGCTTGTAATTCATATCTGACATTACCAAAGAACTTGGTTTATTTCATTTGCATTTAAAATTACATTCTCATTAAAGCCAGGTATTCAGGGCGAAGCCTCAAGAACCTTGAAGCCTTTGATTTTTGGTCTACTTGCACAAGTCTCCTTGAAGTTCTACAGGACTAATGTTTTATTTCACAGTATATCCTCCAGATGGTGGTAGAGATTTAAAGATGTTTTAAAATTTTTCTTGAATGACTTTTTTAATTTGACGAATTTCTGCATTTTTAGAAATACAACTACTCTGAAGTAGTAACTTCTCAGAAGATGGCATCATTCCTGCATAAAAACACAACCTAATGACTCTCTTGTCTGTTTGGTCAAGTCTCCTGCTGTGCAGTACAGTGAAATGAAAACTGAGAAGGATGAACTTAAGCAACTCCTGTGACACAATTCCATTTTTCTCATATCTTTTAATAGTACTTGGTGTTGACATCTTTTAAAATAAAGAGATAACCAGATAAATCTCCTTTTGTACCTAGTCCTAGTACTATGCATGTGAATACCAGTAGTACTTCCTCCAGGAAGTGTACTACTAGCTAGCTATATAGATCTTTTATCCCTCTTACAGCTCTACTGCACATGTGATTTAAACTGTGGGGCAGTGTCTTAAACCTACCAACTGACTGTACTCTGGCACCTCTAATTGTAGCGAGAACTTGGAGACTGTGGTTTGACTGATGGATATCAAGGACTGTTTCACTGCCTGCATTGGAATTTACAGAGAAACCTGTCACTAAATCTAGAGAAGTTTTTTTTTGTTGTTACAGATTTGATAGCCTTCTTTTTCATACCCAGCTGATAGATTGCTTGGCTTGATTATTTCTATAAAAGTGGAGTTGTTGTGTACTGCTAGAGAGAAGAATGAGGTAATTTTGAATTGGGCTTTTGAAATGCCTCTATTTTTGAGGTGAATCTAAAAGCCTAGCTTAGGAAAACAGTTCACTGATTGCTTCAATGCTGTAGTGGCTTAGTGTATTATTTCTCATAAAACCAGCAGCAGTGGAAAGGGTCTGCCAGTACTTCAGTGATTGAAGTGTGATCAGAGGTTGGCAGATGCTGTAAAACAGCATGTCAGCTTGTGTTTGGAAGGGAAACTGTTTTCAGAAAGGTTTATAGTTGGAAACCACATAATGACTCTTTCCTCTGTACGCTGGGAATCAGGCTGAAACAATTCGCAGTCACTTTAGAGTTGTTCTGTTGCTGTTCTTGTAGTAAGTAAAGCCTGATTATTAGAATCAGCCTGGTGTTCAGTAGTGTTTGCTAAAGCATTCTTAATTGTGAGGGGATGACATCTCCATCTTCCTGTGAGACAGACCACTTGACCTACATGCGTTAAGTGTGTAGTAACTGGTGTGTTCAGCACTGTCTACTAAATGCTACTGCAGTATGAGTAGGTTTTACATTTTAGGCCAGGCTACAGGGTTTTCCTTTCTATTTATTAATGGGCAGTACCTTCTCAAGTCTGCAATAATTATTGTACAGTGGTTCATAAATTTAAAAATCCACTGAAAATTTACCCAAAGTTTTTAGTGCAGGTTTTTGATATTGCATTATTGACTAAAAGATCTGGACTTCCAGGAAACAATAGGTAGAAGTCAAACACAGCTATATGTTTTTGTAGTTTAATTTTAGCAGAAGGCTAAATGCTGTGTGGAACTGGCTAGCTGTACAAGACAAAAGCTGTGGAGTGACATTTAAAAAAAAAGCCCCACTCATAAGGATGGTGTTTGAGAACTGGGGTTCTCAAAATAAATTTCTTGATTTGTCTAGCTTCAAACAAGTACTGTGATGAACACCTGATGTGTGATAGTTTGCTATCAGTTTTTAACTGATAGCTATTTGTCTCTGCAGTCTTGCTTAAGAAATGCTTTAACAGATCTTCTGTTAGATATGAGAGTGTTTTGGGGAAGGAATGTGTATCTTTTAGGTCTTCTGAAATACATTCTAACTCGTTCTCAGTGGAAGTGAGGGAGTGCATAACAAAATACCGTTTTAAGCATATTAATAACATTTGTCTTATGTGGTACACCAGTATATGCTGCCATCTGGAAGAGCAGATGGTTTGCATGATGGGGGAGACTTCTGATCATATATGGTTCTTGAGCCTACTGTAGTTTCCAAGGGATCTGAGGGAACTGTACTTATTTTGAGTACTCTGCATGAAATCTTCCCAAACTTCTCAAGTATATTGTGATTTCTTTTACCTAGTAAATTTTGCAAGTCTTTGTTTCTTCTAGCAGTATGTGAACACAAGTAGGAACAGTAGTAGGTAAGTCAAAATATTATGAAGGGAATATTGTGATAACTTACTTGAAGGTTACTACCAAATCTGACTCTAATTGTTGTCTTTGTATGGATGTGGTATAAACTGGAAGAAAATAACTCATAACTCTGAAGATTGCTTAGGCTTCCGTTGTGACAGGAATTGTCATTGTGCTGGCTATACAATGACTCTTTTTTTGAAGTGGTACTGCTTCAAGTTTTGGATACAACCCAGCAAAAATGCTTTGAATCAGAAGTTGAACCTCTGCACAAGATAGGAGAACAAATACTGGTTTGAAACTGTTGTGGATAGACATGAAATAAGTCAGACAGTTATGCCCCAAGGTCACATAGAGGGGAGTTGGGGGAAGGAAATATTTATCACTTGCTTGACTGTTTGCTGCTGCAAAACTTGGTTTTTTTTTTTTTTGTTTGAAGGTTAGGTTTCCAGGGACTGAATAGCCCTTTTAGTGGGTACAACAATTGGCAATTAGTTGCTTGTCTTAAGTGACTTCTTTGAGCTGATGAAAAGTATTGATTTCTTAGAACTGTAAACAATACAATTCAAATATCAGATCAGTCTGCTCTCCTGGGTTGATAGGAACTTTACCACATCTTCAAGTTTCCTTTGTAGTGTAATGTAAAGAAAACTATTTTTCTGCTTTCACTTAACTAAATAAAACTGTTAGGAAAAGAAGCTTTACTTTAGGAGATATAAAACTTTCTTCAGTGTTTTCCTCTCAGGTGTTTTGAAAGGTAGTTTTAAGGCTTTATGTGATAAATGAAGGGTTTTCCTTAAAGTGATTTTGCTTTGGGAAACCAGAGGCAAAACTGCTTTTAAACTTTTTAATGTTATGGCCCTGCAAAGTTACTATGGTAACATGGCTTTTTGACAATGTACTAGTGCATGTAAATTTACCTTCAAGTTGTAGTAACAAATTTTGTCTGGAAACAAAAGCCAATAACTCCTGCAGAAAACACTTAGGCTGAAGTTAAGGGCTACGTGCCAGCAGGGAATTTGTGATGGGCCAGAAATTCTGGGTGTTGAGCCTTGTGTGTAGGTCATGTCTCAGAGTTCATGAGAAGTATACGATTGCAGCCAGCGAATACTAGCCTCAAACTTTAATTATTTTGGTGAAGCATTAGTTGAAGAATGAGGGATTTAAACTCATGGCTGTGGGATAGAAAGCTGCTGCTGAAGTTGATTGTTACTCAGCTTAGCTGACTGCTTGTTGGGTAGGCTTATGAACTGCCTGAAACTCTCAGTCTGTGCCTATGTGCTTACTAGTGTTTCCCTGCAGAACTCTTAGTGTGAGCCATTGTAGCTACATGAGATTTCTTACCTTCATGACTGAGTTGGCATGAAAAGCTTTATCTGCACCTGGAATTATCTTAGCTCTATTCTTGTAATCAATAGCATGTAGTGCAAGAAAGTATCACCTAAAGCTAGATGTTGCCTTGAACTTGAAGTGTGCTATTCATGCCAGTAGTGATCCAGTTTCCAATGGTGTGCTTTTTTTTTTTTTAACCTCTCTGCTTGGGCCAGTGGCATTTGCAGGATGTTTGTGCTTAGATTGTCAAAGTTTAGAAATTAGTTGAAAATAGCTTTGACTCGTAGAAGTGCTAAAGTTGGAAAGAGGCCTCTGGAGATCATTTAATTCAACACTTCCCTTTGCAGCACTGTTTTGTGCAAGTTGCCAGCTTAATTCAGAGCATCTCTAAGAGTGGAGACTCTTCTATGCATTCAGGCAGTCTGTCAGTTTTCTAAATATTTTAAAGTCACTGCCATATTAGTATCTTTTCTGTCAGTGTGGTGAGCTAAGATGACCCAGCACAAGGTATATCATACTGGAGAAGATGCAAAGATATGTTAATATGACAGGTGGATGGAGGAGAGAGGAACAGGGGCTACTCCTTATATCAGAGGTATTATGGCACTTGCTGATCACTGAGGTTCTTGTAATTAAGCAGATGCTTGTGATTGTTTCTTCTGCTATTGATGTGAGATGCTGATGTACTTCATTGTCTGCTTCAAGTGTTTGTCTAAAAATAGTTACACCTAAGTTGTATTTTTAGCTTTACTTTTACAGTACATAATTAAACTGAGTATTTAGTCTTTAACTTGGAAGCATGATCCAGCTCTGTAGTGGAGTTTTTGCTAATTCCATAAATGAGTCAGGAATGTTTGTTTTCCACATTATGTTGTAAAGTGCAGGAGACAAATCTAGAAGCCCTATCCAGGCTGAATGGTGCTTTGAGCAACCTGGTCTAGTGGGAGATGTCCCCACCTGTAGCAGGGGGTTGGAACTAGATTATCTTGAAGGTCACTTCCACCCCAAACCATTCTTTGATTCTAAGCAATTCATGTTGTGTAATTCTAAAGACCGGGGTTGATTACTGCAAAGAAAAATCTAAATTCACCATTTTTCTTAGGTGAGAGAGAAGTGAAAGGTTTTCCATAGACTAGGGGAGGAGGGTAACGGAAATGACCTAGTAAAGGCAGATAAATCTTCAGTGTCCATTTATACTTACTATTTCTCCAAGTGCAAGTGTAGTTGCTTGTCAGTACTACATAGCAGCATCAGTCTTGCTGCTAGCTTGTCTTCAATGTCATTTGCTTGCTTCAAATGGACTATTCTGAATAGAAAACCTGTAGGTGTAATGAGTATCCATGCCTCTTTAGGAAGTTGAAAAATAAAGCTGCAGAAGATCACCAGGCTTCTGTGACTTCTCTAAATATCTCGTGTTGTTTCTGCTATTGGATGATGGTACTGGGTTTGATGTATTGTTGATCTGACCACATTGTTTTGTAATCTGTGCAGACTGTTACAGCACAGTTTTTCCTCAAATTTGTATTGAGAATTGCAAAAACAACAATAGTTCATGAGTTTCTGTAAGGTTTTGCTTATTAGTCTTCCAGTAGTTTAATAGCCAGCGCCTTCTTTAGAATGTATAAGACTTGAGTTGGAGTTATGTGTGAATAGCATCAATTTAATATAATTGAGAGTGAGACAGCCATTGCGATCAGGCTTCCTCATCCTTCTATGGGTAACATGGAAACTAGCTAGATAAATATTGATTTTCTTGTTTGTTAACTATCTTTTTCAGTTTATTAGTTTAATCAATTTGTCAAAACTCTTCTGTAGAGTGTCTTGTTCTCTTCTTTGAGAAGCTGTATTTTTGATATTTGTGAGTTCTGTCTTTAAAGCTGATGACAGCTACTGAAGTAATCAGTTAAATACAATTCCATTGCTACTAATTAGTCCACCCATTAGTTGAAGGATTTTGTTTTTTTCTAGTTGATGGAAGTGTTTACAAAAGGAGATGGGTAGTAATTTGCCTCAAATTACTTTAAAGTCAGCTTGACATAAGAGGGATTGTTGGGATCTTTAAAGGTTTTATTCTTCATTATGCCTAATTTTATCTCCATTTTTCAGAACTCTACTTCAGGTTACATAAAAGCAAGTCTAAACCCTTCAGTATTGTCTTCTTGATGTTGTTAAACCAGTATGGATTTCTCTTCCTGATCTGATAAATTCCTGGTTACAGTAATAAAATGGGAACATTGATGAGAACTTCAATTTGATTAACTATGGCTTCACAGAAGGTGAAGTGATTTAAGCTTTCAGTTAGGCTAATCTGGACTGTAATTTGCTTTGCTTAAACTGGCAATAAAGAGAGTCTTAGATATGTGAACTTCAGAGTTGTGAAATCTAGGATGTTAAGAGCTTTGAAATATTCTATTTAGAGCTGCTTACACTTGGATCTAAATTTAGTTTAAATATTCTGGAATGCAAACATTATCTTAAATGTCTTGTATATTGTTTTCATGTAAGCGGTTGGGTGTGGAAAAGGAAATGAATTTGAAGGAATTAGAACTACTAGTAGCAGTATGTACATTCAGTAGGAATTGAATACATTGTCATCTTATTTGATTTTTTGAATTACATGGATATGAACTGTTTATATAAGAGAAATGATGTACTTAGAACTACTATAGGTAGTTTTTCAACTTCCTTAACTGTAGAAGTTGAATCTGACATTAATTCAGCTGCCTTTATTCGGTGCACAAACTACTCCAAGTATTCACGTGGTCATGAAATTGAATTGCTGTGTGTTCAGTGCAGGTTTCTGGTTTATGGAGTCTTCTGACTTCACAGAATCACCCGGGTTGGAAGGGACCTCAAGGATCATGTAGTTCCAACCCCCCTGCCTAGCAGGGCCACCAAACATACACATTTAGATCAGGACTTGAGCCTAAGCTTGTTACTTCACTGTTTTAGTTGAAAGGTAACACGTACACAGCTTGGAAGACTGGAATAGATTAATCTTGGAGAAATACCTTACTATCACTTTTCTGGCAACTAACTTGCCAAACACATGTGACAGTCCTTAAAAAAAACTAAACATAATGCTGTTGATGGCAGCACTTGAAAATACTTTTTTAAGAAGTGTTTTCTGTACTGAGTTAAACTTTGGCTGTCATACTGTGTGATGCTCAGATGGTTGTGCTATGAATGGCTTCTCAAAAACTTGTGAAGGCTGGGTGAACTATACTGCAATTCAGATTTAAATATCCAATTAAATAAGCCTTTGACAAAAATAGTTTAGCTGATGATTAATTTAGCTGATTGTCTGTATCAATTGGTAATAGTCATTTGCTATATACTGTAGAAGATTAAAAAAACTTAAGAAACTGGATGTTAGTCAGAATTACAGAAGATGTCAGGAAACAGTTTCATAACATAAAATGTACAAGTCCCTTCTTTTCTGAAGACTAAGTAAAAACAAATACATGATAGTTATTAAATAGGGGTCAGTCTCTAAACAACAGCAGTTCAAACTCAAAGGTATTTAAGCTTAGTGTCAGAAGCCTGGGCTGAAAATGTTACTGATGGTGTTTCTAGGCAGTACTGGTGTTTGCTGTAATGGTAGCCTTATTTCACTTTGTTCATAGGTAATTCTTTTAGGTATGAATCTTTCTTGATCACCTTGAAAGAAACCTGGATAAGTTCAGTTGAGTGAGTTGTGGCCGTATCATATATATATATATATATATATATATATATATATATATATATATATATATATATATATATATATATATATATATATATATATATATATATATATATATATAAAATATATATTATAAAAATATATATATATTTATATATATATATATAAAATATATATTATAAAAATATATATATATTTATATATATATATATAAAATATATATTATAAAAATATATATATATTTATATATATAAAAAATTATACTGAAGTTAATAAAATAAATGTAAACTTACAAGCAGGGTGCTTTCTGTGCTTGCAGTGACCTCTGTAGGATGATTATTTTGATATTTAATGATGATTGTAAATTCCAGCAGTTACTGGCACAGTGCAGCTTGTACTTCATATAAAGAAAAAAGATTTTTGATTTGTGAGGTTTGGTTCCTCGAGGCAGTCACAATATTGAAGCACTTTGCGTACTGCTCTAGAACATCTGTGAATGTTTTCAGGTATTTGGAACTGAATTTTGTTGATGATGGATGTGAAGGTTTGTGAACAAACCAGAAGCTGTTTGTTACTTGGTATACTTGGGTGCTCTGAATCTAGAAGATCTGTAGAATCTGTATGTCTCATCTGTAAGGTGAGAGGCCACAAAATTAAGTTAGTGCAGAAGACAACATATAATTGTTATTCTTAGCTCTTCCCTACTGTGGTAATTCCGTACATCACCTGCATGCAGGAGAGTGATTCCTTTTAGTCTTTTTGTAATTGCTGCATTGAAGATTGATCTGAAATTTTTAGCCTAAAGAGTTAACTGTGAAAATGCTTTGGGTTAATAAAGCAGCAGTAATTTACAGGCCAGACATTAAAATTTAACTTTTCAGCATTTGAAACTGAGCTTTAGAATAAGAAAGCAGTCTTTTTATTCTTTTCTTTGGGTTACTATGCAGTGAATGAAGTGTCAATCTGACTTTGTATTTTTACTAAAATCTTTCTCATAGCCTTATACTCCATCATATTGTTCTGCGTCTTTCTGTGGATACCATTTGTTTATTTCTATTATGAGGAGAAGGAAGAAGATGATGGCAACACATGCTCAGTAAGTTGTCTATAGCAAAGCATTATGGGGCAAGGGAAGTTAAAAATGTACCAAAAAGATAAAAAAAAAAAAAATTTTCCTTAATTTCTGGAAATGTCTTTGAATGGGTTGTGACAAGGATTATACTGCTTCTAGGGTAGAACTAAATCTGGGTATGTTGTTGCATTTTGTGGATGTAGATAGTAGTAATTTAATTTATGCTTGTAGTTGGTGATGTCAGTATAATACATGGAAGATTTTTGCTGTGGATGATAGTCACAGAATCACAGAATTGTAGGGGTTGGAAGGGACCTCCATAGATCGAGTCCAACCCCCCTGCCAAAGCAGGTTCCCTACACCAGGTCGCACAGGTAGGCATCCAGGCAGGTCTTGAACATCTCCAGAGAAGGAGACTCCACCTCCCTGGGCAGCCTGTTCCAGTGCTCCGTCACCTCACTGTAAAGAAGTTCTTGCGCATGTTTGTGCGGAACTTCTATGCTGCAGTTTCCGGCCGTTTCCCCTTGTCCTGTCTCCACTCACCACTGAAAAGAGTCCATCCTCGCCATTCTGCCCCCCACACCTTAGATATTTATAGACCTGGATCAGGTCCCCTCTCAGTCTTCTCTTCTCAAGGCTGAACAGACCCAGTTCACTCAGCCTTTCCAAGGAGCACAAATGCGTGCCATAAGCCGTTATCTCCTAAATTAAAGCAAGCATTTACTTAATCTTTTAATCAATAATCATGGTCACTTTCAAGTGCGTTCATTTCGTTTAACATGTGGGAAGGCTTGTAATTGTGGTCATAATAAGCAACAATGTGAAATATCATTAGTAAGAGTTTACTGAATTTATTATTTTGAACAAGTTCACTATGGCTTCTGGCCAAGTTTAAGATGGAAGCATGATTCAATGTCATTGTTCATGGTACTCAAGTTACAAGCCTATTCAAGAATGTAGGTCCAAGTACTATACTTAATTGTTTTGAATTTCTTTTGTAAGTCACCTGTAGTGTTAATTATGTCTTGTAATTACTGGTGGGTAAATTCCTTTGGATTTATTTTACATTAATATATTAACTTTCTTTGTAATATACAGCAGGTTAAAACTGCGCTCAAATATACTCTGGGATTTATCACAGTTTGTGCAGTTCTTCTCTTAATTGGGTAAGTATTTATGTATTGTATAGTAACAGGTGATGTAGTAGAACCCTAAATTGAACTTCTTTCTGTGCAAGATTAAAAGAGTAGATTGTAATGCACTCAACCTTTATAATCAATATGTATGTTATCTCTATTAGGAATTAAATACTGTGTTGTGCATCTGAAATGCAAGAGTGGAACTAGAAGCTAAAATTATTTTTTTCCTCAATTGTGGAGGTACTTAGACTTCCAAGTTCTGCCTTCTTGTGCAGTATAAGCATATCTCGAGCATGATGGCTGCAACTTTTATTTACAACTGTATTGGCATCTTAATGTACAACAAGGGGCAAAAGATATGTGCTTTTAGTGTTTACTGTCTTCATGACCAAATGCTTTCCTGGATGTCCCAAATGAGCTTTTTAAGAATATGGGTAGCAGTCTCCCATATGGAAGTGCTCTGTGGAAAAACATAAATATAGTGTGGAGTTGTACTTGACATAATTATTCTTTGTACAATGAAGGTTTTATTAGCATTTGTTTAAAATGTAGTCATGATGGAGTATATGTTAAAGTGATCTATATTGAAGTACTAAAATATGAGCTGGAAACAAGTTACTGCTCTTTATTACATGCTGTCTTATTTGAGAATTGTTTCTAGTTTGAGAAAAAACTTTGAATTAAGTTTCCAAGAATTCTAGTGCTCTTTCAATTGAGGGTAAGTTATTGACTATTATGAAAGGTGATGGAGAGGAGGTTCATCTAACTTAACTGAAGTCTAAAAATATTACTAAGTGCTCTGACAAAAGCTGTTTCTTTCATGTGCTTTTACTACAGGTGTACTTATAGGAACTTTTGCAGTATTTTATTATACAATGTAGCTTGCTTTATTATACACTGTACCTGTAGTAGGGCTGTCCAGTCTATGAATTTTTGGAGTCTGTAAGTAGGTTTGTTCATTTCAAGTAAGTTGGAACTTGGTTCTTTATGTCCTAATTATCCTCTGCTCTTCTGCTTGTCCCTTTTAAAATATGCAGAATTTGTAAGCTACTATGACTTCTGTAATCCTCTTCTGGTGCTGTGCTATGTAACAGTGAGCTTGTCTGCAAATTAATCACAGCCAAGCACTATAGCTTTAAGCTAGTTAATGAAAAAATGCTTCTCCAAAAATTTGGATTCAGAATAGGCACTGATCTAAATCTGTTGCAGGGAAGCAGAACTCCTTTAGATACCAGCATTTAATGTAGAATTTCTGGTTTGTAATCAAAAGGTGTTTTTGCTTTTACAAATAAGAGGGTACACACTTTTTAAGTTAATTAGGTAAGGATACCATCCTAATGTCCTGGCAATGGTTAAGAACCTGTATTACTTGTTTTGCAGCAACATCCTATTATTGACTTTAAAGGAAGGTTTAAGACTGAGCAGCTCAGTTTTGGAAACGAATAAAAACTGTACTGAGGAAAAATGTGAACTTCAGTCCTATTACATAATAATTTTGGGTGTTTGTAATCTGAATGTTTAATGTGCATTTTGCTATGGAGGTGTCTTGGAGTTGGTTCATTGCCTGCTCAGCAAAGGGTAAAGAGCAGTGTAAGAAGTCCCAGTGCCTCTGGAATGAGCTAAAATTGTATTGGAGCTGAAGCCTTGGCATGAGAGGCTTTATTTAATGTGGGACTGAAAACAATCTGAGACAAACTGGTGATAGCATGAGAGTTTTTTTTCACTGGTTTTAAGAGGTAAGCATGTGGTTAGGATCAGATCAACATTAAAGCAGATTGGAATCTTATGTATGGGATTTAATGTTAGGAGGCTAAGCTTAGTGGACTAGGATACACTTCTGTATAGGTGCAGTAGCAAGAGGTGCTGCAGTATTTCCTGTTAACTTGCTAGTAAAATAAACTTATAGTCTGTATTGTTCTTGTGCTCATGGTTAGTGGCTTTTACAAGAACGGAAGTTTTCTTGATTGATTTAACAAATTGTCTGTATTAAAGATCTATATGTAGCTTGTCTCTATTAAAGACAGATGTCAAGTGAAGACCTTCTCTTTCCTGTTGAGAGTTATTCAAAGAAACCATAAAAGCTGGATTAAGCCTGAAGTTTAAGGGTAGCTTAGTCTTGGATAATTACCTTCATTAGAGACTCTATGTCTTTGTTTTTAAAAATGTTCTGTTTCAGATAATCCTTGTTCTGATCTAAGTTGGTGTCACTCAGTGAGGTTTCCTGTATTTGAATTGTTAAATGAATATTTGTACTCTAACTGTAGCATCTTGTTATGAAGCATCTTGCTGTGGCAATGATGTGCGTATCTGAAGTAGCACTTGGTGCATAATTTGCAGCATATCACTGAAAGAAAAGCATAAGGAAACAAATTTACTGGGATACTCAGAACTAAACTTACTTGTAATGCCCTTCCTGTCTTATAATTGTCTGCTTTTAAAATATATAGCTTATCCCTGGAAGTGTTCATGGCTAGATTGGTTGGAGCAGTGGGTGGCAACCCTGCACCTGACAGTGGTCTTAAAACTGGATGATCTTTAAGGTCCTTTCCAACCAAAGCTGTTGTATGATATCATGCCCTGGAAGGCAGGGAGCTTGAGATATTACAATCTACGTTAAGGCATGTCTATACAGCAGCCTCTTTTGAATTAAAGTATTTGAGTCTAATGAATATTTCAGTCTAAAAATAGTTTCCTTGACTATCAGCATTCAACATGAAACTTGCTACAGTAGCTTTCTGTAAGTTAATACTTTCTGAAAACTTAAAGAAATAGAATTATGTAGGTTGCAGCAGAACTCTTTAGGAAAATAGTTTAAAACTCCTTTGTTTGAAATTGGCTTGCTAGAAATAACACCTAGTGGTATCTTTGATTTAAGGATCAAAAAAGACCTCTTTATACCTGTGTGATGCTAGATCTGCCAAATGTTAATAGTTTTAAATCACTTCTGTTCTACAGCCTATTCCTTGATTATAATATTCTCGACATGTTTTATGTTTTGAAAATTTCTTTTGTGCCTGGAATGCCAAGTGTAAGACAACACTGAGCAGTTCTGTTCAGTTGCATTAGCTGAGTTCTCAGTTACACCTGTGCAACTGTGTATTGGCACTTGTAATCTATTATCTCACTGTCAGTGGACTGATGTAATGTGCTGGTGGTAGTTCAGTAGTTATTAGCATATTACTGTCTTGTTTTGTTGATAGCTACTATGATCCATTAACCATTTATGTAACATAGCAAAATAGTTAAGACTTCTGTTAAGTTTTTCTTGCTTAATGTTTGTGAAAAATTAGCCTGAATTGCTCTGTACTACATTGGTGTAATGCATGAGCTATGATTTAGAGTTCCTTTGGGGACTAGAATAGAATCAGGTCTGTAGACAGCTAGGCATGTTAACTGGTCCTTGCTTTTGCTGTGGCTTGTGAAGCTAGAGCCCAAAAGTCCAAGTGGGATTGTCTTCTAGCTGTTTGGCTACTAACTGAGGGACCTTGTTCAGAATAAAAGCAGATTCCTGCTTATTTGGGACTGAAGTGTGTGAATTTCTTGCTACTGCAGTCTGTAGTGAGGCCTACATCACTGTATGGAACTTGAGAAGGGGTAGAGTTGTAGACATTTATCTCCTTGTCAGGATTTACCTAAATCTTCATTGCGGAGTCTCTAATATGGGTTACTATGGATTCTACTCTGCTTATTAACTTTTGACTTTGAGGTTTGTAGATAGCTAACAAAAAATGGAATGCAGGAGCATTGTTGTAGTGGTAATAGAAAAACACAGACAGGATGTTTCTTTAAATACTTGGTGTGGGAGTCTTGAATTTCATTCTAGAATTCATAAATGGGGGTTATAAGATAAATTGTTTCAGTGATGCTTATTTTTAAAAAATACAAATAGGCTAAACAAGGTGAGATTAATGTACCTCTTAATGATGCTTGAGTGTAGGATCCTTTCCTCACTTAGGAATGGTAAATGGAAAATAATTTGTTCATTGACCTCATACCTGACTGTGCACATGATCTCTGATCTAAACTAACTGTATGTGTGGAATGTGAATTAAATGAAGTATTGCCTTTAGAATTTGTTAATCTTAAAACAATTTTTCTGCAGGGATAAATGTATTTCCATTTTCTGAAGCTGGAAGTAAATTTTAAATATTTGCCTTGCTAGGATAAATAAGACTCTCTCTTGTTCTAGTGCTTTTGTTCCTTTGGATATTCCCAACAAGAAGAATTCCACAGAATGGGAGAAAGTGAAGCTGCTTTTTGAAGAATTTGGAAGCAGCCGTAAGTCTGAGATGATTTGTCCTGAACTTTGCTTTACTTGCTACCAGTTTATTCTGGAATGCTTGCTGAACAAAAAGTAACTTTTCTGATGGTGACTATTTTCTAATTTGTGTCTATCTGTTCCCCTATGGTTATTCTTCATAGTAAAAATGTTCTAATTCAGACAAAAATAATCAGAACAGTTCAAGTATGTAGTGGGGGATTAGTAGTGTCAGCTTTCATTATTGTCCTTTCTTTTTAAGGGTTTTAATACTGTCTCCTATGATATTTCACTGTGGAGGGACTTGGTGGGGTTGGGAAATAGTACTTTCTTCCCATAGAGTTCTCACTCATCACAGCTACAAGTGTTACTTGGGTACCTTACAATCAATGAGCTTCAGTTCAGTCAGTGTGTATCTTGTGATATAGTAATCTTTAGTTGGGTTAATTGAGATATAGTTGGTCATGGTAAGAGTGAGAATATTTCACAGACAAGAGTCTTATGGATCTCATGGGGTTTTTTTTCTCTTCATTCTTCTAGTGTTAACCTTCTCTAAAAATTGCATTAGAATTGCAGTAGTTCAGTTGGAAGAGACCTGTCAAGATCATTAAGCCCAACTGCCTCGCCTCTTCAGGGCTAACCAAATGATAAAGTATATTAAGATGATTATTCAGATGTCTCTTGCACACTTACATGGGACATCAGTCACCTCACTAGGAAGACTATTCCAATGTTCAAGCACTTCAATGATAAAAAACTTTCTTTATATCTAGTCTGAACCTTCCTTGGTTCAGTGTTGATGACAGTATGAGTGGGAACTGCACAATTCCAAGGATCATCAGTTCCTTGTCTGTTTCCTTTTCATGCTTGATTTTGGCCAGGGCTCCATGTTCATCCACGCAGGCCTCCTGGCACAGCTGCCTGACTTGCTTCTTGTTCAGGTGGACTGTTCTTGAGCTCAAAGAAGATAATCTTTGAATATCGACCAGCTTTCTTGGGACCTTCTTCTGCTGCCCTGAAGTATAAAATTATGATCTTGCTCTTTGCTTTACTTTCCTCAGGATCCTCAGCTTTTCTGTCTCATGGTCACTGCAGCCAAGGCTGCCTTCAGTCTTTGTATCACCAGTGAATTCTTTCTTTTCTCAGTATGAGACTTAACAAAGCACCCTTCTTCCTCCCTCATTCAAGTAAGGAGGCTGTCACTGATGCTTTCCAGAAACCTCCTTAGCACCTGCTAGAGAAATAACAGCATGTGTTTGAAGTCCACTATGATGACCTGCACCTGTGAATGTGAGGCTACTTACAGTATGTCCATGACATGCTAATTCTGATGAATGGTCTTGTCATCTGTAGCTGTCTCCAAAGCAGAACTTAACTGTTTTTAAAACTGAGATGGAAAGGAAATGCTAAGACCAATGTAAGGAATATGGAGTACTGATGTATGCTGGTGTAAAAGTAAAACCTCATTTTTTTTTTTTTCTTTTAGACATAAGGAAGAACTTTTTCTCTCAGAGAGTGGTCAGGCACTGGAATGGCTGCTCAGAGAGGCGGTGGAGTCACCGTCCCTGGCAGTGTTCAAGAGGCGTGTGGATGACGTGCTGCATGATATGGTTTAGTGCTAGTGGTGGCAATGGTGATGAGGAGACAGTTGGACTAGATGATCTTGTAGGTTGTTTCCAACCTTGTGATTCTATGATTTTCATACAAAGTGAAGCTGTCTTTAGAAAACTGCTTCTCTCTGAAATAGATATATTCAGAGCCTCTGTTTCCCAGTGAAGGGTCTTAAAGTTGTCATGAACAGAACCTGTTGTCTTGATAAAGTGTATTTTGAAGTAAAAGGGTCTTAATAATTACAGATTTAAGGTATTGTCACCTTGCTGTATTCTTATGGAAATACTTAGGTAAAATCATGCTTTGAGTGAAGTTTGTGCTTTTTCATCTAGAACCAATAAATATTTGTTACTGATTCTGCAAGAAAGCTTTTTATTTATTCAGTGCAATATCTAATTCAATCAACTTTACCTTAAGAACAGTTAAGAGCTTTCATTGAGAAAGCAATACGCCATTTATGTTTCTTGAATGCAGTAGAAATGGGTAACAATGAGCTGGTAGAGAGTATTGAATCTGAGCTTTCCACCTACAAAAACTGAACCTACCTCCTGCTTTACAAGATTGAATTGGTTCTCCTGTTATTGATAAGGAGTCTTTAAGTTCTGTTTCTGCGTGTCTTGTGCACTCCTTTTTATTTGGGGTATTTTGGGTATTTTATATGCAGAAGATGTGTAGGAGTATCTTATTTTTGATTTCAAGTACTTGTCTGTAGACCAAGTAAAGTCTTGAGACAGCAGTAATTGAGAGTACAAAACTGTCAGTTGCTCTATTGCTGCCTCAGTAGTACTACTTTGCACACACATTAATTTCTTTGCAAGCTTTGGAATGTTTTCTAATTTTTTGAACTGCTGATTCCATAGCAGGAATAAAATGACAAAAAAGTTTCACTTTAGGAGACACTTCAGTTTGCTGGAGCTGATTCCAGTGTGCTGCATGCACTCCTAAACTTGTGTATCTACTGTATACCTCACCCAACAGTCGTCTGTTACTGCTTATGTAAATGTAGCTGTTGGACACGTCTGAAGATTCATAATACTTAACAGTGTTCCTTACAGGGTTGTTGATAATGAGCTCTATTATAAGCTGTTCACACAAATGCAAGGGGTAGGGAGGACAAGTCCGTTGTTTTGTCATAAATTTTGCTGTCATTTTATTTCTCTTTCTGAAGCAAGAGAAGTATTCTGGCAGTGCAGAATGAAATACTGTTGCAACCATCTTAAACAGTTTTTAGGAACTAGTTGAGCTCAAGATAAAAGCTAACTTCTCTATGCCACCTTGACATCAGTTAAATTTTCAATTCTGTAGCTGTTTTTGCTTTGAAAGTATAGAATAATTAATGCTTATTTCTGGCATGCACACAAAGATGCTGGATTGTGATGTGCAAGTCTGGATTTGGTTTCTGACTCTACTAGCATTTTCCTGTGACTAATGTTCTTGGATTAAGCAACAGTTGAGACTGAGGGGCCTGAGATCTCAGAACACATCTACTTCAATCTTCTGCTGGAAGCAGGAAGTTGCAAGTTCACATTGGGCTGCTCAGTGCTTTGTTAGCTAGCTTTTTTTAAAATTCCAAAGGATGGAAGCTCTTTCAGTTCTTGGTAGAAAAAACTCTATTATCAAGCGTGAGTATACACACTGTCAGCATTCAAAGAGTTTGTTAGGAATGAGTTTGGTACCATTTCTTTCCTTATGCCTTCTAATTTTTTGTGTGATAGCAAGGCAGTAGCAGCTCTTTGGTTCTGTGACTTTTCCAGTTTGTATCTGGATGTATGTGGTCTGAGCCAAGCTGAGGCCAGCAATCTGACTGGTTTGGTTACTTGAGGGAGCTGTGCTTGACTGATTCTTTGAATAATGTTTTGTTATGAGAAGGAGGGGATAACAAATTTGAGATGAACCATCCAGGATGCATGCTTGCATTGTGGAAAGCTGTCACAATATTCTATGAATGCTAGAAATAAGTCTTGGATGGAGGTATTCAGATGGTGGGAGCAAGTTCATCAGTGGCTATTTAACCATTTACTGAATGTGTTATCTTCAAGCTTTGAAGGAGGGATTGCTGTCCTGCTTCTTGCAGTAGTGGAGAAAGAGCAAAAAGCTATGCTAGGTGAAATTCCTGTCTGAGTTAATACCTGGAAGCTACAGTTTTCTTGTTTTGCTTTTCTTGTTATGAACTGAAATGTCAAGAAATCACAGGAAAAGTTCTATTGTAGGAAATTACAGCAGGTGTGTTTTTTGTTTTTGCAGATGGCTTGACTGCTCTTTCATTTTCTATTAGTTCCTTGACTGTGATTGGAATGTTGGCAGCTATCACTTACACAGTAAGTTATCATGGAAACATATCAAGTCTTTATATTAATAATGCTTGCTACTGTCATGGACCACATTCCTTTGGAAATCCATTGTTGTGCCAAGTAGTTTGAGCAGTATCTTCTAGCTGTTTTTGTCACTGTTTGAAATTTTGTGGAATAACTTGATGTGCAATGGAAAATCAGAAACTTTTCTTAAGTCACTGAATATCAGCCAGTTTTTAGTATTACGGTATTAAATTGTAATCAAGATGAAACTTTGTGAGTGCGAGTTTTCAAAGCCTAATATTAACTGCAAATGCTGGTGTGAATTCATTGCTTTCTTGATAGATGTTAATCTTTTAAGTATGCGCTTGCTAAAACAGTTCTTTCATTGCAGCTTGACTAATAACATAATAGAACCACATAGTTTTCCTAGTGAATTCTAAGTGGCTCAGTAACAATAGCTCAGAATAAAATTATTCAATTATCTTGAAGTGCTGCTAGTCCACAGGATGTTCTGTGGCAGCTTGTCAGGTGAGTGAACAAATCTATTGCAGAATAAGGATAGAGGAGTGCTATTCATGATTAAGTAACTGGATAACAGGGTGAAGTGCTTGCTAAATACTATCTTTTGACGTCTAAATAAGTCTAAATTTAGTAAAAAAAAAAAAAAATCACTAGCTATGTTTTGTTTTCTTTATATTCATGATGTTCAGCTGACATAAGTTATGGCAGGAGCATGGGAGTCCATTCAGTATAGTGGTGTGACTGTCAGAACACTGACAGCTCAGTTATGATCAGGCTCTATGCAGTAGGTAGGAAAGCAATTTGGTTGACCAACTAACAGTAGTGCCTAAGGTGAGCTGAGTTGCTCTTAGTTCTTGAAGTGCTTACTTTGAACTGATTCATGCACCTAATTAAGCCTTTTTGTGACTGACACAGACCACTAAATGATTCAGATGAACTTGCTAACATCTAGATAATGTGCTGGTCAAAAAAAGTCCTGGATCCTTGCTTAGCCTGTAATAATGTGTCAGATTTTGACTTTATTTCCCTTAATTACGGAAGGAAAGATTAATCTCTTGTGCTCTATGCTAATATAACTCAACATTTAGACTTTTTGACCTTCAGGAAACTGAACTTAAGAATGAGCTTGTCACTTGGGAGAATATCCTCAGTGTTCTGCTTCATTTGTGTACCCAAGTGAGGGTTTATTAAATGTTGATGACATCAGTAAGCATCTGAAGTGCAAGGCTATTTAGTTTTAAAGAAGCTTATTATTGGCTGAAGCATATACAATGTTTTGATAAGTAACATTTGAAGGCTTTTGAGTTTATTGCTAATATTTCTACTTAATTTCTTTCTTACTGTGTCACTGATGTGGATTTATTTCCAGTTTTTAGGCTCTGCTTAGCTGTATTTCATGTGCTTCTGCCCTCAAGGCGAACTGAACCTGGAAATGTGAATTCTGCTTAATGTTCAGTATCTCCAGTGTGCTATGCTGTCTGTGTAGGTTTTCAAATGATGACAAAAACTCATCCTTAAGGCTGTTGCCTAATTTTACTTTATTTAGGACTTGTAGAAATACCGATTAATACATGAAGTTAAACATCAAACATGATAAATAGCTGCCTTTAATAATCTAATTACTGAATTTTTAAGATTAGTTTACCTTAAACTTTGAGCTGTGTGCACAAATATTTGGAGCACAGACTAATTGATTTTGCTTGTAACTGTTGTATTAGACTCCTAAACCATCACTTTTTTCTACAGCAAGGATTATGATGTGGTGGGAGAAGTGAAGGAACTCTTTTTAAAAGGCTTAGAGATGAGCTTACACAGTCTACTTCTTTCAGGAGTGCTGTTTATCATTTCTTGAAGGCAATCATAGAATCGAATGCAGAGACACTGAATTAATTTTGATACGTGAGTGAACTGAAGTGTAAATGCATCACTTTCAGTGAAAGTACCTAATAAAGTCCATGTTGTCAGAGTTGGAGTAGGAAATGTTTTTTGTGCTCTTCATAGCACTTTGCTCACAGGTAGTTATGGTAACAGAGTGACAATACTGTACTAAGGCCATTCTTTGGACAACTGGAGCAATGGTCTCAGTGACATGTGGGTGTGATGTGTCTAGAATTAGATTTATGTTGTGGGCTGTGTTTTTCCCAGTGGAAGGACTTAATGTAAAACTCAATTTAGTGGAAAATTTGTGTGCTGTTATAATTTCCTGAGCCTCAGAGAGGCTAATGAGAGAATATCATCTTACCCTATACCACTTTGGATTACTCCAGACACTACGATTGGAAAGAAAAGTGTAATTCTGAAAAGAATAACTGTTCTTGCTGACTACCTAGATCAGTGTTTTATATGGTATGTTTAAGTTAGGGTTTTCTGTTAACATTGTGTTAAATAAATAACATCTAGATTTAAAAAACATCAGTACTCAGTCAAGTGGCATGATGTGGCATCTGTAATGCCTGCCTGTGATTTTAGATGTCTAACAAATAACTAGTTGAATACCTGTATTTTTGTGCAGGCTATTTATTACATTTCCTGGAGATGGCAGGCCTTCATGGTTAGTCAAACTACTCCTTTGTGTAATAGGTGGTAGATTCTAAAGTCCAAAAGGAATATCCCCTTCTGTAAAGGGAGCAGAAGAACAAAGATGCTTACATAACTTGGCGCAGATGTTTCACAGATGATGTGAGAAGGATGGAGAATAAGTGAGAACATAAGGGAACTCTGCTACCATGTATTTCTAAACAGAAGTGATCTTAGATGTTTTGTTCATCCTCATTAAGAGTCAAAGCTCTGCAAATACAGGTAGAAGTTATTGTTCCCTGACTTCTAAAAATCCTCAGACTTTTCTACTGCTAGTTCTCTATTTTGTGCTGTTTAAAAGGTATGTGGTTGTAAAGAAAATCAAGTAGAGATGCTGATGTATCCAGTCTTCTGTATACTCATTCCTATTATTGTAGAGAAAAATTCTATTCTATGGGAATATCTAATAAAGGCTGAAGTGTGTGTGTGTTAAGTGATAGGCTAGTAAATGTTTTCATACCTTCAGTATTGTAACATTAAGTGAATGCTACTTAAGGTGTTTAATACATAATTTGTCTAATCAAACACTAACAGTACTGCTTTACTCTAGGATTGGGTTATAGCTGTTCTAAAGCAGCACTTCTGTGCTGTGGTAATATGCAGTACTCAAAAGTTAAGAGTATTTTTATTGGCACCAGGAAACCTTGAGTTTCAGTAGATACTGAGATTTGAAGCTTTCTCTCTGGAAACATTCTTCCCTAGGAAGTAGTATTTTCTCTAGGTTGTAAATGACTACAGTTTAAATTATGTAACTAACAAACTTACTGTGATGACTAATCCACTTGAAATCTATTTTAGTACTACTGTCAGCATTGATCTGGTATTCTGGGCCTCCCAATAACTATTATCCCAGTAACTATTGATTTAATGTGTTACTTGTAAATCTGTGGTGAGCTATTCATGCAGTAAAGAATAGACTTGCCACATCTGGGATGATGTTCTTTGGGGTTATGGGGACACAAATTGAAGCATCACGCTGGAGTAGGATTGCTGATGGTTGCAGATTTGTGATGCTGACTGTGGTGAGAAGATGGATAATAATGACATGGTTTTGTGGCTTTCATTTTCTGTGTCTTTGAATATCAAAATCAATGCAGTAAACTTACTGATGAATGTGTAGGTTTTTGTTTTTTTTTTTACAGTATGAGAAAGACGGAACATTCACACTGAACTGTAGGCTTCACCCAGCTTCTAAATGGAATATTATAAAATGAGCTGATAAAGATCCTTAAGTAATTTAGCAGAGGGAGTTGCCAAGTCCTGCACCTTGGGAGGAATAACTCCCAGACACCAGAGGCTACTCAAGGCCACCCAGGTGAAAATCAGCTTGGCACAAAAGGATATGGAGGTCCTGGTGGATGCCAATTTGAATGTGAGGGAGTAATGGGCATTTGTTGTGAAGAAGGCTAATGGTATTCTTGGCTTCATTAGGCTGAAAATTGCTGGCAGATCCAGGATCAGCACTGGTTAGGTTGTTCCTCAAGAACTGAGTCCATTACTGGCTGCCTCAGGGGGAGAAAGGCGTGTACTGGAGAGACTCCAAGAAAGGACTACCAAGATGATGAAATGACTGGGGCATCTCAGCAATGAGGACAGGCTGAGAGAGTTGAGGCTCTTCAGTTTGGAGAAGGGAAGGCTCAAAGGGAAATCTCATCCATGTCTATAAATGCCATTTTTGCACCTTCCCTTCAGGTAGAGTCAGAGGCTTTTTTTCTGTAGTGCTCTTTTCTGTGGTGCCAGGACAAGTCTTTCAGCTTGGAGATCTTCATAATTTGCCTAGCTGTGGTCCTGGGCAACCTGCTGTAGGTGTATCTGCTTGAGCAGGTGGTTGGAACAGAGAATCTCCAGAAGTCCCTTCCAATCTTGGGAATTCTGAGACTCTGTCTACATTATGGGCCTGTAGGATTTACAAATGTTCCTAAGGGTGGCAGCTGCTTTGTTAAGGCTAAAAGCCCAAATAAATGAAAAACTTGATGGGATGGTGTTCTTTTGTTTCACTTAACAGTATTTGTTTTGCTGTTATAACCTCACCTAAACTATGTTGGAAAACGATTCAATTCTTTTATAGCTGTTTTTATACAAGTGATTTAGTTTTTTACCATTTCTCTTTTAATCACTACTTTGTATCTACTGCTTTTAAACTACATTGTGTGTCTTATTCATAAACAGTATTCAGTGTCTTCAGAGAAGTAGATAGTTCTGTGTTCTAGGAGTCATGACTTTGCAGGACTATGTGCAAAGCTATTCTGTGCCAGAGAATAGTATCAACTTGTAATATGAAATGCAGCACTCGGTACAGAAGAATTCTGTAAGAAATGTGAATGATTTTTAGGGAGGCTCTACAAATCCGTGACCTTAATGATTTATACTGATAGCTTTCAATGTCTGTAGTGTGAAATATAACAAGAAAATGATAAATTAGGACTGCAGTGCTTTGTTTGAAATAGTTTCACAGATGATGTAGTTTAAATCTATTTTCATTAGTATGTTTTGCATTGAAATGGTTTTACTTTGCCTTAGGTATTAATACGATAATTGTTGTCAGCTTCAGATTGCTATTTGAATTCAAAGTGAATAACATATTACTCACAGAATGATAGGCAGATTAATTTTTGAGTGATCTTGTGCATCTCATTTAGCATGTCCTTGAAGGATGCTTATAATTGGCTTTGTAATTTTTCCAAAACATTTAATAAGCATTATTTGATTTCTCATGGAATCGCAAAGTGATCTCTTCTCCATCCTGAAAGAGGAGACATTACAAAGCTTATTTTTGTCTGCTGACAAATTTAATGACCTTTTCACAAATGATTTTTGTATAGAGTAAGATCTACTTTTCTTTCAATTGGCTTTTATTAAAGGGGAGAAAGCTTAAAGCCTTTTGTAATCTGTCTAACCTTAAAAAGGAGTTGTTTACTACTGATTTTCTGTTAAGCAGACTTCAAACAGTTATTGAGAAACCTATGAATTAGTGGCATTTATGGTCATTGCTACTTAATTACTCCAATGCCACTTCTTAAATGCAAAAGAAATGTAGTTATTTGATTTGGTTCACAGAGAAGCAGTCATGCGTAAGTAGAATAGCAAACCAATTTGTTCTTTTGTTTTAACAACCTGATTGTTACTGCACTCCTGGAGAACTATGGAAGTTCAACTGCTGAATCAATGGCAGTTTTCTTACTCTTTCTTATTCAGATTTTTTGAGATTACACTTAATGATAATGTTCTGCCTGATAAAGAGATGCAGAATGTGACAACTGGGCATACCAGCTATGTTGAGTATTTCAACTGATTGAGTTACTTTTTTGATGGTTGTGATATATCCAGCAAGAGCAAGCTTGCTGCACATGCTGTGGAGCAGGGGCTGTTGTCTTTGAACATAAGCTCCTTGGTTTGTGTCACATGAGCCCTTCTTGTCTTAGAGTCACTCATTCTCCTGTATGGTTTATCTTTTCAAACTGTGGTAGAAATGAATTTTTGTTAATATGAAAAATGAAAGTGAATATATTAAAGCAGAATGATACTATCAAAAAAGTGATCAATACTATACTATCAGAAAATGATACTATCCAAAAGAGGCAATGCTGATGAGGCTGCGTTGTATTAATGCAAAGTAACATTATCGTTCAGTTGTCTGTACTTAGCAAGTGCTATACAGGAAAAAAAAATAACCTCAGTGCAGCTTCCCTGTTACTTAAATTGCTTAATGTAATTTGAATAAAGTGCTAATAACAAAATATAGAATACTTTTATACAAAAATATTTTTGAAGTGGAGTCTTTTTCTAATATCTTCATACTGTAGAAATCTAGCTTATATTTAACTCCTCTGTCTTGAAAGCACTGTCCTAACTTAAAAGTGCATGTCTAACAGGCATCTATTTGTGTTAAGGCTGTAGAATTGCATGTTTTGCCTTCTGTGGTCATGCTTTCAGCTGATGTCTTGAAACGAGCAGTTATGTGAAGGTGGTAACTTTGAATTCTTTTTGTCCATTTAAAATTGCAGTGAGCACTTACCTAGCTTTCTTATGCCTACTAAACATTCATACAGTAGTACAGTAGACTCAAGTATTTTAATTTGGCTTTTTCATGCAAATTCACTAGAGGGCAGTGTTCTGCAAGAAATGTTTGTCAGACTAATTTGTGTTTTGCACAAGATTCTAGTGGTATGTGTATATACACACAACTTTTAAAACACCTCAATGATATGAACCTGTCAGAACATGTCCTTTCTGCCATGCTGTACAAGTACTTCTTGTAACTTAAAATCACAAACGTAATTCTTAATATTTAATGTACATAAGAGTTATAGTGCTGTTTGTGTACTAAGATCAGAATCCTTATTTTGACAGTTGAACAAAATAGTTGTAGACAGTGAAACAATTAGCTTAATAGCTGCCTTTTTTCAGTCAATTTTTCACAACCAGCTTTAAGTCCTTTGACTTTCCTAAAGATAACTGCTGCATTTCAGAGTTTTTTCCTATGCTTATGACCAACTTATGTGCCTGTGGCTGGTCTGGTTGCTTACTAGGTGTTTCTACCTTCATAACACACTTCAGAAGTATTTTGTTGGCTTGTGCAATTTTAAAATATTAGATTGGCAGTTATGATTCCCAATGGCAAACCTCTCTGGGTATCTTTAATATCAAGTATTTATCCTTGAAGGTACTTGCTTGTTGCAGCTTTTGTAAATGGGATTTTTATGACTTAGCTCAACTGCACTTTCTATTTTGTGGTTATGAGTCACTATTAACTTACCTGATAACTAACTAGTGAGACAGTAATGCCTTATGTAGCCATAGTCTGTGGGATTTTGGCAGCTCTATAGTGTTCTAAGATGCTGAATCTACAAAAGGCAGGAGTAACAACAGCTGCTTATTTCACAGAATAACAAAATTGTAGGGGCTGGAAGACCCTTCCAGAGATCAAGTCCAGGCCCCCTGCAGTAGGCTGCACAGGTAGGTGTCCAGGCAGGTCTTCAGTATCTCCAAAGAAGGGGAATCCACAACTTCCTTGGGCAGCCTGTTCCAGTGCTCCATCACCTTATTGTGAAGAAGTTCCTTCACATATTGGTGCAGAACTTTTCCATTTTATGAGCATTTCCCTCTGTCCTGTCCCCACAGATGGCTGAGAATGTTTTAATTTGAAAATATTTCATTTTGATTTTTGCAGTGTGAACATTGTAGCCAGATCTCTTGTTGACAGGGTAGGAAGAAAAGGAATGAAGGAGGACTGAAGACTAAACAAACTGAAGTAATGCTAATGTAATCCCTGAAGTAGTATCTTAGTGCTCTCTGAAGTACAGAATAAATTTGCGTTCTGTGATGCAGTGAGGGAACAACTAGGCTATGATTTTTATTGTTCTTCAGTGCCTACTGATATTACAGTATAAACAATATTGAACTAATTGTTTCACTTCTATGAATAACAGACAAGTTTGTCTTCAAAATTCTTTACTGTTTAGATTTGTTTAGAGGATAGATGTTCTTTCTTTTGTATAAGTTACTCTTATCTGTTAGAGCTGGAAACCACCTACTTCAGGAAATCTATGAAGCTTTAATATATTAAACTTCATCTATTTAAAGATGCAGTATGTATTACCTGTGGGCAGACTATCAAATCAGAGTGAAATGGCTCTTTAACACTGGTGCCTCTCTGTACTTCTCTCTGTACTTTATGGGTAGTAAGCTGTTAGGATTTAAAACTTTTTTAGCTCTGAAGCAGATCAAAAGAGGTTTTCTCTTATATGAATCATTTGTGGGGGCACAATAGGAGAGAATCTTCTCTGAAATTATTTTTAGCCATAAACTTAGTTTTGGGATTTTTTTTTTTTTTTTTTTCCCCCTCTACCCCCGGTCTAAAATGAGACTTTAGTGAAATCAGGTATTATTTAACAGCTTTGGTAGCATCCCAGAGCCATGGAAGACCTAACCTTAAAGCATGTATTATCAGGTTGAACAGTGTCTAAGAACAGATTCAGTTCACTTTGAAAAGCTAATGTGGAAATACCATATGCTGTAATTACTGGTTGTATTTGAATGACTGCTTACTCATCTTTACTGCTTCACTCTTCGTGGGGCAGTTCTTCTCATCTGACCTAATGTTTCTAGGCACAGGTTGTCTAAAAAGTCCTAGAAACTGTTGTTTCATTGGTGTAAGTATGCAAGAACTAACCATGTTTTATCAATTTGAGTGTAAATTAACATCAGCTTGTGAGTGTTAAAACTTTGTTCAGGGCAGGCTTATTCTGCAGCCTAAAGAGAAATGCATCTCTGGAGCAGAATTAGCAGATGCAGCTGAGACTTGATATACCACAGAAGATGACTTGTCCTTCTGTCTTCATTCTATATATCGATATCTTGAAGGACCAGTATGTCTTACCTTTCCCCAATGATCAGGGAATTTGATAATCATCTGTCAATATCTATAACTAGAGTAAGCTTGATGTTCAAGTATATAATTCACATTGGGATCAAAACAAATTAAGTTCCTTTAATTTGCTGCTGGCTTTTTAGAAATGTAGGCTTAAATTTAGAATTCTGATTTATATTCCAATGTTGTCTTCTGTAGCACTTTTTTGAAGAGCAGATGGAAGTTTTCTGGTGGAATCAACTTGTTTCTAGTCTTAGTTTGTAAAATTGTGTAAACCTACTGTCATAGCAATCTCTAAATGTGTTTCTGTAGTCTGAGTCTATTTGGCTACAATTGGGAATGGTTTGGATTTCACAGTGGTCTTTATTTCACCTTCATTTTGGTTAGGAATGAAGATGGTATGCTTATATATTAAATTATTGGGCAGCCAGACTTGAATGGAGTTTGCTTGGGCTGGTATGGATCTGTTTCCCCTTGTCTTGTCTCCACAGACCACTGAAAAGAGGTTTGCCATGTCTCTTAAATGTGTAGAGACATAGGCAGGTGGGAAGACTAGGCTAATGAGCACAGCATTTATTCATGGTGAGATCTGACTGACAGAGGAGTGATTTTGCTGAAAGGACCTGCAAATCCTTGTAAATAGCCAGCTGAATGTTAGCTGGTGGTATGGCAGCAGAAAGGCAGTGTCCTGGGCTGTATCAGCAATAGGGGGATGATGACTCCACTGTATCTGGCACTTCTAAAGTCATATGAAGTCAGTATTAATGTCTCTGTTTTAGAAACTGGAAAATGGAAGCCCAGTTAAGAGAGAGTTTCTGGGGAGGCTGCTTTTCTGTTCATCTAGATGGCAAAGTAGTTTGTTCTCTAAGAAGATTACAACTGTCCAGATGCATGGCCCAGATTTCCCAATGGAGCTGACTCTAGCCTATTCATTTCAAATTCATTTCAGAATCTGAAATCTTAATCTTATGTGTAGATTTGTGTGTTTGTGTAGTTGTGTTCAAACCAAAATGCTTTAGAAAGCATGAAATTGCTTCCTGCTGTTATGAGCCTGTGATAGAAGTTGTCTTCCAGTGTATGTCTGTGTGTATATTGCTCCTGTACTCAAGAAGCTTTAATGTAGGAACTGAAGTTGCTAGCTGCCTTTTGTGATTAAGGGGAATGAAGTTAAACTTGATTTGCAAGTCTATAAGAAAATGTTTTTAATATTTGGTGAAACTTCCCTTGCAACTGTGGAGTAATGTTATTTGTAGAGCAAAGCTGAACTTGAGTTTAATGGCAGATACTTATTGTGTAATGACTGTGGAATTAAATAGTTAATGTTTTTTGACCAAAACCCAGGAGTTAACTTTAGAAGTTTTCAGTAGGTTATGGTTATAGAAAGTCTTATAATATTCTGAGGGATTCTGGAACCTGCATAATGTTTATAATGCTTGTCTAAAATATTAACAGAACTGATTGCTTTAGAATGGGATTATGGAAGGGAGAGAACAAACCAGTGATACCTTACAGCTGCAACATACAGTAGGCTTAACAGGTGAAAACATGAGTGTCTGTCTTCTTTACTTTAGGCTTATGGTATGTCAGCATTGCCTCTGAACTTGATTAAGGGAACTACCAGTGCAGCTTATGAACGTTTGGAGAACACTGAAGATATTGAGGAAGTGGAGCAACGGATATTAAGGATTAAGTCAAAGGTATCAACTTTACTGTTCTCAGTTACCTAAGTATCTTTTTTCTTGGTTAGCTTACCAGTTGATGGTCATATTAAGTAAATTTGTGTTCCAGACAAAACTAGCAAACAAGAAGTGATTAATTATTTTGAAAGAAGTATGGTTAGTAGTATAATAGAGACTGACAGCATTTTTTTTTTTTTTAGTCCACCAGCTGCAGTTGTTTGTACTTTGTTAATAATGATGCTGAGGAGCTAAACTCAACCTTCTCCATCGAAGACACATTTTGTAGGGGTTAATGATATTAACTTCACTTAGCTTGCTACCAGTTAGGGCACCTACTCAGTGTAGTTATCAATGCTGGATACTTGCAATATAGAGCTGCCATGAGTTTAGGTTAGATTCATCAAAATATTAATCATCTTTATGAATAAATAACAGCTCCAAATGTTCTTGCTTCCCAGTTAATGTACTTTGCTGTTATAAAACATTTATTTGTGAAATGTATATGAATGGAAATCAGTTCTGAATCCTAAACCTCTTCAGGTTGTAATACCATTTGTAAACCACTGATAGCTTTGCAGCTCACTACGGTGTTGTGCATTATATAAGACAAAAGTTCTAAAAAGTGTAGTGCAAGCTGAGCAGAGAACATTTCTCCTGTATGTACAAGATCCCTCACCTTTTTCAACCCACTTGAGATAATGGTTTGATTAGTAATCTTCCTAATCCTGAGTCATGGTTTGTTGTAACCTAATCTTTTCCACCCCAGCACTTTAATTCTGATAGTCTCTATTCTGGTAGAGCTGTTATGTGAATTGAAATACAGGATTCCTAGCAGTGTTGAAATGGTTCTGATATTAGCACTTGGCTACCTCTGTGTAGTGCAGATCCCTTAAATGCTGTATGAGTATTGTGTAATGAAATCTAAAAAGTAGTTTTCTATGGTATAACTTGGAAATCTGTGGGCAATGGCTGGGGCAAAGGCGCCTCTCTTTACTGGAATAATGAGAATAATAAACCCCTGGAAAGTCAACTATTGCTTGTTGCAGACTGTTGGATTACAGAAGTTTGCTGGTACCTTTTGTTAACTAGATTTCATCAGATAATTAGGATCAAAAAACAGGGTGTCTTTGTTCTAATTATTTCTGTATTTTCATCTAGTCATCAGTAAGAACTAATTTTCCATTATTTGAGTGATGGTCAAAATTGTGCCTCTGATTCCGAACTTCATGGTGTGAATTTTATGTCTAAAGTGATTTGTTGTAATTCAATAAGCAGGGTATCAAGTCTGTTTGTTCCATTGATTCAGTGTTCCCTGATCTTTTGCACTACTTTTCTGATAATCAGTGCAGAGATGGTCGACCTCTATCATCAAGGGATAGACGAGCTGTTCAACAACTAGAGGAGAGACTAAGGACGCTTCGAAGGAGAGAGAGGCATCTGGAAACCATTGAGAAAAGTTGGTGGTTGAAGTTCTGTGAAGCTATCCGACCTCTGAAGGTAAAAAGTTATGCTTTTTGTGCGTTAGGTTGCATGTGATAGCTTTTAGCTTCATTCTTTTGATTACTCTGAAGTAAATGCCTCTTATTTTTGTGGAAATTACAACTACTAGAAAGAACGCTATTTGATAGAGCAATTTCTCAACTACAAAACACTATTTTTCAAGATAGCTGCCACCATAAGCTATGCATTTTTGTCAGTGATGAACAAGATCATATTTGCCATGCTTGTGTTTAAAAACAAACTGTGCCAGTGCACCAGCAGAGGTGATCTACTGTTGCCACTCCTGATATGCACCACCCACTGCCTCACTGTATTCACATCTGCTGTTTGATCTTCCTGTATGTTCAGTAGGTGTCACTGAATGCCAGTGGTTGCAATTTTTCCGCATGGAGGAATTCAGTCACACACCTTCGCTTCATACACATGTCCATGTCAGACATTTTGTCAGACTGCTGCTCTGCTGCCATTTATCACACAGCCACAAAATATAATGGAATATTGTGGGAATGTTTAATCTCCATTGTTATACCACCAACACCCACCTCCGGCACTGTGGGCCAGTGTAATAAAATAGGAAACATTACTTTTGGAGCAGCCCTCAAATGAAGTTCATCAATTACCATGTTGAATATCAACTGCTTATTATTAATATAATACCCCCATCAGATGCTACAGAAAGTAGACGTAGTAAATCTATATTCATGTAGCCTTATAATAATGTACATCAGAATAAAAATTTAGGTATCTAATTTTACAGGCAATATTCCCGTGTTGTTTGCAGCCTTTAAATACAAGCATAAGAAATATAGGCATGTAGAGTTGCTGTAGTTTTGTGTAACCCTAAGTGATATTTTGAATATTGCAGAATGTAAAACTGTAAGAAGGCAAGTAGCTTCATCACTAAAATATAAGATCTAAAGTTTGGCTAAGCTAGTTAGTTTGTTTGGAGCTAATAGGGGCTTTGCTATTTGTTGTCAGATTGTTCAGCTGTTTCCATTATTGACAAAACAGAAAACATTAATACTTGGACTGCTTCTAGATCAGACTTGCATATGCTTTATTTTAATCACCTTTTGTTATCCTGCAAAGAAAGCGGTTTGTTGAAAAGATTATATGGTGTTAAAGGTGGAATACAGCTGCTGTTTATTCCTCCAGCCTTCTCACTTAAGAGAATTCCAGTAGCATGAGTTTGTTTCTTTGTTTCAATTCTGCTTCCTGTTCTGCAGCTCTTAAAAAAAAAAAAAGAAAAAAAAACAAAAAAAAAACAACCACACAAAAACTGGATAGCTGCTGATTTGAGTATTGTGGTCACCAACTTTTTTGTTTTTCATATGGTAGTTTCTTACAACTGCCAGGCAGTGACTGAGCTTTTTTTCCCCCACTGTGTCTGCAACAGGATGAGTGTCCTGCTGTGGATCTGTTGGAACAAGCTGTATCCATGATATGCAGTTTCTAGCCTATTCTTACAAAATACACTTCTGTAGTCCTCTGCTAGTGAAGCCTTGCCACCTGCATCCAGCATACCAGTCTACTATCTGTCACAGGCTTTCTGTAGCCTATGTATGTGGATAAATGGTATATGTAATGTGCGCATATAGGACCTATTCAGAATAGCAAGTGTCAACAATTCTCTAGGTCAGTTTGCTTTTAATGGTTTTTACAGAAACAAGATGGACATCTTGTGTAGAGTAGTAGAATAACACTTTGAATAGATCCCTGTGGCTAAAGCCTGTTTACAGTCTTGTTAAGGGTAATTGTATGACTAACAGGTTGTTGAAAACATATCTTGTAGATATATTTACTTGTCTTCTGGCAAAGGATGACTGGATTACAGAGGTGGTAATTCTGTGACCAGAAAACCCATAGAGAGTGTCAGAAATGGTTACTTGTAGCCATGTTGGAAAACAAATCAAAGGACTGATATTTCTTATAGCTTGCATTGTAGTCTGTACTGTACGTGAGCAGTTAATGTTAGAGTGGTGTAATGTTAAAAACAAGATATAAGGGAATGTGAAATGTTGTACTACGTTGCTATAGCAAATTTGGATGTTACTTTTTTCTCAAGCATATGAAAATAAGAAGAATCCTTCCTTCTTGATAAGTCAGGTAGCTTATATTAATCAAAGTTGCTTGTAGCCAGCAGAAGAGATATGTTGACAAGAATATATGAATTTTGATTAAGCATCCTGTGAAGTAATTGCTTGATCAATAGTAAACTAGATATGTAGAACTTTTCTTGATATTCAGCCAGTATAAAAGACTGTCACTGTGGTAAGTCTTTGATCTTAGTCTTTTGATCTTAGTTGATATATATACACCTATTTTAGAAGGAAAAATACTTCTGTGGGACAGGATTGCCACAGTGTTTCTTAACAACTGTAGGGTATAATTTTAGCATTACATTGGCCTGTACTTTATAGAACTGAAGATGACTGTAAGCATTTAGCTCTGCCATTGCTGCTATTAATGCTGAGTACATGAAATTGAAGTCCAAAAGATTTCAGCTTGAAACTTGTAGCGGATAACTTAAAAACTACACCAAACCCTTTCATTTGAAACAGATGTCTGTAGCTCTTCACTTCAATGGTTTTGATGTTTCCTTTGATTGAAAGTAGCTTGTAGCTCCTTCAGCTTTCTACATTAACCTTACATTTGAGAAATGTGATGGCCACATGTAGTGTCTGTTGTACTTCAGTAATTGATTGTATTCTCATAGGATGGTTTACAATATCACTAGCTACACAGATTATTGCTTATGATCAGGATGGTTTTCCAGTGTTTTTTATTGATTGTGTGGTTTTATCCTCTTATTATCCTCAGTGAGTTGCTGATTTAAGAATCCCAGACTAAAACAGCAGAGCTGCAGATCAGTAATTCTTCCTGGCAAATTTGAATTTGAAGTAGGATGCTTTAAAGCATATTACAAAACTTGTTTACTGTGACTTTTCCTAAAGCTGTCCTATGAAGGTTGTAATGTCCATCATTCTATTATTGTCTCAACTCTTGCAAAACTGTTTTACTGTTACTTCTATAGTAATTGAGTCGTCTCCATATAACTTTTGAATGGTTCAAATTAGTGGCCTTTATGAAGAGCAGGAAATATTTTTATAGCCATATGTAATAGTTCTCATCAGTGTAGGAGTTCTTTAAAGTCTCTCAAACTTCAGATTAAACTCCTCATGTCAAATACTAGATATGGAAAGTGCTATTTCTGCTTTGTTTGGGAGGGTGAGATTTATGGGAGTTGTATTCTATCAATTTCAAAGGCCTCTGTGTTCAGAAATAACACTTGGGTTTGTTTTACAGCACTAACTCAATGTCTTCGCTCAGACTTCTCAGTCTTTGTGTATTGTCCTTCTAACTCTTAATTATTTTTGTTACATTTGAGTATCTATTGTGAGTTGTTTTTCAAGAAAAAGCTTCATATTCTCCTGGGGAATACATTTTCTTTACATGGACTAAAGAAAATTTTGCAAATCAGATTTGTTTTACTCAGAGCTATATAAAGGTGTATCAAACTCAGAACAGAATATACTGAGTTGGAAATGACTCACATGAAGGTGTAGGCTTTCAATTCAGACAGAATGAAGATACTGGAAGATCCTGAGGATGTGAGTAGTGAGTGGCATGGAGTTATCATTTAACATCAAGCTAGTCTAGTTTTTCTACAAACCTAACCTTTTCTGTCAGAAGAATCTGCTCTAACATGTGAGATCCCTGTAGGCTCATATCCTGAAGGAGATAGGTGCCTTCTCTGAATGTGAATAGCTGTTCTACTGGTCTTTTCTATAGATAGCAGGGAAACTTCTACTCTGGTGCCTGGAGTACCTCATTTTTCTTTCTGGCATTGGTGCTTGTAATGCTGTTGCTCACTTCTCATTTCTTTCTACTCTGACATCTTCTCACAATCACAGAATAGTCGAGAGAGAAAGTTGGAAGGGACAGTAAGGATCATGAAGCTACAATGCCTCTCCCACAAGCAGGGCCACCAACCTCCTCATTTAATACTAGACTAGGCTGCCCAGGACCCCATCCAACCTGGCCTTGAGGACCTCCAAGGATGTGGCATACACAACCTCTCTGGGCAACCTGTTCCAGCACCTCACCACTCATAGTAAAGAGCTTTTCCCTGACATCCAATCTAAATCTTTCCTCCCTCAACTTAAAACCATTTCTCCTTGTCCTGCTGTTATCTACCTTTTCAAAAAGAGTTTATTCCCCTCCTGTTTGTAGGCCCCCTTTAGGTAGAAAAGGCTGCAATGTGGTCACCCTATAGCCGCCTTTTCCCCAGGCTGAACAAACCCAGCTCCCTCCTCCAGTCTTCATAGGGGAGGTACTGCAGCCCTTTGATCATCTTTGTGGCTCTCTTCTGGACCTTCTCCAACAGCTCCCGAATTTTACCGTTTCTGAAATGGTTTCCCAGAGTTGCCATCACTGGCTGCTGGGTTTAGCTGTGCCCAGAAGTGAGGCTGTTTGGAGCTGGCTGGAACTGGCCTCTTATTAGAAGCCAACCCTCCAGCCACTGCACTCTCAGCTACTTGCTGACAGTACAATTAGTTAAGTATTACTATTGAGAAATCCAGCTTTGTTTCTTGGTAACTGATTAATCATATTACATTTGTGCCACTGCTTTTTTTTTTAACTGTGTTGATAGACACCAGCCCTGAGAGAATGATTGCTCCTCTATGTCAACAGTTCATGGGCAGGTTTGGCCCAGTTCTGTAACTAGCAGGGTGGAGGGATTTTGCAAAATCCGCACCTCTGGAAAAAGGAAATAGGGGACCCCCAAAATAATTACAAACAGTGGCGATGATCTGAGGAGAAACAAACTAATTTACTAAATATATTATCGGAATGCAAGATAGCACACTATAATCAATATAATTAGAATTGAAGCCAATAAATCAAATATAATAGAGAGAGAGAGAGAGAGAGAGAGAGAGAGAATGTCCGAAAGGTGGATAGGCCTCACTACAGCGCTGAGGTGAGATGCGCAGTCCAGTTGAGCAGCAGGGAGACTGGCGAGAGCCGGTGAAGAAGATGAAAAAGTGCCCATCAGGTGACCTTGCCAGGAGTTCTATCTCCTTTCCACGACCGCGAAGTCCCCTGTGGAATGTAGTTCTCTTCTGGGCAGGTACCCAGGACTTGAGCATTAACAGTTAAACTCCCAGTGCCCCACATGTTATGATGTGGAATACCAAAAATCACAAAACCATGACATTCCACCCCTTATTCTACATCACTACATCATGCTTAACATATACAAACAATTACCAAACATTAAACACAAGCACATGCAAGCCTATATATGGGATTACTGACTGCACTCCCCCAACATCAAATTCCCCTGTGGTACACATTGGATATCCCTGTTTCTCTGCATCACCCACCATGTAGACCCGGGTCCCTGGGCAAAAATAGTGCTGCGAAGAGGTTTACCCTTCCCAGAAGCTGGAAAGACCCAAACTGCTTTTCCTAACATGTTCTTTACATGTACTACAGGGACCTTATTTCCCTTGACAGTATGTAGGGAGCCAGCAGGACCATCACAATTTATCAGTCCTCTAGTATTGACCAACCAGGTGGCTTCTGCCAAATGCTTCTCCCAGTGCTTAAATGTTCTGCCACCCAGTGCTTTCAGCATGGTTTTTAGCAACCCATTGTAGTGTTCAATTTTACCAGAAGCTGGTGCATGATAGGGGGTATGATAAATCCACTCGATGCCATGATCTTTGGCCCAAGTGTTTACAAGAGAGTTTTTGAAATGAGTCCCATTATCTAACTCAATTCTTCCTGGAGTGCCATGTCACCACAGGACTTGTTTCTCGAGACCTAATATGGTGTTTCAGGCGGTAGCATGGGGTACTGCATATGTTTCAAGCCACCCAGTGGTTGTCTCTACCATAATAAGCACACAACGCTTACCATTACAAGATTGTGGCAAGGTGATATAATCAACCTGCCATGCCTCCCCTTATTTATACTTTTGCCATTGCCCTTCCTTCCAGAGAGGTTTCATCCTCTTGGCTTGTTTAATTGTGGTGCATGTGTCACAATCATGAATAACCTGTGTAATAGTGTCCATAGTTAAGTCCACCCCTCGGTCTCTAGCCCATTTGTATGTTGCATCACAAAACCATGACATTTTAAATGTTTGTTTCTTTGATATTGGTTTAAAGTCATGGAACAATTACCATAAGCTGGTTCACTATTTTTTTTTTTTTTTTTTTTCCATTGATGTGAGTGCCACTATAGGAAATAACTGGGCAGGCAAGGGCAAGTATTTTAGCTTTTTGTTAGGGACACCCAGCTGTTCCCATGTGGTCATGTCTACTCAGAATGAAATTGTCCTAAATTCTATGATCGTCTCAGTAACATCCAAGTTTTTCAGAGATCAAACAGTTTAGCTTCCCAGACTTCTGGGAGCAAGGTTAGGATGCAAAGAGTTCTCTGTATAACTCTAACAAGGATGATGTTGTGGGGGGTGCAAGAAGCAGCACATGCTATACACTAATGAATTTGTAATGTCTACAGTCTTGCATAAAAACGTGGTTCTCTTTTTGGCAGTTCCTTGATACATTCTCTAGGATTAGAAGATCCATGCAAATGCTTACAGTTGATGAGAGAAATGGCATGAGTTCAAGGCAGCAGATCTGCAACCTACTCAGTAGCAAATGTATTTTGAGTACAAGTAGGAGTTGGGTTAGTGTTTTGCACTTGATTGTTTTAGAAACTGACCTGACAATGGAGCAGGCCTGATTAAAGTGAAAATAATAACAGGGCTTGAGTTGTGATAGCATTGAGACCTTGCTTACAAAAATACTGTGGTGTAGAAATGAACTTAATCTTGTATTGAAAGCTTTGATTTCTTTTAATATGAATTAAAGATTGCTTTTTTCTTTGGAAGATAACCTTCTTCAGTTCCTCTGTATGCTGTTTGGCTGAAACCCAAGTTGTTTTTTGCCTGATCTAGTAGTCAAAGCTTTTTAGTACCAGTTAATAAATAGGCCTGTTAAAAGAACAAGAGGTTCTGTTTAATCAAGTACTGTCCTTTGTTTTAAAATAGAATGTGTTCTCAGGGGTTTGAATTCCTTCTCATTTGTGCTGTGACAGAGCAGAATTTAGAACCCTTGGTAAATTTTCATGGCTGTATCTAAAATATTTTAAGAGAATCCAGTTGGCTTAAACTAGTAGACAGCAGTACAGTTATACCAAGCTGCTCTTAATTTAACTTCATCAGATTGCTCTTCAGCTGATAGAGATTCAGACAAACTGTGTAAGTTGCAAGCTTGCCTGTGAGTCTGAGTGTTAGTGTTTATTAATTAGCTATGTGCTGATTAATAGAAGTGAAGCCTTGGTTAGTCTATAGGGCAAGTTATAAGGTATGGGAAGAATGTAGATAACATGAGGTTTCTTACATAGAATATCTGAGTCAATAGCTGCTATGAAATTACATGAATGTAAGTTGATGTTAATTGTGATTTAGCAGTCTTAATAACCCTGTAGAAGCATAAAATGAACTAAGGGAGAATTGTAGGTCTTTAGGTTTGATAGAAAAGGCTTATGTTAATGCAACTGGAGTTGAGGTTAAAACATGAGAAGAAGCACTTTATCAATTGTTTATTCACTTAAGTGTAATGCCTTGTTTCAAAAGACATATGCCAGAGGAAGTATGGATATATCTACTGCCTGTAGTTAATAGGAAGTCATAAAGCAATGCAAGCTTAATGGTTTTTTTGCGCTTCTGTTTCTTGAACAGCTAATTCCTAGTGAGAGTTTACTGTGGAGAGATACGATCTTAAAACATTCCGTTCTTAGTTTGTACATCAGGCAGTTTTATATTGGTGATCTAGGTTTCCAAGCAAAAGCTTACTAAAAAACCTTTCCAATGCTTCAGAAATAGTAGCAATAGCTGATAATTACAGTGGTCCGTAGCAGTTGTTTGTACATAACTATTCTTCTGATTTGTTAGCAAAATAAGAGCAGTGGTTGGCTTTTGTCTGTTTAAAACTGTTGAACAGGTTAAATGACTTCCCTTGGGCAGCTGAAGGAATATAGAACTTTGGTTCTAGAACTCTCTAGAGGAGAGGTTATCTGGTTATTTTGATGTGTTAATGTCAACTTTATCATTTGTCCTTAGATGAAAGCATATCTAAATGCAACTTGAATACTGCCAAACTTATATTTTCTTGAAACTCAACTCTACTACTACTGCGGTAGTTGTTTTCTTGTCTGTTGAAGTCTAAAGATCATTTCAAAGGTAAATTCCTGGGTAACTTAAACCTATGAGTTAAAATACTCTGAAAGCTGCTTTCTGTAACTTGAGGTTTGAGAGCTACTTTGAAATAATAATAGCGGTGACTGAGGACATGCAGGCAGAAGCAAGATGCAATTCTAGCACATAGGCCTGCTTACTTGAATTTTACATCAGTTCATCGAACTGATTTTTGTCAGCATTCCTCCAAATAGCTCTATGGAAGAGAGCTCTCAACTGAGAAATAATTGTACCTTGTTTAAATGGAGCACGCTACTGGATGTGGTAGTGCAGCAGTGGAAATATACTTAATGCCCAAATGCCTTCATATTGTGAAGGTTTTCCATTCTATATAACAAGTATTGATAATGCATTCTGGTGAATGTTATGTTCATTTAATGTAACATCTGTGTTCTTAATGGCACTTTTTTGACATTTCTAGACTTACTAAAGGATGTAGTGCTAAGAGATTTAGCCTGAAAAGGGTAGGTTTAGATTAGATTTAAAGAATATATTCTTTACTCAAAGCATGATGAGTTGTTCAGAGAAATTGTTGATGCCCCCTAGAAATGTTCAAGGTCATGTTCAATGGGACTCCAGGCAACCTGAAGGTGTCCCTGCTCATGGCAGGGGTTGTTTGAACTTGATCTTACAACCCAGGATGCACTTCAACACTTGACTCTGAGCTCAATGTATCTACTGGACAGAAGTGGTTCTCGTCTTGGGTGCTCATCTTTTTGAATGCTTGACATAAATCTTCTTACCTGAGTAAGCGTTTCTAGTGCTTCTGTCAAATCTTTACCAAAGCTATTTTTAACTGCTTGTGCTCTGAGCTCCAAGATTGTTAGTCCTTTATTGGGACTCAGACAAGTTTTGTTATTTTATCAACTGCAGGCATTTTCAGTTTCATTGTAAAACATTTTTGCTTCCAGATTGTATGGGGAGTATTCTTCATCATTGTAGCACTGCTCTTCACTGTCTCTCTCTTCTTGTCAAAGTAAGTAAATTTCAACACTTTTTTAACTACTTGAACTACGCAGTTTCTCTTCTAACATCTAACTCAGTTTGGGGTGACTTGCTTCAGGAGCAGTTTCTTTCCTATGATATATTTCTATAACCAGTGCTGCATTTTTCATTGTAATGCATATTGAAATCAAAATGTACTAAAACAATCAAGGGCATGTCTCAGTTTAACTGCATGCTGCTGAAAACAGTTCTGATGTGGTAGAGAAATCATGAACTTTAAGCAAACTTAATTAAGACTATGGAACTATTGAGTGCTTGAATGAACTTAAGTGTGTAGGTACTTTCTGGGCTGGTTAACAGGTTTTTCCTTGTGGTAAATGATATATAATGTGTAATCACGTACATTATAATTGTTTCATATAATTGAAAGTAATATAGACAGCTACGAAGTAGAGATTTTAATGAAGATCGTTACCAACACTTGAAACTTCTGGTTAAGTTTCTTTAATTTTTCAGACTGGGCAAATAAGTTATATGGCCTGAACTAAGGAAGAACCAAAACATTGAGAAAATAAAGAAATCAATATAGATTTCTTAGAATGAGTGCAGTGAGTTTTATAGAACAGTGGGTCTATATCCGTATGAAACAACTCTTAATCTCTAGGCTTAGTTCAGCTTTTTTTTGAGCTGCTGTTTTAAATTTAACAACTCCTGAATAACCATAGAGCTTACCCAGTTTTTCTTAATTTCTACAGTTTAGACAAAGCTCTACATTCAGCTGGCTTTGACTCTGGATTTATAATTTTAGGAACCAATTTGACCAATCCATTGAATATGCTGCTACCTGTTCTTCAAACAGTAAGTAAATTAATTGGTGATGTACAGATGTAAGAAAGTTCCTCTGATTATCGAAGCTGCTAAAAGACATACTATACTTCTAAGTAACTTCAAGAAAATTGCCTAGATGTGTTCTGTAAAAGCAAGGCAGCTTTTTTACTGATTATTTGTTTTAGCTAATGGATGTAGAATATGAAGGTCTTGGGTTGATGAAAGTCATCCAAACAAGAGAAAGGTAGTGCTGGAGGCGAACTTTGATCGGAAAGATGTAGTTGCAGTGTTGATGATGGTTGTCACACAAGTTATTACACACAGAATAACAGCAACTTTTTTCATGTCCTTTTTATTTATATATGTTTATGTTTATTTATATTTGAGGGTTTTTTTTGTTTAATGACTTATGCCTCTTAAGGGAAATGTACCTCAATTTTCAATGTATTTATTACATCCTGTAAAGATATACTACGTTCTGTGCAGTTAGGCATGTTATAATACTGTATTACTCTGAAATAAAATGTGTTTTTTCTTATGTATGAACTCGAGTAGATTTGGAAGACAACATTTCCACATGAATTTTACAAACATGAAACAGTAATGGTTAAACTAACGAAAGGGAAGCTTTAATTGTTAGTAGTTCAATTACCCCTGAATTCTGTCTATAATCACACTGTAATTGTTTGGTACAAAGCATTGCTTACTCAGTAGTTTCAAAAACTATTAACCACTACAGCTTATCGCTGGGAAAAGCAGTGATCAGTGGTAGCGTTATCACTAACTGTTAAATGCTGTACTCAAGTATGTTCAGAAATAATCACACGCTTATATAGTTCTAAGATTAGTTTTGTTGCTGTGCATTTTCTGTTCTGAAAGTATTTTTAAAAAGCAGGTATTTTGTGGCCTGAAAATAAGTAAAGTTTTAAATTAAGAGAAACACTTAACTAGTTTCATAAGCTGTAAACTCTTTTAACAGGAAGCCATACTAGCTCTATTTGGGGAGACCTACAAAGCTTTTAAATGACTTACTACCTCAGATGTTTTAGATAAAGCTAAGCAGTTTCTATCTAAGTGGGGGAAGAGCATATCTTCTACTTAAAGATCATTTTGTCATTTGAAGTTCTTTTGTGTTTTTTGTTTTTAGGTTTTCCCACTTGATTATATTCTTATTACAACTATTGTTATGTACTTTATCTTCACTTCAATGGCAGGGATTCGAAATATGGGTATTTGGTTCTTCTGGATAAGGGTAAATATCAATTTTATAAAGCAAACTATTAATGTCTGAGAAATGTCCCATGGAATATTTTTAATGAGTAGTTATGTACTGCTTCTGAAAAACAGAGATGCCACAAATGTTATTTGTATCTGTAATGTGTGCTAATAGCATACTGTGCAACTTCTACTGTTTTGGAAAGCTACTCTGTTTTGCAAGCTGTCAGACAAGACTGTTCTATTGTTATAAGTAATAGACAGTTGACTCCTTTGGTATATGAAATCATTGGCTTCTGGCTCTTTGAAGTTGGAGCCATGTGATTTTGATGCACTGAAATATTAATAAACTTCTTAAAATCAGAAAAGTGGAGTCGAGCTCGACTTGATTTTTATGTGGCAAGCCAGTTTCTCTAATTAGATTGAGTACCATGATATAGCATATCTAAGTATGTGCAAGTAGTATTACTGTATTTAAAGAAACAGCATAGCAATCACACTTGTGATCCTTGACTGAATGCTTTCCCCTCTTTTGCTCCTACTTTGCTTTTACCCACTGATACCCTTTTCTGTGGTGATATCCCAGAACTGCAAATGGTGACAGTAAGTTTTGGCAATGTGCTGAGACTTGTGGCTGTTTTTGGTCTTCATCGTTTACTAGATGCCAGTTTCTTTTGTCTTATGACACTTCATCTGAGCCTGTGGGCATCACAGTGGAGTAGAGTTATCTACAGATAACAGCAAGGGATTATCTTCTTCTCTGGAGAAGAAAGTGGAAAAGATGCAGCTCCATCATGCACAGTTGTTTTCAGTACTTAAGAATACAATCTCATGATTCCCTCCTCTGGTTTTGTCTGATTAGAGAAGCAATGATAGATGACATTACATAGCCAGAGGATGCAGTACTTCTTGGCAAGCCATAGCACTGCTTAATAAATGTGATAAGCAACACTATTTGTTATCTCACTATTTCACTATTAATTGTTTTAGGAAGCTTCCTGATCTATAAATACTCTGGATCACTGGTACAATTATTTTGATTAAATAGCTACGTTTAGAACTTCATGTAAATACACCTGAAAATCTGCTCTAACTCACTGGAATTAAGTTGCTGGAAGAGAACTTATAGCAGCTTTCCAGTAGAATTGTACTCCTCATTTAGGTTGAGGAGAAAATAGATTATTATTTATTTTTTTTTTTTACCTAAAACCAACTTGATTTTTAATCATTAGCTCTTGTATGTTTTCTACTTGCAGCTTTATAAAATCAGACGAGGAAAAACTAGACCTCAAGCACTATTATTTCTCTGTATGATACTTCTGTTGATAGTTCTTCATACAAGTTACATGATCTACAGTCTTGCTCCTCAATATGTAATGTATGGAAGCCAAAAATACCTGGTACAGGTAAGATGCAAGATGTTTTTTATTTACAAGTTTAGTCATACTTACGCAGATTTCTTAAATTGGGCTCATTCTTAGTTCTTAAAGAATTTTCTAGTCAGGTTTTTTCAGCTATTGCTGAAACTGCTTGGTACTGGATAAGCCTAAAATGACTATACTGTGTATAATGTCACATAATTCCTTGATAATCTCTACACAGTGCCAAACTTTGAATTATGCTTCATTTCTATTGATAAGAGGCTGCAAGTTTCCACTAGGTTTTGGAGATAACATGAGTGATTGAAAGTAATGCTGCTTTCCACAGTTAATGTTCTCATGTATATTTGAGATGACAAAGATATAGCCTTGTACAGTAGAGGATATTCAGAAAGCATCTGAACATGCACTGATTAATCAAGTGTAAGGATCAGTTTTTTTCAAGTTGTAAAACAGTTTGAATTGGAACAGGAATATTTGACTTTCCAGTAGTTTTCTTGCAAAACCATCTTCCTCCTATCTTGGCTTTTTCTCTCTTGGCTATTTAAGTACTATCAAGTATGTTGGAGGCTATCGTCTAACTCTTATACCAGGTTGTAACTGTATTCAGTATCATCATTCAAGCCTAGCCCTTCAATGGTTTCTTCATCACCAAGGATGAATTCCAAATTCTGTTTATGAAAACAGAATTACTTTAGATACTTTTAGATACAAAGTATCTTACTTTTAGATACAAAGTATTTTGCCCAGGCTTTCAAAGGGCATAACTTGTTCATTCCTTCTAAATGTAAGCAGAATTTTTCATGTGAAACTAGTCTTAAATGATAGCTTCTTTATGTACTGTTCAAAATCTAAGTCCTTCTAAATGCATGAGTTCATCAAAGCTTCTTTTTTTAAAAATAAACTAGTACTATACTGAAAAATGCTTACTTGAGAGAGTGTGGACTAACTTTATGTATTTACGTAGAGTAATAAGACAATTGATGGCCAGCCAAAGAATGTCACAGCATTTGTAGTGAAAGACTGTGATGCAGATGCACCTGAAGGTAAGAAACTCGTTTCTTGTGTATACAGTAATATGAAGTGTGTGCATAGGTGTAATAAGGAGCTCAAATTTTTTACTTTGATTTTGGATTTTGTGTTCTAATGAGATTTTAACATACAGTTATGTCCGGAAAACATACTATTGACAACTTACTGAAGTTTAGTAGAAGCAGTTCAACGGTGTAGTGCAGTTAACTTTAGTCTATGTTTTAATATGTACGTAGAAGATCTTAATAAACTCAAGGCTGTGAATAGCTTAGCATTTTAGCATCCGAAATGTCATAGTGCATGTTTACTATCCAAACATTCAGTGAAATATTCTGTCAACATTTGTAATGCACTCAAGAAAATTAAGATCTGAACTTCTCAGTACCAATTTGCAAATAAAGAGAATTTTGCAGTTAAGGCGTAAGTACAGGCTGTTCTGTGAGCAACAATACTTGAAGATCTTGACATTTTAGACTATTGTCCTGCAATTCTCTTAATTTCTCTTGCATCCAGTGTTATTAACCATCCCTTCTTGACTGCTGTTGTACTGTAGATAATATGGAGCTGTGAATAGTGACTAGCAAGCAGATGAATAATGAGGGAGCTTTTCCTGACTTTTCTATCTTTTGCGATCAGTTTTTGAGACAGTTTCTGTAGATACCACTCTTTCTTGACACTGGCCTTGAGCTGGGAATTTCTTTAAGAAACCTAGCTAGCCAAGCTAATCTGGATTTTTTTTCAACATTTTCTCCTTTTTTCTTTTGCCCATAACCAATTCTTGAACCATTTGAATCAAAACAGGTGCTTCAATATTGATGCTGCAGTTTTAGGCCCCTATCAATTTTTGATTGTTTTGACCTTATTTAAAAGAAGTCAGCTCAGCCAAAGATATGTGGCCTTCAGTATGGTTCATGTTTTTTCGTTGAAGCTCTCAGTTGTTTTCTCTGGCAAACTTTCTGCTTCTGTGTAGTAAGTTGAATTGAGTATGTTTTAATATACTTTTTTTTTTAAAAAAAAAAGGTGTGTCTAATCGATACAAAAGATAGACAGTGCTCTTAAGTCTTCTATTCTCACCTTACCAACATTCTGTAAGTACTGAACCCTGACTTCTGGAACATCTTAGCGACTCCTCAGCTTCTGTTCTCATTTGTGTTATTGGGAAGGATGTTTGATTTTAAATGTTTGTAGTAGTGGAGTTAACTGGATGTATGATCTGTTCTCAAGTTTTTGATCTTTTGCAGTGTATTTCCCATGTATGTACTCACCTCAAATTTAATATATTGGTTTCTATTCATATTTCTTTTGTCATCTACCATGAGTGGTGGATTTTTCTAGACTCCACTGAAATAAATTGTTCATTCACATTTTTGATAGCTGCTTTTAGCCATAATATAGTCTGAGATGCTTTGATTATTATTTTTTTTTTTTTTAGGGATGTAATATTCAACTTGTATTGAAACTGCAATACTGCTGAAATTAACTCTTCTGTGGCAGAGTTCAGAAGAGTGAAATCAGTTGTCTTTCAAAATGAGATCACTTAGAAGTTTTTATAGATCTTTCTTGTAAGCAGCTTCTCAAGTTTGGTTAATACTTGCTGGAAGAAGAATGTACTCTGTCATTGATAAGCTCATTAGTCTTGACTTCTCTGGAGAAATTTGGGTTTGATCTTAATCAGACTTTGCTGTTAAATTTAAGTAAGTGAGATTGGGCTGAGAAGTAAGTTTCCTAAGTTCTACCTGTAGTTGGTGACATTCATAAGTACTTTACCTACTATGATTTTTTTCCTAACTTTTTTTGTGCAATGGAAACGATATAGCTGATGTGTAAAAGCTTGTTTTCTGATGTGCTTGAACACAAGAGTTGGCCTGTGTAAATGAAATGATGGCTTTAGTTTATTAACATCATTGCAGTAGGTATCTTTGAGTCATGCTCTCCTTCTTAATTGGAAAGAGGAGGTGCAGGTATTGACATGCTGTCCTGTGCGAGCCTAATCTAAGTAGAGGGTAAGTTAATTTTTTTAGATGTGAATACTAATGTGATCCAAAGGGTATAGTAGAGTTCTATATCTATAGATGCAGTCAGGTTGCTAAGGTCATACTATAGATGAAAAAGTAAAAAACAGTAAATCTGTTAATGAAAGCCATTCACTATTTCACCTAGTTGACTGGGCTGCGTTAAAAAGGTGAAATGTAGTACTTGCCTATGAAATACCTGCTATTTTAATGTCTGAAGGTAATTTAGTGGAAGAACTGGTTCAGATCTATGTGATAGCTAGAAAATGTTATATGACATTTGTATCGAAGTTAGGAACTGGATTTTTAATGTTCTTTTTATAGGAATACTAGATGCATAGTAAGCACAGATGTAATGAACTTTAGAAGTGGTGACAAGCACTTTTTTTTATTGATCGCTTTGCTGCTAGGGCTTTATCTTATGAAAACCACTGAACTAGAGCTAAGTGCAAATATTGATTTGTCGTCTCAGTGCTCATTGTATTGTTTTTCTTGACTGAATTCATTCTGTTTTTCCTTAAAGCTATAACCTTTTACTGATTGATAGATACACCTATAGCTTCAGCTCAATTTTACTGAATACTTGGATACTGCAGACATCATGACTACTATATTTACACTGTTTCTCAGGTGGTAGAAAAGATTGGATCTTGTTTAAGCAGCTAATACTCAAACTTAAGTACTGTTAAAACTTAAGTATTTGGGACTGTTTTCTATACGTGCTTGCTTCATACTGGCGTTCACTTCGAGAGGTATGATTGTCTTCCAAAAAAATGAGGCGGATGAAATACAATATTAGTACAGAAAAGTAAAGTATTTAGACTTAAATATGTAATTTATAGATTCAATTACTGTTTGATTTCATACATTAAACCTTGTTATTTCCTTAAATTATTTATGAGGCAACTTGCTGTATACTGGATGCCATAGACCATCATAGCACAACCTCAGACAAATAGACAAACCAGAAGTAATAGAAAGAACTATCTTCTAACTCAATAAAAACACTTTTTCTTAGTTGTGCTTCAGTACTTTGTGCAAAAGGCTTGTTTTGGTTAATACACAATTTCTTGTAAAGCTTTTAAAATGGTCTTTGGGACTGTGAATTGCCTATTTCTTATATGCAAAACAAACATTATTTTTGTTTGCGGTTGAGCAAAGATCTCATTTGTTGTTCTTAAGGACTAATGCTAGCTGAAGTGCTGGGTCTACAGTTCTTTAAGGTCAAAAAAGGCTTAATTATGTGATTAAGAACTTTGCCGTTGTACTAATGAACTGAAAATGTGATATAGGTTAAACTCAACTGGTTAACAGGGCTTACTGTAAATAATGTAAATGAACAATGATTGAACTGAAAGCTTTAATCCCAGTCTTCCTATCCTTGATTGTGTGATGTTATAAACAGTGTCTGCCTCTTGTTAGGTCAGAAGTCATGAAAGCATTCGTATAATACAGGAAGCATTGTTCACTTTAAGTGTATAGCATGCTATGAATAATCTTGATTTGGATTTTCTGCTTCACTTAATTGGAGAAATGAGGCTTTTCTGAGGTCTGTTAAATGCTGGGCACAATCTATCTGCTGAGATTTTTCCATAGACCTGCGCTGACTTGAACTGTTATTTATGGAGAGAAATGGCAAAAAAAAAAAAAAATATCTCAGGTTTAATCTGAGCAGACCTTACTGTGCTCATTAGGTATGTGTTTTCTTCTCAGACTGTCCTGTCATCTGGAAGTCAATAAATGCAGATTTTATACTGGCCTGAATAAATAGATTTAAAAAATAGATTTAGGCCATAAGTTATAAGGAAGTTCCAGGTGGGAATGCCAAATGGGAGTGTGTTCTGTTTATTATTTAAATATAGAAGTCCAGGAGATATGTGGGGTGGAGGCTGTGTGAAGCTTTCTCATGTGTATATTGGCACTTCTGAAGAATCCTAGACTATAGATGACACCAGTTGGTGGATTTAACTGAATTTTTGAAGGCAAAAAGAAATCACAAAGCCTGAACAGGAGGAGGCTTTTAGGAAGAACTTGATCCTTTCTTCTGTTAATTTTCTGAGTGACCTAACCTGGTGCTTTGCCCTCAGTCTCTACTTATATCTTACACTATGGAACTTCTCCATAATCATGACAAATCAATTTAAGTAAGCACCATGATGCGTGTTTGACTCCAGACAGTCCTATTTATCAGCTGTAATTAGTGGAGTAGCTAAAATTCAATAAATAGTATCTGAATTATCAGATAGTCATGACTGGGCTAAAGTCAGCTGTATGTATGATAGAGACAGAAGATGTCAAAGGATGGGAACTTGTTTTGAGAGCATCATTAGTGCCAGAATTTCTAATCACACCCAGATTTTATTTAAAATTTGGCATTGGGACACTTAAATTTAACTCTTTAATGATATTCATAACTTCCTTTGTTCTCTAGACAATAATAAAGGTATTCCAACACTGATATTTGATCTGCTTCTGTAGATGCCTCTATGTATTAACTGGCTATGAAGTTATCCTAAGGACAGAAGTGTTTCATGTGAAGGCATTAAAGGATCAAGATCAGTCTGCTAAAATATCAAATGCTTTCTTCAAATCTTTTTCCATGTAGATGGAAAGGATAGGTAAGGTAGAGAAAGTATGAAAATAAAAGTAAACTAAATGAGAAAAATTAAGTTAATGCTGAAGGTCAAGTGGTGTAGTGTAGTTTCAGGGAATCTGAGCTAGTGCAAGATGAAGTTTGATACTGTTAAAGGAGGTAGGTGGTTAATCAGAAGTGCTTTGATTAAAGTTAAAGTGATAGTTTACGCTGTTCTTTGATTCCTTGCTTTCTGGAATCTTGCATCTATGCTCATATTTAGGATATTGCCTTCAAAGTTAATACTTATCTTTATGATCTTGAAAGTAGGAATTGATAGCTGTGAGTTACTTTAAATGTGTTCGGAGAAGATTTCCAGAAAATAGCTCTTGCAAATGATCAAATTAAGTCTGTGATTTAAAAACAGGAAATTACATTTGTATGATCTGTGCACAAATATCTCGGGACAGTTTTTGTGATTAACATAAATGTCATATACAATTTTATATCTAGTTTCTCTGAAACACAGAATGCACCTTTCACTTTTGCAGGTTGATCGCAATGATTTACTGCTTCCCTGTAGAAGGATGTGATCTCTGGAATTCACATTGTTACAGATTTCAGTCATTGGTTAATACTGTCTTTTTACTAGATCCATGTCTATTCTGCACTTAAATATGCATGTATTAACATGCACTTAATGTATGTTAAATCATCCTTTAAAGCTGGCAAAAAAAGAGATTAATGGTTTTAGCTCTTTGAATCTCTTTAAAACGTTTCTCTCTATTCTGTTAAAGGTGCCAAGATCTGCATATATTATGATTCTGTGTAACCTAAAATAGAAGCTGTGTAGCTGGGTGCTGTTTTTCATTGTAGTGCCACAGCTTTAAGATCTCCAAATCTAAAATGATGAGGAAAAGTATTCATAGGCTTCTTCAATGTATACAGAAAAAAGTAATGAGAATTTGCCTATATTTAGTTAAAGTTTGCTCATATTTTATTCTCTAAGATCAAATACCCTTTTTCTACAGCTGTCCCAAACTTCTTGTTCATATTTATGACTTTTCTTCCTCAAAAGTCAAATTTAAGCAATGGCTGTGTGACTCAAATGATTTGATAGGACTACATTCTCAGTGTTAAGAAATATAGCTGACTATTGACTTTACTAGTCAACTCTTTTTCTTTGCTTTTTAGAACAAAATCCTGGAGGATCTAATTGGAAGCCTCTTTAATCTATCAAATCCTGCTAGCACTGCTGGGACTTGCAAGTTTTTGAACTGTTTAATATAAATATAGTGTCTAATTATCAAAGTTGTATGGCTGCAACAATACCCGTATCAGACTGATTCGTGTTTTTTACATTTTCTGTTTCTGTCTAGAGTTATATCAGGTTGAGTTGAGTTTTATTTGCGGATATCCAGTATAAGGTAACAGATGTATAGCTTGAGTTGCTGAAAAAGCAGAAATGGCCTTCTAAATGTTAAGGTGCTCTAAATAGCTTACTTGATGCTTCAGTGATACTGTTTCATTATTTCTTGTTTAGAGCTAATAAGTATTTTTGAGGGAATGTTATTCCATCTGAAACAAGCTTTCTCAGAATTTAGGTATCTACTGGAACACTGCTAATTTCATTTTGAGTGTTTGCAAAAACTTGAATATCTTCCAGTGGGGAACACTTAGGAAGTGTTTACTACTGAGCACTTAGGAAGTTGATCTTCCTTCTTTTTCTGCTGACTCTGAACCATGTTGCAGGTTCTCTAATTCCTGTTTTCCTAGCTGCTGACTCCTTAACTTGTTAAATTTTTTTCTTTGACAGAGTTTGAACTAGCTTTGGAATCATCAGCTCCGGTTGAATAGAGTAGCTTTTGGACTAGAACCAAGCCTGTTCTGCTAGACTTGTGTGGTGTCTATGGTTCCCTTTCAGCTGTTATCTCACTAATGCTCCAGCTAAACACAAGATTAGATCTATATTTTAAGTCTCTAGATGGTTGCAATTTGTTTAACATCTGGGTGATTTATGTCTTACATTTTTGTTGTGTATTTGTACTTTAAAGTTCTGTCAGTTTGAGTGGTCAGAAGCCTTGTGATTCATGTCTCTCTAAATGGAAAGTTATCAGTACTTACATGCAGTCTGATGGAAAGTGTTTTCAGGTCTTTGCAGTATGTGAATGAACCAGTTTCCCAACATTCTTTTCCCTATTACAAGTAATCAGAAGTGTGAATTTGTTAAAGTTGACCATGAAGTTAGTATAGTAGTGGTGAAGGTCTGATATTTGCATCAGTGTGAAAGTTGAAGGAACAGTAACTCAAGTTTAAGCAATTTCTGTCAAGAGTCAGCTGAGGGAAAGGGACAATTGGTGTGTGGCCACTGGTTATTGTAGCAGATGGACTTCTCTAATGAAACCAGAGGAGCAACAGCAGAGGGACTGGATTGTGGCCTGCAAAACAGTCTCAACAGCTGCAAGTATTAACTGTATGTATGCTACAATAAAGAATAATATGGAACTGATGGTGGTAGCTCAGATGAGACATGATGGCAGCTACTTTTCATGTAGAAACTGCTGAGTAACAGGCAACAAAAAGTCACTTTTTCCTTGTTTAACCATCTTTGATAAAAATTATATTTGTGACTTGTGGCTTTGTTATTACCACTCTGTAAATCTTTCCTTTGAAACCTGAGAAAGTGATGTGTAAAATAGTTCTAAACATCAAACTTCAGTGGCAGATTGAAGACCTGGAATAACCTTAACAGAAGCAGAAAAGTGTGTGAGTCTGGTAAGTTGCTAGCTCATAGGTACAAGGTGAAGAGGAAGCTTACAATTAGAAAGTTGTGATAGACTTGCTTAAATCTGAGGATGCCTGAAGCTTATTTTATCTTCTCTATCTGAATGCTTTGGTCTGTTAGCAAAGCTGGAACTTGAAACGAGTCCATGTTCTTTTTCTTTAGTGGAGTATTTAAATTTTAATACTTGATCCCGTTTCCACTGTTATGTGTAAACAAATGTTTTTAACTGTGAGAAACAGTTGTGTGTCTCAGGATACTTTCCAGGGCTGTAGCATTTCTTCGATCTGGTGGTCAAAAGAGATTCTGATCACTCAACATGAAACCTTACCAGAAGTGAAAGTTTTGCTGTTCTCTTGAGAGAAATGAATTGGACATATCACAGGATGACAAATATGACTATGGGTCTCTTACACTGTTGGATGTCCCTTGATTTCTTACCTACTTGCAATGTGTTTTTTGTGGGCCATCATCTTACACAGTTTCTTTGTATAGATTAAGGTACTTAGTACTTACTGACCAAAATATTTGGTCAGTTTGGTTATTATAAATTGACTAAATTTTCTTATTTCCCTAGTGAAATGCTGAGTTGCAAGACAAAACATAGTAGTAGGACTTTTCATTATGCTCTGTAGCCACAGATTAGCCTATGCTGCTTTAGTGTTTCTGTAGTTTTTCTCATGGTCTGAATTAAGCCATATAACTTGTCTAAGATGAGATATCCAATTAATAAGTTTTTTATTTTGAAGTTTGCTTATATTGCTGAGATATTGCCATATTTAACAAAATGTTTTTTCAGAGCCCTTAGTCTACCTTAGTGATATCCTTTAAGCAATGCGCTAAATGGATAGTTGAGTGATTCCAAGAAAAAAACTTTTGCTATTATAGCTTTTTCAAATTAATCCACAGGCTGCTTCATTTTCTGCTGCTGTACACTCTAAGTAAAAAAAAAAAAAAAAAAATGTTTCTCTGAGACCATTTTTAAAACTGAGATCTCTGCCCTCTCCTACTCAGTTCATAGGAATTGTAGTGTTTTTCTCATTTTTATCAGAAGAATGCTTATATTGATACAACTTGTATGTTCCAGTTAACACTCAGAGATTTCCAGAAGTTCTATCAAGCAAGTATTTCATGAATTACTGCATCCAGACCAACCATTCCTGCTGCAGTTATTTACCCTATTTGTCAAAATACAATTTAGCTCTTTGTTTCAGGAAAACCATAGTAAGATTAAGTGCTAGTGCTACAAATGCTGTTTAATGAAAAACTGACTTGGCCTGTAGGAATGTTGTTCATTCAGCAACATAAAATAATACATGTCTTGAGTCATGTAAGCTAAGTGAAGTATTCAGGAATGTGTTTCACACAAAGCACCATGGAAGGTAATATCTGGAAATGAGTGGAAGGCTAAGAAGAATGTTTGAGATTTCACAGTTGAAGTACTGCACCATGGATGTGTACTAACCATCATTCCATCTTATCCAAGTTTTAAATTATTTAAATTAGGAGCAGTGGCATAGGCCAGGAAGTAATGTTGGTAAGGATGAAATGTATGTTTTCCCCTTAATTACCATTTCTTTGTTGAAATCTCAACCCTTTTGGATCTTGGTAGATGATTAATGTCTACAAACGCATCAACCCCATTCTTGAAACTCAAGTTGCAAGTTGTACTGTTAGCAGCATCTGCATTCTGCTGCAGAGCTTTTGTGTGGCAACAGGACCCTCTGAGATGTTTTTTGAGTACCTGAGGCCATGCCTTAGATGCTTGTATGATTTCTTTAATATACAGTGCATTCTAACATACACTAGGTTCTCTTCTAAGAGTGTATTTTTACCAAAATTAGGTCTGCTTGAAATCAGGACTTGACTGTGTGTAGATGAAAACTGATTGAGACTGATAATGTCCATCCGAAATGTCATGTAAAGTGTTAGATGTTTGTGGTGTCCTTGTACATACCTTGATGTAATATGGATTATAACTAACTTGAGCATGCAAGACAGAGATCTGCTCCAACCCTCCAGCAGGATTGGGCAGAGCAGGTTGCTCAAGTCCATCCACTTGGTATAAGTGTCTCCACAGATGAATTCGGAAACCTGTGTGAAGTTGAAAACTTTGCCTGCTGAAATGAAGTTTTACTTGTTATCTGACAGGAATATTTCTTGCTGCAGCTTGTCTGTCATCCATTGTCATTTTGTTGTGCAGGTCGTTTTAAGAGTCTTTCCTTTTATTTTTAATCCCTTGCTACATAGCAGAGGTAGCAATAAGGCACACCTGCAAGCACCTTTACTCCAAGGTGAATGAACAAATCTTCATTATATGCCAGTGCTTTAGCTGTTTCAGTGTTTTTCTGCCAGACTTGCTCCATTGTGCCCCTGTTTCTCTTATACTAGGGAGTCTGAAGTATCACAAATGCAGTTCCAATTAGAGTTGAAAGAAATAATCTCTTCCTTGGACTTGCTAGCTGTGTTCTTGTTAGTGAAGCATGATTTTTGGTTAGCTTTTTCAGTTGCAACTGCACACTGGTAACTGTGCTTCTGGCTTGTATACTAGGGCACTGGGGCATTTTCTTGTTGACTAAGTAGCTTTTGCAAAGTTGCAGACTTCGTGCAGAGTTGTTGTACCTCATCAGTTTTTAGCCTGCACTGTTGCATGGTGTTACTTTGTTTAAGGTGGCAGTACTTCCCTTCTTTGTTGAACTTCAAGGATTATTTCAAGGGGCTGGAATATTAGGTTCCCTCAGAACAATGTCCTTACTGTATAGTGTATTTGACCTCTGTTCTCTGCTATCTGTAATTTCATCTGGGCTTTTACTGTGGCTGTAGTCTATCAGTGTCCAGACCATTAACAAACAAATGAAGCCAGTGTCTACCTCAGTATTAACTCCTCCAAAGAATGTCAGTGTTGTGCAGTTCTGTGTTCACAGCTAGTATCTCTTCCCTAAAACTGTTTTTTAAATCCTTTTGTGAAAGCTCACTATATTTTTAGATTCAGAAATGGTAGACTGTTACTGTGACCTGTGCATTTCATTGCCTAAAATAATTGTGTAGACTTCAAGGTTTATATATTGCACATTTCTTTATCCTTACAATTCAGTTCTAAGAAAAAGCCTTTGTTCAAGAATATAAGTAAATGGAGCTTAAGGGTTTAAAACTAATGTGCCAGGATCAAAACTTTCAGTGGATCTAACAAAACATAGTCAACTTCAGGTAACTGTGGCTGTTAGCAGTGTTGCTGGGCATCCTTTGTTTAAGAAGCTGTTCTATTTTGAATCTTGATTTTTGGTTCTGTTGCTTGGTCAGCACTGTATAGTATGCTTTATTCTTAGTGATTAATTGCCTATCAGGCATGGTAGGTTTCCAACCTTTGTTTACAGTGTTCACAGAGATCAAGGAATTGTCAGTAATATTCATGAATAACTATCATTCTTAACAAACGTTTTTATCCTAATTCAGGTTATTCATCCACTTATTCTCAATTGTCATTACAGGAATTTAAATGTCGTTACATCAGTGATGTTTTAGTTCGGAGGGAATTAACTAAAAGTTAGTTGAATTTCTGACAGATTCCATTGAGATGTTTTTCTCAAGGTCTAAGTGTTCTAAAATATTTATCATCTATTTAATCCAGTTACTGTAGAGAGACATCTGAAAGTTTTTAGCTGCTTTTAATTGAAGTAACCAGCTGGAGAACTGCAGATGGTGTTGATAATACTACTTGCAATTGTGAAGCACTGTCATGCTAGAAGTATTTCTTGCTTTATCAGTAATGTGCTAAATTATTACTATTCCTCCTTTTTACATATGTACTACTGAAGGGTGTTAAGAGGGAAATAAAAGAATTGATCTCCATTCTTTGAAGAAAAATAGAGAACCAAGAAGGATTACTTTAGCAAAATTCCTTTTCCATTTGTTTGCTTTTATTTGATGGTAAAGTCGTCTTTCTCTGCAAGAGATGTTTTACACTTGAGTGATTTGTAGAATGTGTCAGTGTTGTATGTCTAATATTTAATAGCTGTGAAATACTAGTTTAACTTTTTGTTAGTTAATGCTATCTCATAGCCTGTAAGGCAAATAGAGATCAGTGTGGTACACAAAGTAGTAGTTAAACTTAAAACTAACAGAAGAATTTTAAATATTGTTAAGTATAAATCACTGAACTGTTAAAGGACAGGAATTTGTCAGTTTTGATAAAGGTATTCTAGGCACCACAGTTTTGGTTAGGGAGAAGGTCATCTGGGGATGGTCGAGCAGCAGGCCTTCCTGGTGAGGGCTATCCTTAACTCATACTAGTGAGCTGTGGTATGTGGTGGTGGTAAAGCAGCTTCTGGGGAATTCTGATTTGAGGTATTAAAGTGCATTTCTGCTGCAGAATCTGCTTTGTATCTCCTTGTTATTGATACCAATTCATCCAAAAGAGAATGATTTTGCAATAGGATCTGTCAGAACAGCCAGTAATTAACATATCTGTCAAGTATCTGATGCTAATGGATTTACTTACATTAGCTTCTAGTGCCATCTGTATTCATGTTCAGTATCTCAAAATCAAATATCCCTCTCCTGTACCTTTTTGAGAGGGAGTAGCATACTTGATTTAAGTAGGTGGAGTTATTTTTAAAAGCTGAATACCCTCTGAAAGTGCTGAACTGTTTTCCTATAAGAAAATTGGAATCAGCTGACTTCTATTTGTTCTGTGTTAATCATTACTATTTGCTTTCCTTTTAGATCAGTGTATTGTTACTCGTACATACCTTTTTCTTCATAAATTTTGGTTCTTCAGTGCTGTCTATTACTTCGGGAACTGGGCATTCATTGCAGTAAGTATTTTGATCTTGAGATAAAGATCACTGAAATTTGCATACTCATACTGCCATTCAGTTTTCCAAATGTTGTCCTTCAGTAAAAGTAATTTTACTAATTTGTGACTTGCAGGTCTTCTTAATTGGATTAATTGTATCATGCTGCAAAGGCAAGAAGTCGGTCATTGAGGGTGAAGTGGATGAAGATGATTCAGACATGAGTGATGATGAACTGTCAGCTTATTACTGTTGATAGCCTTTTGCCTTCAAGATAGGAACATGCAACTTAATATTTTGTTGAAAGTAATATCCCCAAGGAATTGCTATCAAAATAAACATCCTTGCACCTGTAAAATAGAGGAAATAAGTGTACTTCCTAACATGAGGTCAAAAAATGCTTGAAAGCGATCACTGTATGAAAGCAAATTCTGAAACAATTTGAATAATATAGAGAACTGTTTTATGACGTATGTGTAACTTTCTAATGTACATTTTGATAAACTGACTGCTGTTATTTCATAACTCATGTTGTTTCTCTCGTGCTTTTTAAATATTTTCATACCAAACTTACAGAGCACTGTTCTTTTTATTCAAGCTTATAAATAAAATCAGCTAAAATCCTACGAAACAGCTGGTATAAACATTGCTAGAAAAACTTGTGTTGAGTTTTCACTTTCAGGTGGATGCATGAGCATTGACATTTCTGGAATTTCTGTTTAAAACTATAGCTGGTAAGAAACTTTACTTAAAATAGGCCAGAGCCATGAACTTGAAGTAGCAAGTCCCTAGTATGTGAATAATGTCCTTTTCACTGTTTTCACCACTAAGCTACTGTGGAATCCTCTAATAACTATGACCTGTCTTTTTGGCCTTGTCAGAGGAAGTCATTAGTATAAATGACAATATTCAGTGTGGTTGTGGTGTGTTGGTATAGTTCAGTTCTGAAGATGCTGGCTGCCAGGCTTATAACAAATGAAAAAGTGAAGATCTCAACTTCTAATATTTTTTCTGTGACTTTTTCAATATTTAACATGGTTGTTGCCAACTTGTTTACAAGCCTGTATTCATATAAACATAGTTCTTAAACATATTCATGTCTTTTTAAAATAAGGTTAGTTACACTGTTACTGAGCTGTATTTTTGAGGCTGAAAATGTCTTCGCATACTCATTGGTGACAAGTGAAAGAAAATATTAGTACAGATTTCTAAACTTCTAATGCTAACTGAAGTTACAATTTAGAATATCTCTTTATAAGTCAAACTGACCATTATTAAACTGTGTGGAAATTAAGTTCTACTTGTTTGTGGACTCTTCAAAAATCACAGCTTGCTTTTTTTTTTTTTTTTGAAATAGAGTATGCCTCTCCTTGCAGTTTTTCAGAACAGCAGAGTCCTGGGAACTGCTGAATTTGAATTCAGTTCCAGTATTGTAAGTCTTTTTAAGAGAGTTGCTTAGTCAATTTGTGGGTACTGGTAACAAATAGTGGACTCTTACTAAAAAATTCAGTTTTTTTTCCTGTAAGTATTCAGTGCCAACTACTGCAATATCCATGTTGATGTGGCAAACTGGAATGTAGATCCTGATCATAAGCTAAGCATATGTAGTCAAGACTGCTCAACTAATGGCAACAAATTTATTTGCTACCAGTGAGACATTTTAAAGGTCAGATGAATTCAGATGTTGAGAGCAGGTACTGAAGCTTGATTAGGCATTCTGTGCTCCCTTAAACTAGAATGAGCTGAACTCTATTTAAACATGACCATGGGGAAACTTGCAGTGAATTATTTATAAGTAGTTCAAAGGAATCAAACAGAATGTGGAGCCTGATGCTGGATGTCTGGAAGCTCCCTACAAGCTACATCAAGAGGATATCAGCAATTTACAGCAAATGCTGTTTTGTGGGAACCCTGATGGGAAAGTTAAGTGAGCTAATATAAATAAAGTGAACTGCTCAAATGTTCTCATTTTGTAGCATTCATTGATATTTTCACCAGCACCTTTAACTGATAACACTTTCTTTGCCTGTATTATACACAGGTTTGTTTGCTAGTATTTCTGAATGTAAGACTGGATTTTGCAGAGTTACATCCATTCATTCTCATCTTCCCAATGGGAGAAATGGCTACTTATCTGGGGAAGATTGGCAGGAAGATGCTCCCTTCATATCATAAAGCTGCTTGTGAGCTTTATGCAGTCTGAGGTCAGGATACCTAACCTTTCCTAGACAATTATTGCTCTATTGGTATCTCCTGCTTTCATGACTTTCATTTCCCATTTCTAGGTTTTTCTCAATCTATCCTGCTTTCAGTAGGCTGTGTGCAGTAGTACACTGATCAGCCTTTGACCTTGTGGCATTCTTTCAACTCTTGGAGGATTCAGTAAGTACCACCTACTTGACCAGGTGCTGCTAAATTTTTACAACTGGCCCAATACTACTTCACTTACAGCTATTGAGAAGCAGCCTTTCTCACTCCGTGAGAATTTGGGAGGTTTTTCAGATGCTTGCTTTTATCTACTGTCACACAAGCAACAAATGATTGTCAGCACTCATAATCTAAGCTATTTTCATGTCATAGAGTTTCTCTAGAGTTCAATGAATATTTTGACTGCATGCACTGCTATACTATGCGCTGTTGTAATTTTCATGAGTATACACTCAGGAATTCATTTGTTTAGCATTTCTTTCATGCAGTGGAAACTCGACATGTTCAGCAGTGCTGTGCCTTGTTAAATGAGCTGGAGACGCTGATGAAGTTTGTGGTGAAGTCAGCAGCTGGATTTGCTTGTCACAGTAAAGAAGGCTAGTAGTGAAATGCAGTGTAGCTCTGACTTAAAATACGTATTATTAATCAATATTTGTGGCAACTTTAAGAAATAGAACTTCCAATAAAATTTTTCCTTGTTGTTTTGTGCTGTTTTCTGTAAAATACTAGAAAGTCAAGTGATGAATTGCTTTTCCACAAGTTTATTCCTTCTGTGGCTGCTTGTCTAATTTTGTTGATAAAATTGAGTCATTTGACTGTTAGCTGTGAAATGACCATCCAGAGGTTTTTTTGCAGTTTTGAGCAAGTTCAGCTTTTTCAGATATAAAACAATATTTCATGTTAGGTGTTTTCTTATCAAGTTTCAAAGATCGATTTTTGTCTATACTAAACTCACATAAAATAGTATCAGAATTGTTTTGCTGAGTATATGAATATTTCAGATTTATTTGTGTGAGCTTTTGATAGGTGTAGTGCTCTGGTCAGATCTAGTTTGTTTTTGTTTTTCGAATCACTTTTGTGTTTGGGGCTTGTGAATGTTTAAAAGCTACTTGTGAGCCTTAAATCATTCTGAAGTATTAAACAATTGTCACCAAAATTGTTTAATAGAATTTGGCAGCACTGCCTGCTACTTATTCTGTAGTCTACCTAAAACTGCAAAACATAAATACAGTAAAGACTATAGTAGGCTGTTATTCATTTTAGCTAAAATGACACTGTCCAGCAGATTAACTGATAATTGTTAAAATCTAGTGAAAATATTTTTCTGCTTCAGAGTGCAAAGCAAAATTATATGATTTTTGTATTTTTGCTGCCCCTTTTGACTCCTAGTGAAGTTTTACTTTCATTGAAGATGTGAGGTTGATGTCAAGGCCTTAATGGATAAGAAATTGGTTGGATGGTTGTACTTAGAGGGCTGTGGTCAATGGATCTGCATCCAGGTGGAGGCCAGTCATTAATGGTGTCCTCCAGGGGGTCTGTCTCTACACCAGTGCTCTTCAGCATCTCTCTGTCAGTCACCTGGGTAGTGGGACTGAATGCACTCCAAGCAAGTTTGCTGAGGAGTCCAAGCTGAGTGGGCTCAGTTAATATGACAGGAAGAAGGGATGCTGTCCAGAAGGCCCTGGGTATGCTTGAGAAATAGGCCCACATGAAATGAATTGAGGTTCAACAAGGCTAAGTGCAAGCAGTTGCTCTTGGATTGGAGAAATCCGAAGCATGTGTGCTGACTAGCAGAACAGCTCATTGAGAGCAGCCCTTCTGAGAAGGACTTGGGGGTTCTGGTGGGTGAAAAGCTGGACATGAGCTAGTAGTGTGCACCTGCAGCCCATAAGGCCAATGATGTCCTGGGCTGCATCAAAAGAGGAGTGGCCAACAGGAAAATGGAGGCAATTGTCCCTCTCTTTTCTGCTCTCACATAGCTTTACTGAGAGGGTTGCATCCTGGCCTGAGGCCCCCAGCACAAGAAAGATAGCTATTTGAACAGATCCAGAGGAGCGCTCTGAAGATGTTCAGAGGTCTGGAACAGCTCTTCTACAAAGACAGGCTTAGGGAGCTGGGCTTGTTCAGCCTTGTGGGGGCTCCAAAGAGACTCCATTGTGGCCTTCCAATACTGGACAGGCTCAAGAAGTGGGTCTGAGAGTGCAAGATCTTGCACGTTGGTAGTGGCAATCTCCACTACCAATATAAGATGAGGGACGAAAGGAATAATTGAGTACAGCCCTGCCAAAAACAGGTACTGGTGGAGAGCAAGATGAACACAAGACAACTGTGTGCCATGATCTCAGAAAGCCAACTGGAAAGCCAGCCTGGACTGCATCAGAAGCATGGCCAGCAGGTTGATGGAGGTGATCCTGCCCCTTTGTTCTCCACTGATGAGACTTCACATGGTGTACTGTGTACAGATGTGGAGTCCTCAGCTCAGGAGTGATATGGACCTGTTGGCACATGTTTAGAATCAATCCAAAGGCTGAAGCAATTCTCCTACAAGGGTGGGCTGTTCAGTCTGGAGAAGAGTCTATGCTGGGGAGACCTGATAGAGGTTTTTCAGTATCTGTAGGAGGGCTGTAAGAAAGAAGGGAACAGATTCTTTAGTGAAGTCTGTTGTGATAGGATAGGGGAAAGTGGTTTCAAACTTAAAGAAAGGAGATTTAGATTGAATGTGTGTGTGTGTGTGTATATAATTATATATATATATGCATATATATATATGTTAAGGGTGATGAGGCACTGAAATAGGTTGCCCAGAGAGGTGGTGGATGCCCTATCCCTGAAGACATTCATGCTGGAGGGGGCTCTGAGCAACCTGGTGTAGCTGTAGATGTCTCTGTTCAGTACAGGGGAGTTGGACTAGGTGATCTTTAAGAGTTCATTCCAACTCAAATGATTTGATGTGGTGAGGCATTGGAACAGGCTGCCCAGAGAAGCTGTGGATGCCCCATCCTGGGAGGTGTTTAAGGCCAGGTTGGATGGGCCCCTGGGCAAACAGATTTAGTGCCTGATTTAGTGGTTGTTAACCTTGCCCATGGTACAGGGTTAGAAGTTCCCTTCTATGGAAGGGAAGCCATTCTATGAACTTAAGGTTTTGTGCTTGAAACAATAAATCTGGTAGGTGGAGTGCACCTGTAATAATCATTATACGCAAAACATTCACTTAATTCTTGGGTAATGTCATAGTTTAATGAACTCCTTCAGTACTCTTGCTTTGCTTATAAACTGTCAGTGTAGACATAGCCATTAATATTTTTTGAGATGTCTTCTACTGTTTAGAATGTATCTTGGGGCTCATAGCTATTTTGTTATCTGACTTTCTCAGTGCGAGTTCCTGAACGGTATGGTGGCTTAGAACTGAATTTGAAGAAACTTTGCCCACCTGCAAAAACTATTAAATTGATTATTCCAAAAATACTGATGGCTACTGGCATGCAAAGCATAGTTACAGTTGAAGTTTAAAAAACACACTGAGAGGTTGAGAATAGAACATAGTAACTTGTCTGTATGTAAGTAGATGCTCAACCTGTTCTGACAGCTCTAGGACAGTGAAGCCTCAGTATGAAAAGGAAATAAAACATAGCTTGTGACATTAAGTAGGGGGAAAAATGATTCATCCCTTCATGAATTCAAGTCTAAAATGATTTGAAACACGCAAGCTATAGCATTCTTCAGGCTCTCTTAGAGTGAAATTTCCAGATGGAGATCAGTGGCAAGCAATGTTCCTCAAGGCCACTACCAGGACCAATGCTCCTTAATGCCTCCAAATACACCCTCAGAAAGTTTTACAGCTGACAGACACCAAGCTGTGGGATGTGGTTGACACATCAGATGGATGGCTCAAGCAGTGGGCCCAGGTGAACCTCCTGAGGTCCAACAAATTCAAGTGCAAAGTCTTGCGCATGGGTCATGGCAAACCACCACTAACAGTGCAAGCTGAGGGATGAAATGATGGAGCACATTCCTGCTGGAAGGGCTTGGAGGGAAGTACTGGTGGATGGTAAGCTGGATATGAGGCAATAATGTGCCCTTGCAGCCCAGAAAGCCTGTTGTGCACCAGAGAGTCTGTTGTGATAGGACAGGGGAAAATGGTTTCAAACTAAAAGAGGGGAGATTTAGATTGGATATAAGAACAAATATATGTACATATGTATTTATGTTAAGGGTGGTGAGGTACTGGAACAGGTTGCCCAGAAAGGTGGTGAATGCCCCGTTCCTGGAGAAATTCAAGGTCAGACTGGAAGCAGCTCTGAGCAACCTGATGTAGCTGTAAATGTCCCTGTTCAGTGCAGGGGAATTGATCTAGATGATCTTTAAGGGTTCATTCCAACTCAAATGATTCTATGATTCCCTGAAATCATAGTTAAAGCTGAACTTTGCTACAGACTTCTTCAAAGTCAGCTTTCTTATAGATGAAGCAAAGAATGAACCATTTTTTCTGTAAATGTGTTTTTTGAACACAGTTCTCATAAAAGTAATGAAAACACAGAAAACAGACTTACTGAAGTAACATAACAGCCTGAATATTGAAAGAAATTGTGTTTCTAAATTAAGTTTGTTTCATTGGCTTATTTAGAACTGGCAAATTCTTGACCAACTTTAATAAGCTGTGATTGTTATATAAATTATCTGGAATCTGGGCTAATTTTAGCATCCTATCCTGCTCAGGAGCATTGCATGACTGATAGCACTTTTATCAAATATATAGCTCTGAGGAGCTTCTTTGTTTAAAATAGTTTAAGCACATCTAACACATCTGCTTTCATAGGTTTCTTTCAGATTCACTTCTAAGAAAAGAGTAATATCCTTAGGGGATTAGAGAGAAGAATCTTAGTTTCTGGAGATCTGATCTTAGACGTGCCTCACCCAGATTGGCTAAGCCTTTCCCTTCATTCACCACCTAGCATAGCATGTGGTGACCTCCCTTCTAATAGTCTATCAAGGTTGAGTTGTAATTTTGTTTGTTGTAATAATTTCTGCTTTTTTCAACAGAGAATACACAGACAGTCTATGAAACATACAACATAAAATATTCAAGCAATTTTTGAATTGAAGCAATTCAAAATCCTTAGTGTGAGAATCCACGTGTCTTCTGTAAGGCTGGTCTGTGAACATTCAAAGCAAACATAAAGCACAACATATGCGTAGTTCCTACGGTAACTCAAGTTTGTGGGCTTTCTGCCAGAATGTATTGAACTTCCTATCGAGGAAATAAAGCATAGATCGATTTAGTAGCTATTCTTTTTCTCTGCTGCTTAAACATAAATTGTGATATTACTGTGAGCTCTACAGAGTTTGAAAATACTTCCACAAGCTGGAATCGCATCAGCTCAGCTGGGAGTATTTCAGAGTTAGGACAGGAAGAAGGATTTAATGTGAATTTTTGCAATATTTATATATTTCCACCACACAGGGGAAAAAAAACAACTTGCAGCATGTAGGCTTAATTATTTTATTAAGCACTTGAAAGATTGCTGGGCCAGGACATTTAATTCTGATGTTTTATCTGTGTGTGATCTAAAGATAGTGCTTGGGTCTTGAATTTCTTGGAGTTGTACTTATTCTTCTCTAAACTGTTAGGCTAGAGCAGTGCAAGTCCATATCCATATTGCTTGCTGACCTTACATTACTTACAAATAAAAACGTTCAAGATATTGATAGGACGTGTCTAGTTTGCATGGAAAATTATTTTTTACATCAGTGAAGAAAAATTTATTTTAAAGAGAAGTGTTTTTCTGTGTTGGGGTGTGTAGGCTTGACTGTGTAACATCTTGCTTTGCCTTAAAAATTAGATTCTTCAAATTCAGTACCTCTTTCTAGTTCATGGAAACATCACACTTGCAATAATTACATGTGAATTCCAGAGGAACTCTCATTTAACCAAGTACTCAGTGTAGCAAGCACTACATTTTTTTTTTTTTTTCCACAAACATCAAGAAGTAATAGTGATAGCCTTTCTAATATCCTTGACTAGAGAAGTATGGCTTGTAAGTTGCACAGATACCAATGTTAGGATTATTTCATGGTCATAGTTTAAGAAATGGGGACTACAGCTGTTACTAAATACCTATTGGATTTCATATCTTAAGTGAAAGGAATATGCTGCTTTGATTTTGTATTTTTCCGAAGTGCATCAAACACAATACTGTGTTTCTAGTTCATGAAGGAATTAAAAAAATAAACCTTTTGATGATTGGAGTTGAACAGGCCACAGATTTTTGTATATTTGAAAATACGTTATTGACATGTTAATATTTGACTAAGCATTTATTATTGAAGTCTTCATGCTTCACTAATCATGCCCCTTGTTCTGGTAGGGAGTAGAATAACATGCAGGAGAGGCTGGTATTCAAAAGCTGGGTTGCATCTTTCTCAAAAGCCATCACATCTATAGGAAATTTAATGATAGAGAATATTTTTTTTTTTTTTTTTTTTAGGTTTTTAATATGTGACTTCTAGTCCTGTGCTTTTTCAAGCCTATGTAAATGCTGCTTGACAATCTGTTGGAAGATGCTGACATCTCTAGGGAAACTGTGAAGGAAACAGCAGCTTGTCCTGGATGAGACAAAGGCAAGGCGAAAAGACTCTTCCACATGCAGAATAACAGAATAACTTAATTTGCATTGTGGGGCTCAACACTACTTGTGTTTTAGACAGCCTTATGTCTAAAAGTTAGGTGCTGCTTCACTCTAGACTGTTTCTCTCTGTGGGGGCAGGTAATGCTGTTGGGTGCTGTACACAAAACCAGATTGCAAAGAAAATTATTTCCCTCTTAGAGGCAGACAGGAGCTAATGGCTCATACTTAGTTTCCTGGGTTTTGATCTACAAAGAAACTTCTCTGCTGAATGGGAATCAGATCCTTCCTGATTATTGACAGCTAGTACCACTTATCTAGAAATATTACTTTGCATCTTTTATAGGTGAGAATTATTTGTCTGGGGGAAGCTGGACAGGAGCTAGTTTATTTAGACCTGACAGTTGAATTATTTTGAATTCATATCAAGGATTGATAAAAAAGCTGTGGTCAGAACCTGGTCTGAGCAAGCTCTGTCTAAACTTTGAGCCATCTAACAAGCAACAGTGCTAGATTTGAGCTACCAAGTTTCCTGGACATCTGTAGTGAAAACCCTTTCCATCTTCATGAGTACTCTCTGCAGGTGTGTCCAACATCTGATTGTATTAAGTTTGAAATACAACAGGAACTGTACATTCCTTACTAGCTGCAATACTTTTCCAGCACAGGTAAACCATGGCATTGCTGAATTTGAATGGAACAAGCATTTGTTTTTTGTTTTACAAAGGAATCTTCATCACTGTGTTCTGACAGAAAGCACTCTTATCCCCCTGCTGTTGAACATACAGATATCAAACAACTGTTGACATCAGAGAGAAAAAAGCAAAAGATGCAGCTTCTGTAGCCAATTGCTCTGCTGCGTATGCACAGATAAGAGCAGGTGAGGTGCTCTGACTGCAGAGGTGGAGCTCCTGGGTGGCAGCAAATTAAAATTTGGGGTCTTGGAGGTATTCTGGGAGTGGTGATTTGTGTCCTATAGGATTGAAGAAAGCTGCATTGCAATGTAATTGGACAAAATTGTCGTGGTTCATCCCTCATCTCACTATGTTACCCTGATGAATGGAGGATTTATCAAGCTGTAGGACCAGTGCTACCCATGTAATGTGTGGGGTCCAGCACAGATGTGCAAGACTGCTGAGCAGACAAATGGTGCCAGCTGTAAGTGGCAACAGTAGAAATCTGCATCCTGCTAACAGGAATGCTGCCTTCTTCCTGAGGTGAAGCACGTACACTTTTGCTTTAGAAAAAGCTTCAGATCAGCATCCTGACAAGCTGGCATCCTCCTACAGTGGAATGGAGAGCTGTTTTAATGTCATTCAACTGTTTCCTCAGATTTCCAATGCAACTGCAGGAGTCATGTGAGGATGGTTCTGTCTCATCCTCTTAGCTATGTGTGAACAGTCCCTGTTTTGACAGGCTTGCTGGATGTGTCTTCACAGTTCCCAGTAAGGCTCCCAGGTCTCCTGCCAAAGACACAGTGATATGTACGTCATTCAGACTTGGCAAATCTGTGGCTGGGCTGGATGAGTAATGTGGAGAAGGGCTGTTCTTCGCATACATGGATTTGTCTTAAGAAATGTACTCTAAATAGAAATGTTTCTGTATTAGTGTCCTTTTTTAGGCTACTGCCTGAACAAATCTTCCTAGCAGCAGTGGAATTGTCTGATACGATGGGGACACCGTGAACTGAAGAGTTCATCTCTGCAAAATGCAGGCATGTCGCTCCTGATAGTGTTACTCTGAATCTTACACCATCTGTTTTTTCTAGGGCCTTATGTAAAATTACCTGTTTATCTTAGGTTAAACACAAAGCTGAACTCATTATTCTCCAAAGAGGAATTTTTTAGGTTTTGATTTGCTGTGTTGTTTTTTTAAGTTGTTTTTAACTGCTTTTTCAGGCTTGTAATCCAGTTCTGTGGGCAAATGATCTCAAAGTGCTGTGAGGAATCCAACTCCATTTTCTGTGAAAATGTTGCCAAATTTATCCTCAAATCATACACCTATTGCCTTGTTTTACTCTCTGACATGGATGTGTCATTTGGACTCTTCCCAGAACTGTTCTTAGAGTCTCTCTTGCAAATCTTCAGCTCTTCATCTGCAGAGATTATGCTGCAAATTGATGGATGTACTTTTTTATTTCCCATACATTTTATCACAGTTCATGCAGCATCATTATTTTTTGAAATATGCCAGTACTTCTGAATCTGTAATGCTCCTGTGTGAGCAATTGCAGTTATAAAACTTTACATATTGGACTTGACTATTAAATTGCTTGCTGGATGAGAGCTATTCTCCGTAGTGTAATGGATTCAGCTATCGCCTCTTGTTCCCACTGTTCTGGAGAGAATCCTACTTTGTAGCCACCTATACTGACTGTCATCCATATGAAGGAGAAAAACTATCTAATGTGCTCCTGTGGGGGTATTGGCATAGTACCTCTGGAATTCCTGGCCCCAGAAAGCCTTATCTAGTTTTTAACTATTCATAAAGCACTTTTAGCTATTTACCAATGTGTTATTCCCTAAAGAGCAGGTAATGAGTCCTACTGTTCGCTTCTTAGATGTTCATTTGATTAGTTCTTCGTCATGAGAAACACTACTCTACTGTGATGCTGCTGATCTGACTATAAAAAATTCCTGGGGTGGAAACTATGGTCCCAGGTGTTGAAATTACTGTTTTGCTATGGTTCATCTCAGTTAGGAGAGAAGTGTAATTGTCATAATGTGGACTCTTCTATGTTTTATTAACATGCAGGGTGATGCGATACATAAAGATGAATGTAAATTATTTTGCATTTAATTATACTTTGTGTTATTAGAAGTGAAAGATATTAAAAACAGGGAGGGAGTTCCCATTCTTGAAGAAGGATTCTTTTTTTTATTACAAAAATATATTTAAGGAAGTGAAGCAGTGGCTATTTGAATTAAGAACAATCACATTTCCCTTAGGTAAGGAGGAAGTAGGATGAGGATGAAAATGTCATGCTGCACTGCTATAGCAGCTGCTGCCAAAAGGGGCAATTCTTTTTTTCTGCCCCTCTCTCTGCATTTCTGCTGCATCTGGTACTCATCTTATCTGTTCTTGAGCTGATTAATTTGCTGCTGTAATAGCAAAAGTGAGCTGTGACTGGCAGAGGCAAGGGAGCAGGAAGGTGCATGGCAAGTGGAAAGAAAGAGCTGGGGAATGAGTGTGGCCACCATTTGCATGATAGCCAGCAAGTTGCCTTTAAGGACATATTGGGATTGTCTGAAGAAAGATCTTCCATCTTTTGGAAGACTCCAGAAAGACATCTGTAAGAACTGATGTGCTCTAGCAGAGATAAGGAAGGTCCTTTTTCAACCCTACAGGTTCAGTTATCAGGGTAGATGTGATGCTCTTAGCCAATCTGGACAGCACTTACTCAGCTAAGGCAGAGCTTTCTGATCAGCTTTAAGCTGCCTAGAGAAGTCTGATTGCCAAGGGCTTCTTCGTTTCTCATCCCTTCCCTTGCTCTACCTCTAACTCTTATCATGCCTTAATCTTACCCACTTTAGCTGCTGAACTGGTGACATATAGGTTTGGTGTTTCGTTTTTTAGTTTTTTGGAGTGTTTTGCTGTAGCTTGGATTGAATATATTCTATAAGGCAAGCTGATAACATGCTCTTTTTTGCCTGGAGCAACTCCTGTATGAGGAAAGGCAGAGAGACCTGGGACTCTTCAATCAGATGAAGAAAAGGCTGAGAGGGGGGATTTCATACTCATATGTTCTCCATGCAGGTAATGGTGTGTAATGGCTTATGTCTTAACGGCAGCTGTTTTACAGAGAGACACCCTGAGGACTTAAAAGAGGCTTCTGCCCAACTCTTCTGAGTCATCCTGGCTGCTGGCTTCCCTCAAAGGAACAGAGGGGAAATATCATGAAACTGAATTTATCAAAGTACTTCATAGCTACCATCAGGCATGTTAATTGCTTCCATACATTCCAATATGAAAGTTTGACCATTGCGTTTGGAAAAAGCATTGAATATCTCAGATTTTGCAGGTGTAAAGTACGTATGTAGTAAGGTCTAATAGATGAAGTATTTAAGGACATTTTCTGGTCTATATATATAGATATATAGGAATGGTTAGTTTCTATTCTGGCTGTTTGTGAAATCCTTTCTTCTGAAAGGTTTCAGACCATAATCCCCCAAAAACAGGGCTGTAAGAAATTTCAGCTGGTCATGTGGACCAATTGGGACAACTTAGAATACTAGACAACTATTTGTGCAGTATTATATCATATCTGCTAAAGATTTTGAATCAATTCCAAGCTAGCTGTAGATAGTCTCTCTCAGTGTCTATTATCCTTTCAGACAGAGTTAATCAAAGTGCTTTTCTGCAAATTAAGCTGACATCTTTTTGGTCTGTTGATATGGAAAATACTTGCTCACTGTTTCCTTAGTAATCATTATTTGCTGTAAAGGACTGTTCTCTTCTTTTTGCTTCCTGATTTGGTCTTTATTTATTTTAGAAAATGGATTTCCTATAGTCCTGCCTTGTAGTATGATTTTTTGAATCTCATTGTGTTCTTATTGCCCCTCTGTGGATTCTTTGACTTTGCCTATGCCTTTGTACAATTATGTTAAAAACAGGACATTCATCAAGTGAAGGGAATAAGCACTACAGTCTTTATTAAGCCCTCGATTTTTCGGCTGAGTTTCTACTTACCTTCTATTTTATATTCCTGCGCTTTTTTTTTCACTTTATTAAGATACTATGGGATAAAGAAAAAGGCTAATAAGAGTATTGCCAAACAGCTTGCAAGTTGTGTTTATTTTGATGAAGTATTCCCAATGAGGAAAAATGTGTAGTACAGAAAATTTCAGATCTTCTTTTCTTATAAGTGTTTGGTCTGTCCTTTTTATGTCCTTGGACAACAGAAGCAGAAATTTAGTCAGCTGCTAGAGTGCATAAAATGAAGATGTAATGCCTGAGTTGAGGGCTAAAAAGGGATGCGGAATGAGATTCAGAAAGGAAAGGATTTCAGTGAAAGGTAGTCCTATAAGCATCGGTAAGAAAATGAAGGGGGACTCCTCTGCTACTCAGAGTTTGAAAGATAATTAACATGCATTGCTATGATCATCAGGAATTACATTGTTCTTTTTTGTGTGTGTGCCAATGTTTTCTAAATGGGTCGTATTGCTAATTGATTTGGAACAGAATTTCTGAAGGTAAGCAAATAATTTAGCAAAAAACCAAGATGTGAGAATAAGCTGCAACTTCCCATTCCTATGTTAAAGAGCATGTGTGTTCTTGTTTTCACATTGTAGCACTAGTAACAAGAAGTTAAAAAAAAAAAAGTGGAAAAAGTGGAAAAATGCTGTAAAGGAAAATGCAGCTGATTTGACTTATTCTGCACAGGTTGAATATTGACTCTAGGATCCTGAAAACCCAACGGAGGAGATAAAAACTAAGGGGTAGGTTTAGTAATGCTTTCTAATCTTCTCAATATCCAGTGGTTCACGGGGTCTTGTCTTTTCTCTCTATTTCCAGCCAGGATTCTTGCTGTTGTGGATACAAAAAATTCTTACTCATTTTTATCAGCAAAGGACAACATCTGTCTCATTCTGCCCTGATTTTTCTGCTTTGCATTTTTGTAATGTTCTTCTATTTCAAATTTTAAGCTGCTAAACGCATCATGACTTCTTGCCTTTTATCTGTGGAAGAATCCTTTTTATCTGTGCTCTTAATATCATTCTTTAAGAATTGGAAAATCTCTCCCTTTCCTGCCATAAGCTTACCCTTGTCTCCTGACTATGCTAGCGAGCAAATTTTTGAAGACTTCTTTCTTAAATTCTGTGCTCTCATTTCTTTACCTAACTAATGATGCATCAGCAGTATTAGTTCATAATCACCTGTGTTCAAGTTTACCTCTTACTTTCATGTTTTCAACCAACTTTTTTCTGATTTATGTGAATGAATTATAGGAGAATATTCCTCTTTGTATTTTCTTCTACTCAAGAGTAAAAAATACTAGGTTACCTCTTTCAAGACTGATGAAGAATTGTATTTCTGCCCCCTCCCCCCTGACAGCATTTTAATTATTACTAGATTGAATACTTTGGAATATTTCAAAAGATAACAAAAATTAAAAATTCTAATTCCTCTGGTCTGCCTGGTGGTCTTCAGTACTTCCTAAATTGTGATGGAAAGCTTGCATTTTCTTTTTCTTTTCCTTCCTTAATCTCCCTGTTTTTGCTGACTTGGATTAAATGCCATTCCAATGCAGCCACGTGGTGTTTGGTTGGTTTACAGCCCAGATAGAAGAAGGTTATTATAACTTCATCTATTATTTAGACAAGAATAATAGTAATTGGCAAAATAGATATGTAAGGATGTGGGTTGGGTATGATTTTAGGTGAAACTCTCACCTGGAAGATTTATTTCTGGATTTCCTTTTGGACCTATTTAACCATAGCGTTGTCTTCAGATGTCTCAACTGTGTGTTTTGTCTTTCAGGCTGGTGGCAGTCTAAGCCTGATTTTCAGCCTCTACTAATCTGAAATTATTCTACACTACCAAAACAGTCACTAAGTGAGAGGTTAACACTTGCTTCTCTTAGTAGAGCCCCCAGCCATGTAGGCCATTTTCTAGCCTAGTCACAGTGGGTTCACCACAGCTAGGAGCTGTGCTTACTTACTGCCTCACCCTTCTATAGTGAGATAAAAAGGGTAAAAAATGAGAAGAGCCAAAACGAGAAGATGTGGCTTGAGATGAAGATAGTTTAACAGGCAAAATAATGCAGTGCCTCCAACCAAAGCAAAACTATTACTTTCCATTGGTGGGAAGGTTCAGCCACTTCTGGGAAAACAGGATTCCATCAAATTTAATGTTTTTTTGGGAACATAACCACAGTCACTGTGAGTGAACCTCCTTTTTTCCCCTCAGTTTTATATTTCTGCATGACACCATATGGTATGAAATATCCCATTGGCCAGTTTAGGTCAGCTGTCCTGGTTCTGTCCCTGGTAGGACAGCACAAGAAGCTGAAAAGTTTTTGACTTAGTGTGAGCACTGCTCAGTAGCAACTAAATCAGTGGTTTATTTTTAACAATTTTTTCAGCAGAAATTGAAAATGTATCATGATATGAGCCTCTTATGCAGAAAACTAACTCTATCCCAGGTAAAACCAGGGCAAATGAAATTGAGTTATTAATTTCTGAGAGGTCTGATACCTGTGAAAGACCAAAAGAAACTGATCTTATTGCAAACATATGGACTGACTGGCAATGGAATATACCTCATCTGTGCAATAAAACATAACTTGCTATGATTATGCAATAAAACTTGTGCTGGCAATAAAATATGCCTTGGGATAAAACAGTTGTTGGTGACCTGTTCTGAAACTCTCTGTGATCAGATTCCAAGAATCCATAAGGCTTAAAAATGCCTTTTAGCTGTTTTGTTAGCTTTCTGTATTTAATATTTTGCTGTCTGGTGACTTGTGGCTGGCAGGAGGAATGAGAAATGCTTTTCCCTTCAGCTCTGGCTAGTTATGCTCTACTGAGTTTAGAGAACTGCCCAGGAAGTGGTACATTGCTTACAAGCCCTCAGAGGAAAGAGCTGACCCCTTGTCTACTGTATCCTGCCTGAATTCATTAAATACTTTACGATGCTGATGTGTGTACTTCCTCTTTAGCCCCAGGATGTACATAGCTAAAGTCTTCTTGTGTGTGTTAATTTAAGTATATCAGATTTTGAAACTGTTTCCCATGGGCACCCTGAGTTTTCTTACAGATGCCCCAGTAGGGCATCCTTGACCCTGGTCAGACTGCTGTATGTCCCATTCTTAAGTTACTGTCCCTATTGGCTTTGCAAGGAGCCAAATGCAATTCAACCCCATGTAAATCTGCACCTGTATTCAATGCTGGAATGTTTGATTGTCATGACTTCTTCTCTAGATGCAAAAGGGATTTAAAGCTTTTGATAACAGCAGGGTTGCACCATTAAGAATTATTAGTTTGTAAGGAAACAGTTGAATGCCAGCATTCCTTTGTTGCAGCTCGCAGGACTCTGATTACAGAGCATTTGTTGGAGGGTCACAATCATCAGTGCAGAAATTAAATACATGCAGCCTATTCTATCATGATAGCCCACTCATCCATTTGTCTCTAGAGCTGCTGGATGTAGCAGATTGATTTAACTCTTTATTCTGAGTTACTGCAGCTATGAGGGATGAAAAACAGCAGTTGTCGTATTTTCTGTTTGTATTCAAATGTTATAACCTCAAATGTAGATCCAACTGTTCATAGTGATAGTGTGTAAACAACGCTTTCTTTATGAGTTCTTTTTCTTAAGCTTTTTGAAGGATTTATGAAGGATGACTAATAATGTTCTCATTAAAACTTTTTACAGGCTTTGAATATTCACTTTGAAGGCTAGTATTATTTGCTTTGTTGATGGGTGTTAGTCAGAATTGTTATGCTCTTAGGTGAGATATGTTATACTGAGAAACTATCAAATGTGTTCAAGACTTAAATCCTGTTACCATAGGAATTCATGAGCAGAAAATTTTAAGTCTTTTGTTTCTTCTTGGAATTACATTTTATTTAAAAATGTAGCAAAACAATGTTTTGTTTCCAGAAAATATTGTCTGAAGGCTCAGGACAAGAGGCTGGACTCGCTGCTTTTGAAAAGTGGTATCAGCAATATAAAGTTATCACTATAGGAGGAGAAAATAAATCTGGCTTTTCTTTCTTTTGAGTCTCAGTTCTTTTCCTGAATGCTCTGGTCTGATTCAGAGATTCACAGTGATCTTAAAATGTCATGCAACATTACTCTACACAGAGCTCATGTGGGAATGCATTGCAAATGAAATGAAACTCCTATCAGCTGTTTCTGTTGTAGTTTCTGGATGCAAATCTAAGCTCCAGCTCCTCCTCACTCTGCAGTAAGATGTGCTTGAGCTCATATATGTGCACTGGTTTATGACCAGAGCTTTGAAGAGGGAAAACTGGAATAATTGTATTTCATAGCCTATTTCTAGTCAGTTTTGGATGGATGTTGTGTATCATAAAACAAAAAAGCTTCAGAATGTCTGTAATCTAAGATAGTTTCCTTGACCATATAACTGGAAAATAGCATAGCAATTTGCCTTGCCAGAGAGCTTCAGTTTTCAAAAGAAGAAAGAAGACGGAAAAATATCCCAGATTTTTTTTAAGAGTACAGTAAAACTTAAAAATAAACAGTAATGACTTGAAGAATCGCATGACTGAAGTGGTGTGAAAATGATAATAGGACTGAAGTACCTTTCATACAAGGAGAGGCTGAGAGAGCTGGAACTGTTCAGCCTGGAGAAGTCTCATCAATTATACATTATATGTGTACATATATATATATATAATATATACACTATATATGCATATATACTATATATGTATGTATACTATATACATATTTATCTATATACTATGTATACAAATATGTATATATGTGTGTGTGTGTGTGTGTATACACATATGGAGCCAGGCTCTGCTCAGTGATGCCCAGCACCAGGACAAGAGGCGGTGGGCACAAGCTGGCACACAGGAAGCTCCCTCTGAACATCAGGAAGCAATTCTGTGCTGTGTGGGTGACAGAGCACTGTCACAGATTGCCCAGGGGCTGTAGTGTCTCCTCCTTAGAGATCTCCAGAAGCTGCCTGGCTGTGGTTCTGAGCCCCCTGCACTCGGTGTCCCTGCTGGAGGAGGGTCTGGGCCAGACAGATGCAAAGGACCCTGCCAGCTTCAAGCATTCTACGAATATCAGTTAACATTTGCTGTAGATCAGAAGTATATTTCAGAGGAAATTACTATTTTCATGCCACACTATTTCCTGCTAGTTCTTGAAAACTCCTCCTTTCTTTCCTCTGCTCATATTCTCTGTCAGTTCTCACTTTAGACTTGGTTCATCATCTGATCAGTCTTGTGTTTTTCCTCTGTTTGAGATAAATGGTCTTGCTGAGTACTAATGGTTTCACGTTCTCGATTCCAATCCTTCATCAGAGGCAATGGGGAAATAAATGATTAACCTATGGCTGGTGGTTTTGTGCATGCTTTTGTGCTTGTATGGGTGTGCATATATATACTTATACATGCAGGCACACAAGCATAAATATATATTCCCGTATATTTTAGCTGTTATATTACAGCTCAAATGCATTCACAGCCTTCCTATCCTCATCTTGTTCTAAATTTTTACTCCTGTAAGTGGATTTAGTTAGTAGATGACTGTAAGTGCTAGGAATAAGAGCTCTCTCTTTTTAATGGGTTTGTGAAATGTCAGCAATAATGGAATCCAATCAGGATCTACATCCCTCAGGATTCTTGTAGTATACAAAAATAATCTTAGCTCCTGTATTGCTCAGTCCCACATTGCTGGGACTTTTATTATTTTCAGGCAGAAATTAAGCCAAAGTCCATTTATACTTGGTTACTGTGAAGTAAATGAAACATTTGTTATTTAAATGTTTTTTAATGTTTTTTTTTTTGTTGTTTTGTTTGTTTGTTTGTTTTTACTTTGTTCATCTCCTTGTGTTGTAGCTTATCATAGCTTTTAGATCAAGGCTTTTGTGATACAGTCTTTTTTTTCCTGGTATGCAGGGGAAATAATACAAAAATGTGGTGCTCTGTTTAAAAAAAAAAAAAAAATAAAGTAATCTGTTTGTAGTTTCTCCTTTAAAAAGTCACATACAAGAGGACCGCGGTTGTGCTGATGAACACTGTCTGAATGCTGATTTACTGAATTCTCCCCAGTGCATGACTTTCTATTGAGAATATAGTTGCAATTAAAACTACCGCTTATATTAGTTAAAGATACAGTAAAGACTAGTTCTGTTTTTCTGTTGCAAGTTTGACTTTTTTGTGCCTCCAGAAATACTTCATATCTCTATTATTGTTCCATACCTTCTGAAGTTCTATTTTTTTTTACTGAATACCATTTGATATTTTCAAAGTTCTGGGTTTTTTTTTCGTCTTTTTTTTTCTTTTTTCTTTCTTTTTTCTTTGTTTTTTCTTTTTTTTTTTTTAGAGAAATAAATGATCTGTTTGCAGTAAGTTCATTCACTTTTATTCTCCAAAGATGATTTGAACACTTGCAGTTATCTAGCCACATGAAATAATCCCGGATTTCTTTTTACAGTCTAAGTAATTTGTGTAGGCATGTGTAAATTGTCTATCTCCTTCCCTTCTCCAATAGCAATCAAGCCAACAAAATGATGATTAACAAGGAAGAAATTTATTATTACCTGGTGTAGGGAACCTGCTTTGGCAGGGGGGTTGGACTCGATGATCTCTGGAGGTCCCTTCCAACCCCTACAGTTCTGTGATTCTGTGATTCTGTGATTATGCATTTACTTAAAAATTTAGAAATTCCCTGAATATTTTCTTTTTCAGAATTTCTTTTATAGAAGTTCATGAATATTCAATATTCTCTGTCTGAAGTGATTGGCATCTCTCTTCACTCCAAATAAACTACCTACAAAAAAGAGAAGAACTTCCACTATTTAATAAAGTTAGTATGGTTGAATCTATAGCAATTACCACAGATTTCCACAGTCCTTCTACAAAGTCATTACTAAGAAATAAAATTAGATGTGATGTTAGCAAGAAGTGAAGTTGAAACAATAATGGTATGACAATTTTAAATTCAGTTACCCATTTATTTAGGCAAGACAATTGCTTGTTCTTGCTGTTCCAATTCTGGACACACAGTGCTTGTAAATTCGAATCTGATACTTAGCTGACTAACTCTGAACAGTAATTTTTGACAGTAACTTCTCTATGTGGAAAGTTAAATGTTTATTTGACCGGGGGGGGGGGGGAAATCTTTCTGTTTGAAGTTCTGTTCCCAAAATCTAATCTTAATCCAACACTTTCTCCTACAGTAGAAGTCAGTATGTTTTCATTAGGTCCTGGAGATGATGGTTTTTATTGGTTTGTATTATTAGCTGCCTTATACTGAGGGTTCCCTATCAATATATGTAAGCGCTCCTGTGGGAGCGGCAAGTTACTCTGCACTTTGAAAAATCAGATTTTTAATTTCTGTACATGAAGAAAATTAAAGTCATTAAAAAAATAATAAATTTAAGAAAGCTTTGATTACATGACATCTCCAAAGGGCCAAACTATGATGCATTGATTGGTTTTAATGTCTGGTGTGGCAGACAATCTCGTTTGCAGTAAGGATGGTGACATCTATCATGAGAAGGAAGATAGGTGCCTTATGAGTAGCAAATGTTTCTTGTAAATGTTTTGCAATCAGGTATTTATAAAGTGTGGATTTTTCTTAAATTTCATTTTCAGAAAGGGACACAAAGGCAGTTCTTAAATGAAATGGGACCTTTTAATTCTGGTCCTGATAATTTTAGAAAATTCTGGAACTCCTCTGAACAACTTCCCATGACTAGTTTTAGCACACACAAGTTCAGGGCATTTCTGAACTGGCAGTAATCCAAATAATTGACTCACAGTCTGAGAAATTGGTATGGATGATTTATCTAATGGCCTGGTATGGTGCGTTTACTCCAAAGCAGAGTAAATCACAACCTGCAAGACTTGGATTGTGACCAGTGTGTTTTGTGCACTCAGTCAGCAAGTAATTAAAAGGAAGATTCAAGACCTGGCACACAACACAAGCCATCCTGGGGAAGATAAATACCCCCACCATTATAAGCTGTATCAACCTTGAAACATTTTCTGTTTGCTTCCAAGTTCCATCAGCTTAAAATCCTGTATTAACTGGCACTGCTTGTTGGAGCTACTCCCATTCATAGGTACAGATCCAGAAAGATATAAAGAGTTTGCACATCCTTTTATCTTGTATCCCAGTTCCTCCATAATCTGTTTATTTTTTTGCTTCTGTTTCATTTGCTGACATTAAAAAAAAATCTGGATGTATGTACACTTGTAGGAATACTTGGACAGTCAAATGTGAAAGGTGTCAGAGAGAGAAAATTCCTTTTGATTAAGTATTTATTTTTTGAAAAGCCAAAGATGAATTTTACTGTTCTGAACAGCTATTGAGTAAACCTGCCATCTGCACTTTTTCTAGAAAGACTGTTTGAATTTTATTATTATTATTTTTTTAATATTCTATTACAGGGTGATATCTGAATGGAAAAAGGACTCATAAAGGGTCTTTGATCATGTAAAGCCTGAAATGTATGTAGGAAGCTTTATGCGCCTTTTTGGCTTCAAGTTAAACAAATTAATAATTTAGTTATGAATCCCAAGTACAGAACTTCATCAACAGCAGTAAATACAGACCTCACTTTGGTGAATGTTTGAAAGGATGGCTACGCCTTCCATGTCTTTTATTATGTGCAGGGGTAGAATGATTGATGTTTTAACTTTATGATTCAAGCAATATGTCTTCAGACTAATACAGCAGGAATAACCTGCTGCACAAGTGGATTGTTTGAAATTAAATATATACAGTGGTCTAAAAGAGGTGACAGAGGACCGTGTTTTTGCAGCTAGGTGTAATGTGCAATAGCAATCAAGTAAATGTCCAAAAGAACTTTTCCTGTCTGTGACAGGAATAGAGGAATTCATTACTCAACTAACCGTTTTTTTATTTTTTCCTAACCTGAGTGCAGAGAGACTGCACTTTATACCTTTATACCATGCTCCTGAGAGGGAAACCTTGCTTCTGTGCCCAAGAAAAGAAAGAACAAAACGTACAATGTCTAGTTCCTTTCCTGCCCCATCCTCCCTCTTTCTGGATGCTTTCTGTTCCAGTCAGGTTAATCAGGCATTCCAGGCATGGGTGCTCTGAATCGATCAGATGCCATTTAATCTTTTCCTTTCACAGCTGCTGCAAACTGAGCCTTTTTCTCTCCTCTGACACTTGCTTTGACCTGCAACTTCTTTTTTAGACCCAGTTCTTTTGGTTTCCAGGGAGAAAAATTACTTTGTGTTGGCTTTTCTTCCCTTTCCTAAAAAATAATGGCATTAGAATGACAAATAGTTGCCTTTGGAATGCATATTCTTGTCTTCTATGCTGTTCAGTCAGGAAAAAGGTCAAATTTTAACGGCATTTTTTTACTCAGTCAGTAAGCTCTATCTGAGGGTTTATTTTGTCCGTTTTATTACTATTGTCATCTTTTCTTCTGCTAAGTAGAAACTTCCCACATGAAGGGTTTTGGGCTAAGATAGAGCATAAGATGCTTGCTAACTTCCACTCAAGAAAGGCCTCTTGTGTATTGGTTGTGATATTTCAGAGAGCAATCTCTCAGAAGCAGTACTGAGGAGGTATTGACTTTCTTGCAGAACTGTCTTTTCAGAGGTGTGAAGGCTTTCCCATGATCTCCTGTCAATCAAGTTTTATCTCTCCAGCACTGTTTACACTGGGCAACCAAGTTGGATTTTAGCATAACCAGCTGTTCCTCTCTCCTGTGTAAGTCTTCAGTGGGTTTGTGTGGTAATTCTGTAGGTGCTCTCTCTTTACTGGGGGCCTCAGCTCATAAGACCAAGCTACTTCACATGCCTCTGTGCCCCTTTATCCTATACCCAGTACCTTTTACTTTGCTTCAAGTTATTTACTATTTTTTGGAGGTCATAACTTCTGAAATGCTATGCTAAAGTTGTTTGCAATTGTAGTCTGATATTTCGCTGGTACTGTATCATGGATGGCATAGGTCTTAATTATGATAGCATTCTGATTAAATGATTTGGCACACTTCAATTGAAATTATTTTGCCATCAAATTGAAGAAAAAATTAAAAGTGGAGAAAATTGTTTTCCTCTCCAGGAGCAAAGATCATTTTCTTCAAAATATTTTCTTAGCTTTTGTTCACTTGCACCCCTGGAATTGGAAGTCACTCATTAAAAATAAAAAAAAAATGAGAAAAATGTGAAAATTAATTCTGCACAGCTCCTGAGGATCCCTTTTATACTGAGGATTGTTACGACAGGAATCTATTTGCTGTCTGAGTAGCAATCAAATCTTGTTGAATCTAGATACCCTTCAGCGGATACATCAAAAAGAAAATGTATTCATATGCTCCTCTAAGTGCCTCAGCACAACATTTAACTCCTGCTAATGTTGACAGAACATCCATTTGACTTGCAGTCACTGAAGCTGACTCTGCAACTAAATTTTACTCATCACTACCTAATTCTTGATGACTTCAAGTCACTTAGTTCCTATCTTCTATATACTTACTGGCAGAATTGACAGAACAGACATTCACTCTTGAAAGAGTGAGGTTCTGGTTCGCGCTCTGATGTCACTTAACATGATTAAGGACATCTTTCCTCCTCTCCCACTTGTAGAGACCATTGATTTAAGAGAGTAGGGAATTTTTTGACTAGTCCCTAAGTTTTATCATCTTGTAATAAATCCGCTTGGTACATACTAATTAAGTATTCATGGGGTGAAAGACAGAAACCAGAACAGACTGGGGCTGTACAGGCTAGCAGTTAAGACACCAACTAGGGAAGCAAAATACCATCATTTTGTTTCCTGCCCCAATGAATACTTAATACGAAGCTCTGAAATATTTATTGGTAAGTGGAAATGGTATCTGACCATATAAGAAGAAACATCTTTGGTTGCATGAAGATTGCCTTCAAAATGAAGGCAATCTTACAATGAGCCTGAGGAAGAAGGTTCAATGCCTGACATAACCTTTGTACAATTAGCTGGTTTACAGGGCTTTCTGAAAGGAAAAAACCTTGCATTCAGTACCATCGAGAAATTTGTTTCTGGGGTTTTATTAGGAATTTGAAATAATAAGTATTTACTATATTATAAGGTGTAACAACTTGTTTGCATTCTATTAGCACCACAGGAACAAATATATTTTCATTCATAAAGGATCACTGAATACCAGAACTAAAAAAGATGCTGCATATGAAATAATACTCAATTGTCTTCTTTTCTAAAAGAAATAACATTTTCAGTGTGCCATGATGATCACCAAACTCACATAGAGTTGTTCAGAAATTCTTATAATGCACGTGAATGTTTTGATGCATAAAGTCAGGCAATGCATTCCAGCAAAGCAGTGAAGTCCAGGCTTTCTGTGAGCATTGTGTAAATGGTAACTCATTAAAATGTGTTACTCAGAACAATACGGGTGTTCCTAATAAGGTGGTTATGCAGTTATTGGGAAGATGTGAATGATAGAAGGCCACAGACAGATGGGCATGTCACAGACACTGCCACTGAAATTGCTGTTCAGTTGAAGCCTTTGTTGGTAGCTTCAGCTGAAAGGTCAAATCCTAAACGGACACAAATTAATCTAGCATCTCTTTCTGGTCTGTTGGTAATAATTAATTTGAAGGATCATTTCCCCCCTTTTACTGATCTGAGGCAATTGCACTCAGTTTTATTTTAGGAAATTCGCATCCACTGTGACATGATGGTACACAGGTAAGGTGAACAACTAATCACTTGTTATCCGGTTCTGCCAAATAAGCACATCTATTATTCTTTTTCTTAGTGCAAAACACTGAATAGAATGTTGTTCCTTTATAAACAGTTTTGGGGAGTGCTTTATATAGCACAGGTAGTTTGCTTTTAAACATTACATTGTTATTTGGAAGTAATGGAGTTATTATCTTCATATTTTTTTCCTCTTATAAATAGTCCGTGAAGGATTTAAAACATAAGTACTTGTCTAAAAACACAGGAGGATGTTGTATAAATGTATTAAAAGTTGTTGCTTTTTGTGGAGTTGATTTTCTTTTCCTTCTTTTTTTTTTTTTTTCCCCCCCTTTGAATTCTGCATTCAGGTAGTTATTTGTTATGGAGAAATTATCATTTATTATTTGATATTTTTTGAGTGTTTGATCAGGCGATGCAGAGCTAACAATATGTTCTGCCCTCCTAACAAAATATGGTTATAAAATTAGCCTGTGTTTAGTTACCATGGTGATGAGTTTTTTATACAACTTTGTTCTTATACCTTTTTTTCATGTTAGTGAATACGTATATGCTTCAAGACTTCTTTTAAGCCTCCATATGAACAAAAATTGAACATATAAGATGTTCAGAGATTTCAAATTATATACTGTATCAATTCATGCTGGTAGCTCTCAGTTTGAGAAAAAAATATTTTCAGATGTGTATTTCCTCTTAAACTATCAATCCAGGCACTACAGGGCTAAAATATGTGGTACAATGAAAGACATTAAAACATGAGAAATAGAGAGGTCTCTTTAGTTATCCTGTGCTTCAAGGATCAATTCAATTACTCTAGGGGATAGCAGCTTCTTTCATTCCTGACAACCTTCAGCAATCAAAACTCTAGAGTCTTTTATTAAGAGCCTAGAAAGCAAGGGAGGAAATGTGTGAATGTGGTAATCTTAATGTTATATTATCTACAAATCCATGCATATTTTTAAGTTATGCATACTTTTGCTCCAAATCCCATTGTACATAACTGATATCTGCAGCAAACATGCATGAAAAGACGTTCTCAGAGACACCACCTTGGGACAGCAGTGGGGGAAGGAGAAGGGTACCTCAGTGGCAGGCGCAGGTGTTGGGTGTCCTCTCCAGTGTGTTAAATTAGGGAGGTTCTTTTGTGCTTTTATTATGGGAATTGGTTATAAGAGCCACAGATGACAAGAGTAAGCCAAATTCAAATTCAGTTTTTAGGCTCATGTGCATTTTAAACTTGAAGACTATATATGGATAGTACCCATGTATTCACTGTTTCTACTAATTAATTAATTGGAGAGTCATATGAGGTTACAAAAGCAAAATATGCAGCATTGTAGGAGTGGGATTGTGTGGACAAATAGAAAATGACTGGCAATATAAAATTGCAGAAACAGAAGTACTTAATTGAACTATTGTAATTAACTGATGTGACTGTGAAAAATTAGACTTGGAAGATGAGAAACAAAAATAATGTTTTAGATAAAAATGAAAGGTCTGGGGTCTAGAGAAGGATGAGCACAAGACTGTGGAGATGCCTTATGTTTGAAATACTGTTTTAATGTAGTCATTTTTTACTGTTACCTTAGGAAGTTCAATAAAAGAAGCTAACAAGTTCTACCAAACAAGATATTTAATAACACCTATCTTTTTCATTTTTGGGGGGGGAAATAGACTTCAAAAATGCTACCTTACATAAAATTCTTGAATATTTAACTTCATTTCTAAAAGACTTTATCTGTAAGTATATTTTCTTAAATACCCAAATTGAGTTCATAGTCTAACACGATCTTTAACTTTTGACATGAATAACTTCTCAGCTATAACAGCAACACCACAATTTTGTAACTTGTATTTCCCCCAAACATAGTATAGTTCAAGACCTTTAGTTGTTCAGCTTGTTTACTTCACTTTATAAAATAGTATTCTGTACTTCCAGAGTACTGCATACAACTATTCCATAAACTGAGCAACAAAAAATAAAATTAAGATGTCCTGTGAACATGCATTGTTTAACACCATTAGTTCTGCTCACAGCAGTGAACCCTGCAGTGATGCAGTCTTGGGGACTTTTGACATCACATACTTTTGTTTTTTCAAGGGTTTCACCTTGGAACCCTTTGTGTTTGAACATGCAACTCAATCTTAGACTGAAAGACTTTAAACAAAATTACACCTTGTTTTGAAGGAAACGTACCTATTAGGAATTTGCCTGAGGTGTAATGTGCTTTCATGGCACAATGTTTTAAAAGGTAGATACAGCCATAAATTGACTTACTAGACTACATTCAGCCATTCAACTTAATGTAACAAATGTACATCCAATTGTATACAGGTCTAGAATAAGAAAAACAGTTGCACATTCTTCCTTAGTGCAGTTGAACAATAACACAGAGACAGCTGTTAATACATTCCAGAGCCGGTAGTCTGATCTTGCCTTGTTTTAGGCTTAGTAGTTGAATGCCTTTAAGAAAAGATGATGCCTTCTATTCCATTAAATCATCAGCTCATAAGAACGTACACAGGATGTGTATAATCAATGAATATTAAGATGTTATAATTACAAAATAAACAAGAGAGTTAGGCAAAACAGATTATGATAACAAAAAGAGAATAGATAGAAAGCTTACCCACATCCTGGGCTCACTTACAAAACTCCAGCAGAGTAGATCTCCAGAAGAGATCCTTCCCCCCCGGTAGCCAGCTCTTAAATAGGTCTAGGACAAGTGGAGCCAGGCTCCACCCCTTCCAGCAGCACAGGTGAATTGCCTTCACCTGTGCTCCTGTGGCTGACTCATTGCTTGCCTCAGGTGATCAATCAGAGGTTCAGGCCGTGACTCAGCATACAGGGTGCAAGCTTGCTTTCATGTAGATCTGTTCTAGTAGTGATATTAAAACGTTCACTGACATAGAATGAAGAAGTGCAGTCATTAACTTAGAAGAGTCTTATCTCACTTGTCCACCCTCCAGGGAGGCAGATGAGATAAATGGTATATCTACCAAAATTATGTCTGAGCCATAAGATTTTTCTTTGATGTGAAATCAGGTTGTAGGTGAGACTAATGACCAATGCACGACAAGAGAAATGATATCAATTTTTTTTTTTTTTTTTAAGCCAAATTAAAGATTGCCAAGAACAGATCTGCTTGGGCTACTCTTTCAGAGAGTTCTGGGAAGGGTGGATGTCGTTCTGTGATAAGGAACTGTCTCTAGCTGACTTGCCTGCTTTTGTGTTTATTTTGGACTCATTTTTCCTGGGAAATAGGCACTTGTGTGATTACTCAAGGAGTTAGGCTTGTTCATATATTTACCAACTATCATTTACAATTGTGAGGCATTTCAGCTGAAATTCATTTCAATACACAAAGCAGCACTTCAAGAGCCAGGCATATCTTAGATCCTCTTGAGCTTTATTTTGAAAATGGTAATGTTTGTGTGATAGATAGACCTAGTGAAATAGTGCTCTACAGAAAATTATTTCCATTCTTTCTGAATTTTCTAACTCATCTGTCTCAGGTTCTCTTCTTCATAAGCATGTAACTTCTATAAATGCTAACCTAATCTTCAGCCCTGTGCATTATGGTCCTGTAGTTCTGATTTTAAATTCTTTCAAGAAAATAATAATATATTGCACAGATGCATGTACTTACTGTCTTTTAGTGTTTACAAGTACTATCTTTCACTAAACCTGAATGCATGTGGTCTGGCCACAACTGAGTAGAAGTCTGGCTTCTAAATCAGAAGTAGTATTGGCTGCATCATTGAAGATGTTTGAAGAAATTCTCTAACATTCCAGAACCTCTTAGTTGACAGAGTCTGTTGTTGAATCTACATTAATGCTTAAGTTCAAATCAGAAGCAGACTTTTGATGTGAATCTTTTGACCATACTTCCAGTTGTGTTGTGGTAAAGTCTCAGGATGCATGAACTGAAATGAAATCTAAAGTGTGCTGAGGAAAAACTCTAGTGTGCTGCAGCCACTAGTGAATGTTCAGCCTGTGGGACCAAAACATAAGTTGTCTGAATTTAAACCTTCAAAATGCATATACTGTGGGTACCTATCAGGTTCTCTGTGCAAAATATTTCCTGTTGTGCAGCACTACTCATTAGGGTAGGCACAGCCTAGATTCTTTTATTTTTTTTCCCTTTCTTCCTTACTTTTATATTTATTTATTTTTTCTGGCAGCTCTGTTACTGTTGAAGGAAGAATGAATCCTTTTTGCAAATCACATTTCGTTCAAATTGACTTTCTTTTCAGATGGCCCTTTACCAGTAAATCACAACTTGTGCATATCTGTCTGTCTGAATGCTGTGCTAGAAGTTTGATGGCAGAACCTCGTCTGACACTTCAGGGTTTTAACCTAACCTCAATCACAAAATCCTCAAGTTAAGTAGAAGAGAGAAATCTACTAAAAAATGGGTCTTGTTCAAACTACATGAAGTCTTATTAATAGTGATGCAAAGGAAAAAAAAAGAAGTTGGCACTACAGATTTTTCCAGTTATTCACTAACATTTTTATCTCCTCTTGACTACTGGTCAGTTGGCAAAATAGCATTGTGCAAAACCAATCCCTTAATTGATTTATGAGGAGACTATTCAGATGATTTAAGTAGACTTTATTGTCACCACATTAATAATTTACTCCTTTAACAGAAAGCAGAGAATAAAAGCAGTTTCCTTACCAAGCTTGGGTCTACCTTGAAAGCACAGGGAAACTGTCTTCAAAAATCTGTCTGCATTCTGATGGCTTTTCCAGTGATTTTTCACAAACTCTGTCATAGAAAGAGTGAAGCTGTTTTATTTATTTCCAGTTCCTAATTCATGTACTGTATATAGCAACATTCTCACTGGTAACGCAGCTTCAAGTGGCACGTTGCTGTAAAAATTGGACTCTTGCCCCACTTTAAAAATTTCCTGCAACTGGCACTCAGCATGAGACTGCAATTATCTGGGACCTCTCTTTCTCCCTCCGGATCCTCCTGGTGTGAGAGCTGCCGCCCTACTCTTTCCCGTGCGTCTTCTTGTGAAGGGAAGAACATCTAATATATATAAAAAAATATAATATATATATATATATATATATAAATATATATAATTATATAATAATAAATATATATATATATAAATAATAATAATATATATAAAAACTAATATATATAAAAAAATGAAAAGTTGAGGTACATGAGAGGGGAAAAAGCAGTTTCCTGCTGCAGCATGCTTCAAATAGGAACTCCAGAAAAGGGGAGAAGAAGTAACTTGTGCCTTTCTCCAGAACAGCTGGAGTTCCCAGGGAACTCATTGGAGTGCAGAGCAGAATGAACAGAGAAAAAACCCTGCAGCCCATGCTTTGCCTGCAAATATATTGCTGGCAAGAAGGATGTTCATAAACACTCTTAAGGAAATCTTTTTTCTCACCATTAGATGGGTTTTTGCTATTAACGGAGTTATTAGATATATGTTAATTGTGTTCCAACCAGATTTTTGCGTCTAGCAGCTAGTAAGAAGGGGCATAATTTCACTTCAAGGCTTTTTTTTTTTTTTTTTTTTTTTTTTTGACAATCAAAGATTTTGGCACAGTGCCACAAAATCAGATATTTCAGACACAAATATTCTCTCCATGTCCCTAGCCCTGAAGGAGGAAGATCCCTAAAGAAAACACCTCATTTTTTTTCCACCCTGTATGGATTTCCCCTCCTCTGTCAGCATGGGGAAACTTAGGTCCTGATCTGTAGTCTCAGCTCTTGTACATATCAAAGAGTAGCTGACTATTTTTGAGAAAGCAGCAGACAAGGATGTAAAAGAACATTTAATATAATACCAACAGCCTTTCCATTTCAGTTTGTGTTCTCTGAATCCTCAAACCACCAAGCAAGACAGGACTTTTGTACCCAGAGGACAGAACAAACCACAGAGTTATTTTTGTCTTAAGTGGTAAGTAGAAGTGATAACAGTTTGGCTTATCCTGTTAACATAAGCTTTGGGTTTGTGTTAGCAGAGCAGGGCTGAAGTTAACTGTGCAGCACTGTGAGAACTCACACGAGCACTATAACTTCTTCCAGTCATTCAAATTCAGACCTTGAGTGAACCTGCTTCTGAGCTCCCTTTTGCTATGTTTGAATATATCTGCTGAGGATTCATATATACAGCTTCTAGCTTTGTGCCTGATATGATCTCTTTTTCAGTGGTTAAAGGAGAATATGCAAGAGTGGGTAAAAGCTGTGGTTGAAGGTTGTACATTAGATGTTACAGGCAGTAAAAAGTGATACACTGCTGCCCATAGTGCGGGCATTGCTATGAGTTGCATATCAGTGCTATGATATGCCTGGTTCCTTGTAGCACCATAAATCAGACTCATACAGCTATCATGGGAGGACACCCTAGAACATTTTGTCACAAAGTCTCACACAGCCTAACTCAGATCTGTTAATTACGCTTACCCTGATTGAGGTTGCGTCCTGCCCAAAGGGAAATACAAATGACTCTCTGTTATAGAACCAAAGTCTCAACACAGCCAGTCAACACATCATACTGGATTGTACTGAAGGTGGCTGCAAATCTGTGGGAGGTGGGTTGGATTCACCAGTTGTGGAGCTGGATGGTCTCCAGCACAATTGGAGCAGCTGTCCCTGGCACAGCAGAGCTCTGGGAGAGATAAAGCTTTCCTCATGTCAGTCAGCAGACAGTGCCTATTGCCTTTGGCTGTTGGTTGGGCAGTCAGAAGTTGTGGGGTCTGCAGAGGTGTGCAGTAGATGTGGAGTTGTGGCCAAGTTATTGAACTGTGGAAGTAGATGAGCAGCCTACATAGTAAGTGTTATTTAACATCCTCATTGGCAACATGGACAGTGAGATCAAGTGCACCCTCAGCACGTTTGCATGTGACACCAAGCTGAGAGGTTCAGCTGACATACTAGAGGAAAGGGATGCTATCCAGAAGGACCTGGACAGACTTGAAAGGTGGGCCCATGCCAACCTTGTGAAGTTCAACAAGTCCAAGTGCAAGTCCTGTACCTGGGTTGGGGCAATACCAAGCATAGATACAGGCTGTGCGGAAAGTGGCTTGAGAGATGAGAGGATTGAGTGTACTCTCAGCAAGTTTGCAGATGACACCAAACTGGGAGGTGGTGTCAATCTGCCTGAGGGTAGGAAAGCCCTTCAGAGGGAGCTAGATAAGCTGGATCGCTTGAAGGGAGGTTGTGATGAGGAGGGGTTTGGCCTCTTCTCCCAGCCAACAAACAGGACCCGAGGAAATGGCCACAAGTTGTACCAGAGGACGTTTAGATTAGACATAAGGAAAAACTTTTTCTCTCAGAGCATGGTCAGGCACTGGAATGGCTGCCCAGGGAGGTGGTGGAGTCGCCATCCCTGGCAGTGTTCAAGAGGCATCTGGAGCTACAAGATATGGTTTAGTAGCTAGTGGTAGTAATGGTGATGGGTGGATGGTTGGACTAGATGATCTTGCAGGTCCTTTCCAACCTTGTGATTCTATGGTTCTATGATTCTTTAAGATTTCGTAAGTTGTGAATCAGGATTCAAAAACTGTGGCATGATACATTTATATGTGTCATAATACATCTAGGTGTATGCTTTCTGACAAAAACCCTTTTGCCCTTTCTGGCTTTGTAGCCCATTTATAAGTTTTTCTTAGGAACCAGTATGATAAGGAATGTAATGTGATTGTTTTTTGTCCTCAGACTTTGCTTTTAAACTTCATTTAAATTGGTAGTAATGTTCTGGTGTGTTCATACCATGATTAAGATAAAGGCCTGTGATAAGAATTTATGAGCTGGGAACAACAAAATTAGATACAAATATTGTAATTTAGATTCATTTTAGATATAATTCACATGGATGGACAATGTAATTCTTATGTCTGTAATCATAATTCCTCTTAATTGACTGCTTAGCATGAGATTATCACAGTAATTTCTGGGGTTTAATACCTGTAATAATGTTTGCTTTTTCTTTAAAAAAAAAAAAAGAAAAATCATTGACTTCAGAAATCATGGCAGAAATTTCTCCCCTGCAAAGAAAAGCAGCTATCAGTGGAGAACTTGTAGTTTAGTAGCAGGCTGTAGTGCAAGTTTAAAATTCTCATTTTCCAGGGTGAGTTATTATTTGCAGATTTATGCTTAGAGCTATACATTCAGTGTTTATATCTCATGCTAGGCTGCAGGGAAATATTCCTGACAATGTTTTCCTTGTGCCCTGCACTGACTGATTGAAATTTACAGCTGACCTCCCTGACAATAACTCTGTCAGAGGATTGGGCCTTCAGGCAACTTGCCAGCTCAGACATGAAACGCTGCAAATGGGAGAATGCAGAAGGCCTTTTGCATTAAAACTGCAGAGATGTAAATATTTCCTGACAAAGCAGGCATTGTGGTTTCTTTCGCTGCTTTTTCCATCATTATTTTTTTCCAGCTGAAGAGGGGGAAATTATATTTTTCTTCTCTGAGGGATTTTCCAATCATCCCAAAACACAGTTAGATTAAATGCCAGGGACTCATTAATGTTCCTGAAAATTGGGCTCACTAATGGAAATTTGTGGCCTCTAAGAAAGTTTCGGTTAGTTCCCAATTCCAGGTATCAAAATGACTTTGAAATGTCAAAATAGAAGAGATTAATTACGGATTAATCTAAGAGAAAGATTATTTTCCTTGCAGAGGTTTCACTGATAGATCATACCCCTTAAAAACTTTATGGTCATCAGCGTACAATATGCTGTAAAAATGTCAGTGATTCAATTTTTTATTAACAAATTGATACACGAGACAATTTCACTGGCATTATGTTGCCGAAAGTGCTATTTTTGAGCTGGGAAATGCATAAGCTATGTGACTATGTTCTGCCTTATGATTCACTTGTCATATAATTAACGATTTACTTCTTTACCCACACACTCTGTTGGATGTTGCTACGTCCAGTAGTATAACTACTGTGTTTCAGTAGTTCAGGAAGATGAATCCAGAATTAAATGAATAATTAACATGCAAATTTCATAGGTAAAGTGCCCTGGGAACCCCTGGGATAAAAAGTACCATGCAGAAGTGCAACACTGACAGTTAGGGTGAATTTATGTTGAGTGCAGACATGATCTCAGTTCAATTCCTGTTTCTTTTGGAGCCTTCCCAAATAGTTACAGGTAATTCATTTAGGCATAGGTTTTTGTGCCTGGTCCATGGAGCAAACCACTGTCTCCCTGAAGGTGTTCTTCACTGAAGCATTCACGAAGCTGAAATAAGATCCGCATTGGCCAAAAAGCTGATAGAAAGTGCTCTCAGGCATTGAGAAGCAGATGATGCACTCCAAATCTTTTTATGGCCAGAAGGGAACACATTATGTATGTGCTAAGAATTTATTGTCAGGCCACTTTAACAATCTAATAAAAATACAGCAAACATTTATTATTTGTTTATTAGCAGGAATAATAACACATTGTCTGAACTGATTAAGAAAGACTAAGAAATGTTTCTCTAATACCCTTAAAAATATTACCCAAGAAAGCCTTGAAATATCATCCGTTTTTCTTGGATGTCACATTCATCCTTCCAACACAGCTTGGAGTCCTCAGGCTGACAGCTTCCTCCTTAAGCAGAAGGGGCAGGAGGCGTTATGACAAATCATCAGCATCCTGCAGTCCTGTCAAGGAAGGAGCATGATGCTCATGGTGGAAGTTTCTCCTCCTCAGTCATAGGACTGCTTGTTTTTTTTTCCTTCTGGGCTGCTGGTCACAACCCGGCAGCAGCATGCAGTGACTGATGGTAGCATAACCTCTTCAACAGAGTGGCCATTCCTTTCAAGCAGGGCAGCAGCAGTTACTTGGCCCCATTGCAGGGGAGAAACCAGTGCAACTGCCAGATTCTTCCCCTTCTTCTTTTCTCTCTATTGCGTGTGGTTTTGTAGTTAGCTATTCACTGGTAGATGTGGTCCCGAGCCAGAGATTTCTGATTAATTCAGGTTTTGCTCATCTGGTCTTGCACTTCTGCTCTGTCTCTAGTTTGACAGCAGCAATGTTTATTTCATTGGCTGATTTAAATATTGTCAATACTCGATCAAGAAACACAAGAGTTCCTTAGCTAGATCATATGATATGATTCCTATAACATGAAATATGAAGGTCATGGTACTAAGGTGAACTATTTCACTCCTGTCAACTCCAAAACAAAGAGTGTTGATGAGCAGTGACTATCTCCTTCCTGTAGGGAAAAATGCAATGGGATCTAAAATGATTCAGGAAGATTTCTTTTGATATTTTGGTGCACAATGGGGAGTCAAGTTAGGCAGCAGGCAGATAAATACACAGCCATAGAGCACTTCCCAGGAGGCTGTCTGAGTTCCTGGTTCTTGCTAAGCTCCAGCCCCCAGAGTTACACTGTTCTCAGGGAGTCTGCACTGTTCAAACTCTGATCTCCTGCAACTCCTACATGCTTTTGCAGCAGGTCATGCACAAGTGAAAGGTCCTGGTTATCTTTAAGCTCTGCTGTGTGCAGGAAAATGTGAGACTAAGAAGCTGCTTAGACCATGGAGCCTGGTGAGAAGCATTAGCCAGCGCTGCTCCTGAGGGTTCAGCTCCGCACAACTCCAGGGACACCATCAGGTGACCCAGTGAACACTCCTGCCAGCATGCACTGTTGCCTGAGCTCACTCTAGTAGCTGTTTTCCATGATAGGGTGGACACAGCACTTTCTATGACGATAGCATTCAAAATTATCTCTTGTTTTTCTCCTCCTGGCCTAATCCTATCTCCATATGCATAGTGTGTTCTCTTCCTTAAGAAGAGTTTAGGTGTAACAGCACGCATCCTGAATTATACTATCCAGAGAACTCCAGTGACTTGGAAATTGTGTCCTGAAGTTGGATGCTTAACTTCATTCTTTTAAATAATGAAAATAGGGTAAGTTGTTTGGTTTTTTTTTGGCACAGAAAGGTCCAGGCAAGTTTCTTCCCTTTTATGGTTCAACTTTGTATGTAAGATACCTATCCAGGTTGTATATGGTTCAGTTTCATTTCCCTTACTCAACTGAAAGAGTTTCCATTCCCTGCCTTCAAAGTTTCATGCCCCTTCCATCTAGGAAAATGTCTCACATGAGACTATTTTGGATGAAAAGAAAGGGAGAAAGAGTTCACTCTCCTTGAAGCTTTGTCAGCGAGATGAAATACGAGTCTCCTTGTGCCTGTAAGTGTAGCATGACTGTGCATTCTACTCAATCTTCAGAGCTTCTTTAATGGGAGAGCACCTAGCTTTGACTCCTTCTCCTGGATGAATATTACACTTATGAAACATTTATCAGTTAAAATTAATAAAGAAACCTTTGGAGACTCAAAGATGTCTTTATTTTTAGCACGCTTATTTGAGAAATTCTTTATCTTGAGAAAAGAAGTCTGAGGAGTGACATTATTGCTCTCTACAGCTACTGAGTTTGTAGTGATGTGGGTCTCTTTTCTCAGGTGAAAAGGGGCTAGAAAGTGAGGAAATTGACTCATGTTGCACTGAGGGAGGTTTAGATCAGGAGTCAGGAAGAATTTCTGGATGAGGACATTGAGTGCACCCTCAGTAAGTTTGCAGATGACACCAATTTGGGAGGAATAGTTGATCTACTTTGGGGGAGGAAGACTCTACAGAGGGATTCGGACAGGCTGGATTACTGGGCCAAGGCCAATAGGATGAAGTTCAACAAGACCAAGTGCCAGATCCTGCACATTGGCCATAACAACCCCAGGCAGTGCTACAGGCTTGGGGTAGAGAGGCAGGAAGACTGTGTGGAAGAAATGGACTAGGGGGTGTTGGTTTACGCCCAGCTAAACATGAACCAGTATTGTGCCCAGATGGCCAAGAAGGCCAATGGTATTCTGGCTTGTATAAGAAATTCTGCAGTGAGTAGGAGCAGAGAGGTGATCATCCCTTTGTACTCATCTTCAGTGGGGCAGCACCTCAACTACTGTATTTGGTTCTGGGCCCCTCACTACTAGAAAAACTTTCAGGCCCTGAAGTGTGTCCGGATATAGGCAGTAAAGCTAGTGACAGGACTGGGACACAAGTCTTATGACTAAGGAAACTGGGTTTATTTAGTCTGCAGAAGAGGAGGCTCAGGGGAGATCTTATTGTTCTCTATGGCTACTTGAAAGGAGGTTGTGGTGAGGCGGATGTTGACCTCTTCTCCTGCATGAGTAGTGATAGAACTAGAGGGAATGGCCTCAAATTGCACCAGGGGAGGTTCCGGTTGGATATTAGGAAAAAATTATTCTCTAGAAAGTTGGTTAGATGCTGGAATGTGTTGACCCGGAGAAGGTTGAGTCACCATCCCGGGAGGTGTTTAAGAAACATGTAGACGTGATACTAAGGAACATGGTTTAGAGGGGAAATATTTGGTGATTCTATGATTCTTTACAGAAAGCAAGGTTAGGCATTGGTATGGGCTGCCCAGGAAAAGAGTGGAGTCCTCATCCCTGAAGGCATTTAAGAGACATACGGATTTGGCACTTAGAGACCTGGTTTAGAAGTGAACCTTGTAGTACTGTTTAATTGTTGGACTTGAATAATCTTAAAGGTCTTTTCCAATTGAAATGATTCTGTGATTCTGTGAAATATATAGCAACCAGAACAAATCTCATATCTAAATTAACAGAAATATAGTTCGATTAAATATATGATGTTCAAAACAATTTCCATAACTTTCTTTGTGATCTACATCATAACTCATAAAGTTCGTGTCTTCTGTTCTTCAATCATAACAGTTCCGTGTGATCAAATAAAAATGGATTAAGAGGAAAAGAGATTATTTTGTTTGTTAATTTCACTTTGCTGTTAATCCTGCTAGAGCAAAGTAATGATTTGTTAACTAGTAGAACATTCAAAGTTACAGAATTCTGTATTTTGGAAAACAAAAAACAATGATCAAAAACTGCTAGCAGAAAAAAATGAGTGGGATCTCAAAAAGGGAAAATTAGTAACAAAATTTGCTTATTTTCCTGTTCTAATAGTTCTACTTACTTCACAAAACTACCATAAAGTGAAACTAAGGCATTCAATAGCACCAACACTCAGTTTCTGAAGAATTAATCTGCCTGAAAAAGAGCAGTGCCTTTTCCTCCAGTATTATACAGTTAATCAAAATCCGGGCCATGGCTGGATCCTTGGCCCAACAGCCAAGATGGTTGTGCCTCTGGAAAAAGAAAAGGTAGAACACAAAATCAAAACGTATCAAAACAAAACCAGAACCACAGAAAGAAGCAGCAGAGAGAACGTCAAGGGCAGAGGAGGAGGAGGACATGCTCCTTCTTGGAAGAGATATGTGTATTGCCTCCCATGGACAGCCCATGCTGGAGCATGTTTGTCCACAGGACTGCAGCCTGTGGCAGGGACTTGCACTGGAAGCAGGAGAGGGGGAAGGAGCAGCAGAGAAGAGCTGTCATATACTTAGTATTGCCGTTGCCCTTGAGCTGCTCTGAGGTGAAGAGGTCTGGGGAGAGAAGAAGTGAAAATGACTCTGGAAAAAGGGACTAGGTAATGGAAGAGTCTTGTTTCTCACTACCCAAACCACTCGTTAACTATCTGTTTGAATTGCAAGTAACTTAATTTTCCCAGAGCTGTTTCTGTTTTCCTATGATGATAACTGGTAAGCAATCTCCCTACCTTTCACTACCAATTAGATTTCTCCTTCCAATTCTATTTTCTCCCCAGTCCTGCTGATGGGTGGGAAGGATGGGGGCAATGATTGAGTCGCTGGGTGGGAGTTGGGCTGTTAGCCATGGCTAACCCACTACATGGACTAATTTTACCCTATCCTTTAATAGCATTTTTTTGTGTTTGTTTAGCAGCTGGAGGCAGAATGTGCTATCCTGAGGAAAGGCACTCGTTCCTATCAGTTTTAAGTCTGAGCAGGTGGGGAAGCAGTTACCGACACTTTTTTTGGTATCACAGGATAGCTGACGCTGGAAGTAACTTCTTAAAGTCACCTGGTCAAATCTTGTTTTTTTCTTGAATGAAAACAGCATCATATCAGACACTCTGAAGAAAACAATTCTATCACAGCTGAAACTAAGACAACAGGATGATGTCCAGACAATTTATGAAGATCTCCAAGGAGGAGACTCTCTGGGTAACAGGACAGTGTCTCTGGGTAACCTGTGCCAATACTCAATCACCTGGAGAACACAGAAGAGTTCATGCAGAACATCCTCTCTTCCAATATGTTCCCATTGCTTTTTGTCCTGGCAATGGGCATTACTGAATAGAGCCTGAATTTGTTCTCTGCACTCTCCCTTTAGTTATTTATAGGCATAGATGAGATCCCCCCAAGCCTTCTCCAGGCTGAACAGTCCCAGCCTTTCCTCATAGGAGAGATGCCCAAGTCCTTCTATCGTCTTGGTAGCCCTTTGTTAGACTATTTGCAGTACTTCCATGTCTCTCTTGTACTGGGAATCCAGACAATGGACCCAGTACAATCCAGACTGGACCCAGTACTTGAGACGTGGCCTCAACAGTGCTGGGCAGAGGGGAAGAATCACTTGCCTTGTCCTGGTGACGGTACTTTGCCTAATATGTCCCAGGATATCATCAGACATTTAGACTTTTTTTCAGCATTGGCCCATTACTGGCTCACATCAAACTTGGTGCCCACCAGAGCTACCTGGCCCTTTTCTTCAAAGTTGCTTTCCAGCTGAGTGACACCCAGCATGTGCTAATGCCTGGGACTGTTCCTTTCCACATGCAGTAGTTTGCATTTCCCTTTGCTGAGTTTCTTGAGGATCCTGTCAGCCCAGTTCTCAAGCCTATTGAGGTTCCTCTGGATGGCAGCACAACCCTCTTGTGTATTTTATGGAAAGGAAGAGGATCAAAGCTGTTCGAGACTTCAAATGAGCAGATTTCAGAAGGGGACCTCTCCAGAAGCCATGGGTGAAATAGACCCCATTTGCAGTTCAGCTATGTAGCATTTGGAGCATTCTAGGTAATAAATTGTTTGGCTTTTGCAATACTAAAATGTTTTTGTGTGTGCTGGCTAACGAAAGCATCAAATGTTCACCTGGCAAACAGTCTGTCTAATCTATATCACAATCTGTCCAGTTGAGTCGGAGAACCTAAACAAGAAACTCAGTTCCCATCTCTACATAAATACAATCAGGGAAAATGTAGTCCTAAGAAACACACCTTTATAAATGAGATCTTATCAGGCAGACACAGAAGTCACTCAGTCTTCCAAAATAAGATAAGAGACATAGTTAAAGACAGACGAAGGCAATATATTTATTTTTAATTTTCATAGAAATGTTTCTGTGTGCAAAACTGCAAGGTGAGTTTCTGATAAAGTTATTTACATGACAACAGTTTAATGTGCTGATGCCAGATTGGTGAAGACAATTTGCAAAATTAATCATATCATTTTTCAATTATTTTAATTGGAATCAATGCACTATCTAATAAAATCGAGACAAGTTTATAAAATTAGCACGTTCGGGAGACAAATTAGGATGGAAATCTATGCAAAATAAGTGGCTTTATGGATTTTTTCCCCATCACTAGTTCTTGTGGACCTGTGATGTCTTCCTTTTGCTAGGACATGCCAAGGTAACATGAGTAGCCAGCTCTAGTCTCTGAACAGTAAATTCGCTACTTGATTCCTGCAGTGTTTGCAATAACTTTATTCTGCCTGGTCAGTGACAAACCCATCTGGTGTAACAGATGTTGTATGAGTTCTGTCTAATCTCATTCTAGTTGGAGGACAGTGGAGAATGAAGTTCCCTTCACTTGAGGAAGTGTCCTGTTTTGAAGGAGTTTCATAGGTATTGTAAGTAAACGTGAAAGTTTAGTACATTGCTAAGACAGCTGCAGGGTGATGACAGATCGGATGTGGAGGCAGCTCAAGGTGCAGAGCAGTATATGAGCGATTTGATATGATACTCTTTGTTTAAGCAATTGAATTCCATGTTAGTGGAGTGAATTTGTAGAATGGATGAGGGCTGTGTAATAAACAGCACTACTTGAAAAGGTAGGTGAAAGTCCTAGGTAGACATGGTTTGATCTGGTTTTGTTTTCAGAGGAAACCCCTACATAGCTGGACCCAGATCTTTTTGGCTTTGCAATGAATAAGGATTTCAGCCTTGATGTACCTATACTGGAATTAAGAATGTGAGGAAGTGTCATGATGACCTACCACATTAGAAATATTGTGATGGATCTATACATTATGGGTGTGGGTTTTTTAATGAATTTTTGAATTGAGCTTACCAGTGTTATATGTTTTACCTACTCAGAGACCAGCAAAATGGCACGAGATAATCACAGTAGGATGACACTAATTTAAAAGAATTGTAATTGAGTTTTAGTTTTCTACTTTTCTCCTTTAGCCTGGCATCGTATCAAATTTTTAACAGCAGAGGTAAATTTGTTCTTACATGTAGTGGGACAAATTACCAAGGTTTTGTGTAAAGAACACAGTGCATATGAATCAGATTTTGTAGGAATAAGAAGCAAGAGCCCAGGCTCCCTAGTAGCTATCTGCGTTCACCTCTGATTTAAGTCCAGTGAAGTGGGGTTTTAATGAACCATGTACTCTAGTTTTAAAACACTAACGTAAACTCTTCCAGCTTTGAATAACAGAGGCAGCAAGGTATTAATTTTTAAATGGGGTATTCTGCGCAGAGAAGCTTTCTGCCAAAGCATATTTTAAGTCTTACTTAAGATGGATGTCTAAACAAGGTGTCAGATGAAGAAACAAAATAGTACTGTCATCTAAATTTTAACAGGAGAGATTATATAATATTGCCAGTAATATTACATGACGCTGAAGTCCAACTCTAAGAATTACTAATAAAAGAATAAAACTTTTATTAGACTCAATTATGTGTTTCTGAAACCATTTTGTAGAGCTCTTTGGTTAGCCATAGCTTTTAAATGGGCAGCTGCATTAACTCCCTTATCCACTTCCCAAGCCTTTACTTCACCATTCGTTTTGCTAAACTGAAATCTGCTGTGTTTATTCTAAAAGCCTGCTCACTAAAGGTGGATTCAGAGCTTGTGATCACCTCTCAGTCTGCACAAGGGCTTGAGACAGGAGCAATTGTGCCTCCATATACACGTTTGCTGCCCCTGTTTTGTTTCTGACAGTGTTGGTTTGTCAAAGGCTGTTTGCTTTGTATTGCAGCACAGTGCAGAAAAAAAGGATGATTGTTTAAAAATAATTTGAGAATTAATGGCCACCATGACAGAGATTAACCTAAAGCAACTGATGTATTCCTCAGTATACAGAATATCATATTTAGGAAGGGAGTCAGTGCCTTGAGAAAAGATGAGTAATGCATTTTTCCCCATGACTAGACAACTATATTTGCAGTTTGAGGAAGAAGTCTGCCTTTGTTTCAATTAGGATACAGATTTTTTTGTTTGTTTGTTTTTTTTTTTTTGTTTTTTTTTTTTGCTGGTTCTTTTATGAAGATTGCTTGCCCAATTCAGTTTGAAAATTCCTTAGTGGTTTATAATTTGTAGCCATCTGTCTGTGGCCTGGTAAGGAAAAATAACTGTCTCCTACTCTCAAGCATTAATACGTTATTCTGAAACATCTTTTTTCTAAACCACACCAGTCATTATAATTTACCCTACATTCCATTATGCTTTAATTGCCTGATCATCTGTGCAATTATGGTTCAGTAATAAAAAAAATTAAAAATAAAAGGTCGTCTGTTAGAAGGAACTGTCCTCTCATTTTACCTGCTAGGTATGTTTGCTCCAAATTAAGCTGAGGTTGGTAATTGAAGAAATGAAAGAGATTGTGTGGTTGAAAATGAATTTGGTTATAGGAACACACAGCACAAAAAAATGATTTCTTATGAGACGTTCACATTTTTCACATTTTAATATATCTGTAATTATTTATGCTAATTATAACTAAGTATCTCTCTTTACATACCCACAAGAATGGAATTTATATGTGACCTCCAAGAACAGAAACTTATAAGGAACAAGTTAAAAATATAATGCTAGAATATAACAGCTCAGTTATCAGATCTTCTCACACCCAGGCCTTTATTTGTCCTGTAACACAGACAGTTCTCACTCCACTACACAAAAGCACATTTAGTGTTCAAAGTAAAGGACTTGTATCTTCCAGTTATGCGCTATCTAGTTATATCCCCCAAAAACTTCATTTAAGAATACTTTCCTTTAGCTGAGTTTAAGCCAGATCCTTAACTGGAGGAACTATCTTGTCTCTGCATCCACCAGAGTCAGGCTGATGCACCAGCTGAAAATCTTAATTTGTGATGGACAACTGAAAGCAGCTGTTACATATTATGGGAAGTTCCTGTTGGTTGGGAGCCCTTCTTCCTCACTTCTGTATTCCTTTGTTCCACTGTGCCAGCACTATATATCAAAACAGCAACATTTCAGTGCAAGGTCCAAGCAGAATTCCTGATGTGGGTTGTTTTTTTTTTTTTTTTTTTTTTTTTTTTTTTTTTTTTTTTTTTTTTTTTGTCATCGTGAGCAGAAGTACTCTGTACCCAGAAATCAAAAAGCATCAGGAGAGGGATATTCTATACTACTTTATTTATGAAACTAAGGTAATAGAAGTAGCTGAAGTAACGTTGATCACATAAAATCTTTATTTTGCTTGGAGCAGTAACAGACAGTACCAAAAAGTTGGTGTGTTATTCAGGGTGGTGCTTTATTTTGCAGCTCCATCAATTGATTTTATGCAGCTCTAGCTGATGGGGTCATGAAGTGAAACATTACAGTAGCTTCAACAAGTTAAATAAAATTATCATTTTTCCTGCTAATTGAGGAAGCTGTGGGCTTTGATTTGCAAGTCCTTTTCTGGGAGGAGGGGGGAAGATTGGAGTTAATTTTACCTGAATATTGCATGCTTGCTTCACAGTGTAACAATGACTGATGTAAATGCCCGCTAACTGCATACTTACTACATTTTCCAGGCATTAACTGTGAGCATTAATTATTACATTACCAAATATTTTTATTTTTTCCTCATGTGAATGCTGATGGATTACAGGCTGCTCAGGGAGGTTGTGAAGACTTCATACCTGGAGACATTCAAGGCCAGGCTGGATGTGGCTGTGGGCAGCCTGGTCTGGTGGTTGGCGACCCTGCACACAGCAGGGGGTTGAAACTTGATGATCACTGTGGTCCTTTTCAACCCAGACCATTCTATGATTCTATGATTCTAGATGTATCCTTATATAAATGAGAGGCAGGGAAGCCATGGTCATGTTGTCTGAGACAGGTGTCACATCAGATGAGGTCGTGTGGCATGGTGTTTGTGACAAGAAACGGAGCCAAGGCTGTGGCATGAAGGCATTTGCACTAATTGTTGTAATTAAATATATTGGATAATTAAATATTTTGGGTAATAGTAAGGTTTATTGCTTGCAGAGTTTGTGGAAAATCCTGCAGATGTGGCTAATGGCATATTTCTGATTCATTTATTAACTTCAATGCTAATATCATCATCGTATAAAATATTAACAAATTTTCTGAGCACTTGGGCTGTGTTAAATGAATGAAATAATTCATTTGACTGTAATAACTGAAAAAATTTCACAAGCAAAAGAACTAATTCTTGATAGCCTTCACCATCAATCTGGAGTAGTTCATGTTGTCATGTAAATTTAATTTTTGTTTGTAGATGTATTTGTGGAGGAGAAATATCATGTGGTAGGCCAGTAGCTGATGTTATGTACTAACTTCAAACTTCCTGGATTTTAGTCAAGTCACAGAACCACCACTGCCTTAGTTCTTCTGTTGTAAGAAAGTAGGAAAATATATTTGTTTAATTAAAAATCAGTCTGCAAATACTGTGGTAATGAGATATAAATATTCATACGATAAGGTTTTTTTCACCTTATTGATCAAAGGATACGTGTGCACTAAGTTTCTCAAGTGCAGTAAAGATATATCCAGATTGGCTCTGCATGAGCCAGCTGGGACCTAGAAGGCTAATATCTCTTTTTCACAAGCACATACAAGCTGAGGTGGTCTGTTGACTTTGATAAATTATCAGATGTCATGTTCTGGCTTCAGATCTTGGCTGGATATCCATTTTGTATTTGAATGGTGCCTCACGGAGTTATAGCCTTGGTCTTATTTGGAACAGGAATCTTGGCAACATCTTTTGCAGATGAAAGCAAGTTATTGAAAGTGTTTACAGGAAATGTGGGTTGTATATATTTCTCAAATAGTAGATATGTACTAAGCAGAATATAACTCTAAGTAATATTAACCTGGAGTAGATTAGGAGTGAATAGATTCTTGTCTTTTCTGAGGTGAAGAATGATTCCTGAAAGATGCTCCTTTTTTGATTCATTCGTATACATATGAATTTAATAGTTGGCTGTATGATTGAGTCTGAATACTCAAGCCATACATTTAAATGTCTCCATGGTTTGTGCACCTCTGTATTGTGCAAAGTGTCTTCTTTCAGAGACATTTGTGAGACGCAGTATATTCTCATGTTCATAAGTGCCAGATTTAAAGAATCTAGATGTTGAGAACTATAATAAACTGACAGGAAAAATTCTGAAAAGATTGAATAATGTACTGACGAACTAACCACAAGTAAATGGTTTCTTTTATCTTGTAACCCTTTGCTGTTGCATCTTATGTTTGTTTGCACTGTGTCTCATACTTTGCTTTTATTGTCAGTAACATACACATGTAATTAATGGCAAATATGATTCATGATAGTCCATGATAGTCCTAAAAGTTCATTTGATGATGACAAGTAACTAAAATGAAGAGACAAATTCCAGATGAATTGTTTGCCAAATAAAAATAAATTCATTGTTGAAGATGAAAACTTTTGTGATGATAAGGGTGATAATTTTTGTGACCCTGACTTAAACATAGATCTGTCACCTCCTACGAGGATAAATAGCAACAAAAAGCCTCTAAATTCCCTTTAAAGTCTTCACCAGTATCAAGAATTTGCCTCAGCAGTGATTTTGAGAGGCTGAGCACCCTAAATGCTTTTGAAAACAGTATGCTGGAGATAACAAATGCTCAGTGCTTTGGTACACTTCTGAAAATGAGAACAGTTGGGTCTACAGTTAAAAGCAACAGATGGGGAGTTCTCCAGCTTTGAATGTTCAGTAGGAGACCAGAGTAATGCTGTCAGCTTGCCAAAGAAAACACCAAGTTGGAGGAAATAATTATTAGACTTGCATCCTCCTAGACTCTTCAGTCTCCAAAGTTGCTGTTTGATACTTTTGTTCATATTCAACAGATTATTTGCCCTCAAAATATTTCCTATTGTAAAGGTGTCAAAACACCCTGAACCCCTCAGTTTTCTACACCATTTCCTGTGTTACAAAAATAGTCAGCTTCAAGTTGTCTTGGTTGAAGACTGGCTGAAGGCATTTCACGTGGAAGTCTCAAACTAGATGGGATGTTATATACAAGTTTATGTGGTAGGTGCTACTCATGGCACAGTTTATGATTGTCACCAGCAATCACACTTATATTTTGTCCACTTCGTGTCAAACTATTTGCTGAACATTCTGTCTCTGTATTGGGCCACAAGAGAGTCTGATGAGGCTTGCAGTGATTTTACTATTGTACTGGCACACAGCTGTCAACATGACAGTCTACAAAACTGAACACTTAGGACAGAGTCCAGGTGTGACTGGGGCACAATTTGTGTGACTCTGTGCTTCGGGGAAAAGCTAACCCATCAGGGACTGTACTGTGCTCGTGCTAAGGGTTTGAAGAAAATATGTGTTGGGGAGGACAGTATGAGATGAGACTTCTGACACTTTGATCAAGATCTGGCCATAAAACTGAATTCTTATTATCTCTTAGAGGACTGTTTTGTAGCATTCTGGGCAGTGTTTTCTATGTCTAAACCTTGCTTTCATGAACTGTGAATCTACCACTTCAAGGCTTTGTTTGCCCTGGGGATGTAGCCGCAAACGTAAGTTGTTCAAAATACAAATAACCCCGACAAATGCAACCTATACATGAAGCAGTACCTTGCAGTGCTGGTTATTATAAGGCTACTCTAACTATTCAGTAATTTCCAGATGATTGCAAGATGTCACTTTTCTCCAATAGAACACAGATGGGAATAGTCAACTGAGGACAAATAAAGCAGGATTCAGCCCATATTACAGGAAACCTAATAAATAGAGCTAATGAAGTTTAATATGCAATTTAGATAACTAAGTTCAGATACCTTCTTCAGGTGATTTGAATTAATTTCCTTTCTCCCTTTTTCTGTACTGGCTAGATCTTTGTTGATTATAATAGAAACTGAGACACCTAGTATGCCTCTAGACCCTCCCAGTTGGACACCTAGGTGTAGATGGCTTAGATTGGTGATGATTTCCACTCTGCCTATTATATTCTATCATTATTAGAATTCATTAAGATTGACGCTAGCAGAAAAGAAAGGATTTTCAGCTAGAACTATTTTCCTTTAATTCTAAGTTTAGCATACCTGGTGTCACGTGAAATTCCATACTTTTTACAGAAATACATAATTTAGTGGGTGCCACAAGAAGACTAAGGCAATCAATAATGGTATCTTTGCTAATAGCTGCAGTGTCTGTGTGTATGCTTTAGCTTAAATATAATTTAAAATGGAAAGTTCTGAATTTAAGCTGAACTATTAGAGCTAGCAAGCCTTCATTTCTATTTGGAATTAACAACAGTAAGTCTGCATATGAGAAGCACAGCTGTATCTATAGCTAAGTCTGTATCTAAATATAATTAGAGGAAAAAATACGTAGTATAACACACAGCCTCCTAATGATTAAACCTTGTTTTCCCCTGTGGTATTTTTGAAAAATACGATATTAGACTTAACTGTGGAAAATAACAAGGAAAATAACTTCCTTGTAAGGATCTTTTGTTTGTTGGTTAAGTGTTCCAAATGGCAGCATAAACTCTGCTGTAAAATCTACCATAGCACTCTGCAGTGAGTACTCTGTGGGCATGTAACATACCTTGTCCAAAAGCCTGTCAGGTTGGGTAATGCTTGCGGGGCACAACTTAGATGAGCAGTGAATTTTGAATCTCAAATTCCCCCTGTGATGAGGAAAGGGAGAAATACATGGTAAGTCTTCCTGCCTGCCTGTCCCTTTCTTCACAGTCATGTACAAAGAGAAGAAGTTTTTTCCCTTGAAGAGTGTAGGATAAATAGGACAACAGTCCAACAGTAAAAGAAAAGAAGAAATTTTTGTCTTTTGCTTAGGCATGCAGCTTAAGCAACCCTGTGCAAGATCATAGAATCGTAGAATGTCTTGGGTTAGAAGGAATCTCAAAGATCACTTAATTCCGAAGCTCTGCTGTGGGCACAGTTGCCAACCACTAAATCAGGCTCTAGCCAGGCTGCCCAGGGCTCCATCCAACCTGTCTGGAACAATTTCAGTGATAGGGCATCCACAGTTTCTCTGGGCAGCTCATTTCAACACCATACCGCCCTTTCTTTGGAAACTTTTCTTCTAACATCTCATCTAAATCTCCCTTCTTTTAGCTTAAAACTGTTCCCTCTTGTTCTATCATCATTAGATCGTGCAAAAAGTTGGTCTCCTCCTGCTTGTAAGTTCCCCTCATGTACTTGAAGGCGGCAACAAGGTCTCCCTGGAGCATTGTCTTCTCCAGCCTGAACAAGCCCAACTTCCACAACTTTTTTTCATAAGAGAGGTGCCCCAGCCCTCTGATCATTTTCATGGCCCTCCTCTGGACCCACTCCAACAGCGCCATATCCCTCCTGAGTTATTTCTCAGACATTATAGACTTTGCTTGACAGCCATGACTTTCCAAATATGACAGAGATTTGCTTGACAACCACATCAGCCAGCTCCTTCTGGATCCTGAGATGCACATCATCCAGCCCCATAGACTTGTGTACGTTCAGTCTCATGAGGCAGCCTTGGACTTGCTCGTCTCTTACAGTGGGGGAATTTTTCCACCCCAGACCCCAGTTAAAGGTTCAGGGATGTGAGAGATGTGAGAATCCTGGCTACCTGTGAAGACTGAGGCGAAGAACTCATTGAGTATCACAGCCTTCTCCATATCTGTTGTAGCCGATTTTCCCTTTTCATTTATCAGAGGGAGTACACTCTTCTGTATGTCTCTTCTGACCAGTGTTCCTTCTTGTTATGCTTCACATTTCTCAATAACAGAGGAAGTCTCTGACATAACTGGAAAATGACTTCTAATACCCCAAGTCACAGCTCAATGAATTGCCAACAACATGCTTTTTCTCCACGGAAACTTTCCTCTTTCTCTATGTATATACTTGCTTGTCCTGTAAAAGTAGTGTGATGTTAGTTCTGTTACTTTTTAATTTTCCTGCTATTATGCTACTGCTGGTTAGGCAAAGAATATAAAATACACAAAACCACCTCCGCAAGCTGGTAATGCATTCATTTATTAATCATACTAAAGGTAATTACTTTAAATGGATAAATATGAGATGGTGTGTTTTGCTGTTCTTTCAAGTGATGTGGAAAAAAATGATTAATTCCAGTATGGAATAAAGGTAAGTACAGGATAAAAGTGATCTGAAATCTATATATTCCACAAGAAGTGAGGAAAATAAGCAAAAAACTTGCCAGTTTCATAATGAGGCTGTGGGAGGTGGAAAATATCAATAAAGAGTCCAAAAAAAGCTGATCTAAGCAATGATCTAATGAGCTCCTATTTTATCACATTAGACATTTTTCTTTTAAAGAGACATAGTTAAATAAATACACTTAGATAGTATCGTGTTAAAGTCATTCTAATCTTCTGGAAATGTCCATAGTTATGTGATCATTTATTTCATTTTTAAAATCTTTCCCTTGGGAGAAATTTTAAAACATTATAACTGCTTGCAGGTAGTTATACCTTTATTTTTCCTGTAATGTCTGTGCAGGAGGCAAGAGCCAAGAATGTTCCCATATTCTTTTTTTTTTTTTCTTTTTTTGAAGTTACCTTAGTAATTTCATTATGATAAAATGAAATCAATTGCTTGTAGTCAACAGGGAATTAAATATAATTCAGAATTAGCAATTTAAATGGGCCACATATCTTTCTTAAGTTTTGCTAATCAAGAAAGGAGACAAATGTTTCATCTGGATCTAGTTAGGTGCCTGGAATTTCTGGTGTCAGAAATATCTATAAAACATTGATGATTATGCTTGTTAACTTAAGCTGAAGCTCCGTTTGCTCTTACCATCCTCTCCCTCCCCCACTTTTCCTTGTGTCTGTACTTTGTTCCCCTCTTCTATTTACTCTTTTCTTCCTAGAATCCTGTTTTTCTGTAGGAAAGGGAGGAACAAAAAAGGATGTGGTCTAGAGAAAATAGTCATTTCTGTTTCAGTTCCAGTCCTTACTGCATAAGGGGTATGATTACTCCTTACAGCAGTTCCTAGTAGTTCCTTGTCTGTTCCCATCACTGTCTTACTAAAATCTGCAAGGTGCTGCTTGCACACTGTTCCATCCACAAAGTGAGTGTAAATGAACAGCGAAATGGCTCAGTCTGTCTTGGGGAAGGCCAGCCTCATGTCAAGAAAGAAAGAAGCAAAGAATAAATTCCTCTGGTTCTTCTGGAAGCAAAGAGATTTCTGGAGAGGAAGACAGGAGCTGGCAAGAACATTTGATGCAGCTCTAGCCCACTCTGTCCTGAATGGAGGGTGTTGAGCACATGCGTTTACTAGGCATAAGGCAAGGTAAAATAGAAATGGCCCAGAATCCATCCTCAGGTTACAGTTTGAACTTCATTTGGCATAGGTCTCATCAATACCTCCACCTGCAGACCCAAAGGTAGTCCCAGAGGTGTCCAGAAAGGTTGGTGAGGCATGCCGTGAATGACTACTTGAGTTCCCTGTTTACTTGAAAAGATGTAATGCACTGCCTTGAACTGACAGGTTGTATTCACAGAAGCAAATAGGAAATGCAGATGATTGCTTTGAGGTACCTTAACAGATCAGCTGAAATCTGCAGAGCTTTCCTGGCAGGAGTGTGCCGAGAGCATAGAGACTTGCAAGAGGTGACAAATCAGTAGGAAATTTAACACAGGTGTCAGTGTGTGAAATCTTAAATTTAACAGCGCATTAAGTCACAGTTTTGTGCCAGGTTAACATCCCTTTGAGAAAGCAGTAAGTTTCAAAGAGAAAGGTTTATCTTTAAGTGGAAAAATCTGTCGTATATTTGGTCAGCTATTAATCTGTACTGAGCTGCAGTCTCCCAGACTTGTTGATTCATATATCAAAAGCAAGGCTGTGAGGAAAAGGTTTATGACTAAAGGCAAGGTAGGTTAATTGCTAACCAATGGGCTGAATCCTAAGTACCCTGCAGTGTGATTTAAGATTTATATAATGGTGATTAATTAATAGAGAGGCAGGATGGATTAAGAACAGGTAAAGGGGAAAGAATCTAATGGAACAATAAAGATGATAATTTACCATGGTTGTATAGAAATATTCATTTTGTCTGTTTATTTGAAATGCATAGTAAGTCTCTGACAACCTCTCCACTTTTTGAAAGTAAATGTGCTATTATTTCTTTTACAGTTTGATGTGTACTACATATTTTCTAAGGCATTTCAAACTAGCATAAGGAACTGGTGAAAGGAGCAATGTGTGAAAATACTAAGCCCAGTAAGTCTCAACCTATAAATAAAAACTTCTTCCTGATCATTTTCATCCACTGGGATCCTCAAGTCCTTCTCAGCAGGACTGCTCTCAATGAGTTCTTCTCCCATTAAAAGTTAAAGATCATTAGCCCGATAGGAAAATCCCTTGCTTCATTTGCTATGGCTGAAAAATAAATTGGTGAGATACTGAGTACAGATTGTACTTTGTGAGTGGCTGAACTTACCCATTTCTGAAAATTTTGCAAGAAATCTGAAGAAACTATGACACAGCTTTAATTCACAGCAATCATGAATGCTTATTCCAGTGTATTCAAAAAGAACAATTCTAGTGCAGCTTTAGATTTGGCTGCTTTAGATGCTTGTATTTGTTCTATACTTCTGGAAGCAATATCTATAAATATTGATGAAACATACTTGGTGATTTGAAAGCAATTACTGCAACCTCAGGTGGAAATCTGCGTCTTTCAATGCAGCTGCAATCTGGAGTAGCCATCAATAAATCAACGCAAAAAGGCCCTAAATTGTTGTAGATATCTGTAACTATTTTTTCTGGCTGTAGTCTAATCTATATTGAGAATATAAATAACGGCTTGTATGGCTTGTGTGAAAACCTCTCTTTTTTGAATTCAAGAAATATGATATAAAATCAAGCTAGATGAAGTAAGGTTGTAACTCACTCTCTGCCAGAGCAGAGGTGCTTAATATTGAACATTTGTTGAAATTCTGGGCATTTAAAAGCAGACTGAACGAAAAATAGAAGGTGCACTGTTTTTCTTGAGATGTGATTCCCCAGCCAAATAGATTTAAAAATCAAGGATATTCTTTGATTTTTTTTTCCCCCCTTAGTTGGATTTCATTACTCCTAATTATATAGACCTTTACTACTCTAAAGAATTAATATTCACTTAAAAATATACAAAAAAATATAGGCATTAGCAGCAGATACATTTTTTCTTCAATAATAAGCTATACTGTTGCCAGTTTCAAATGGACGTATTGCTCAGTCTATAAGGACTGACTAATTAAATATGTCATGCCAAATAATTATGATATTTGAAGAATAAAGGGTGTAACAATGGAATGTATCTGAACACTTTAAAGAACACTAAAAAACACAAATCCCAGGTTGTTAAAGGAACTTTGCTCTGTCATTCATAATTAGCCCTGAGTCCTTCAGATTAAGAACTGAAATCAGATGTGTTTTTGCCTGGGAGTTGCCTCATTTCTTTGTGCAAAGCATGCTCAGGGACCTGCACAGAGGATCCTTTTCCTATTTCAAAAACAGTTTTCAGTCCATGTCTCTTAAAGCCCCTTTCTTTTCCTAAGGGCATGTAGGCTCATTTTGAATGTTAAATGAATATTAATTGAATATTAAAAGTTGTATTGGAAATACCTAGGCAGCTGGGGGCACCCTGTGTGTGAGGTGGCAGGAACTACCTGGAAAGTCAACCCTTTGGTTTGACATTGGCTAGAAACTCCACATTCCATCCCCAAACTGAAGTTAGTTAAGTGGTGCACACCCATAAGACATGTTTAAGAAAGGGGGAGAGCTGTTAGAGACAGGGGACATGTGTGATGTCATCTGAGGCGTTATGTGAAGACAGAAATGAGCAACCGCAGGGGGAGACATGTAGGACCCGGTAGGACACAGCTAGAGATGGCCTCTTGAAAGGAGGCATTCTTGTTTTGGCACATTCTGAGAGATTGCAGCCTATGGGCAACCCACAACAGAGTGAGAGAGGCAGTAAGAAACAAGGAAGCACAGTGGGAATTGAGTAAAAAGCAAGAAGGAGCAGAAAGAAACCCTTACAGCCTCCTCCCAGCCCACTGTCTCACCCAAGGAATTAGGAGGGCCTAAGTGTGATGCACACTAAAAACAAAAGGGTTTGGATTAAGAACGGTGAAGGTGTTGGAGGAAGGAGGGAAAGGTTTTTGACTGAAGTTGAGCCTGGAGAACGTGAAAAAAAAGAAAGGCTGTTGTCTGCTCCCTGCCCTGCTAGAGCTTCAGCTCTGACTGGCTGCAGTGGGGAGGTTGTGACTGCCTAACAAACAGCAGTCCTCGTGGGAAGGAGGCTGGGGACACTGCGGGGCTACACCTGCAGCCCAGGAGAAGAAAAATGATCAATCCCAGGGTGGAGGAAAAGAAACTCTCATCAAACATCATGCTCCTCCTGATGACCTGTTTTAAAACCTCTTCCCCTTCTGCTGGAGGAAGAAGGAAGTTGTCAGCCTTGAGTTCTCTGAGGTGCATTGGAAGGATGAGCATAACACTTAGAATAAGAGTTTGAAATCTGTAGGCTTTCCTATACAACAACTTTAAGTATATTAAACAGGCTCTGTAAAAATCGATTTTGATAATGATTGTTGGTATCCCTACAGCTGGGCTAACAGTAACTGTTATATTTTTAGTATACTGTTAAAACACTTACTGTCTTAGAAGTAAATTCTTAGTTCTTCCTATAGAGAGTATTTGTAATTGTATAATAACAAAGGAGGGCAGATTGTAGGTAGACTTCCTGCTAGCACACTTGTCAGGTAAGGTCCTGAGGAACAAAGGTCAGCTTTTTCAGCTGGCCTGTCTCTGAAAGCCTGGGCTTCAGTGCTAAGATTCTCTGTTTCACTTGGCCTTATCCAGAGGCTGTAGTGCCACTTTAGATGTTAAACAACAACAACAACAAAAATAATAATAATAACAGTGTTGTCCCCAGGGAAATACAGGTCTGGAGATGAGGGGATTAACCAGCATAATCCTCTCTTGTAAAGCAGCATAAGGGTAGTTTGTCACAGATGAATATCAGAGTCATCAGCATCCTTGAAAGAAGTCATTTCCACAGCTTTTCCAGGTGGCATTTCACTTCTCTGTCCTTTAAAGAGTTTGTCATTATAGCTGAGCTATTATTTTGCTTTTGAAATCTGAGGATTTTTATACACTTCTCAGGGCTTTCTGGGCTGTGGGCAGCCCCAACAGCACAGTAGTGCACTGTAGCTCTGACACAGATCAGATGTCAGATGTTCAGCCTCTTGAAAATGTAGGCACAGACCAGTGTTATGTGTGGACATTCTGCTATGGTGAGTCTACTGCCCAAGCAAAAGTGAGCTCCTGTATCTTCTAATTGACAGTTGATGCTCCAACCTGTCTTTTAGTAACCATCTCTGTCACTTCAACTTGATACTCCCTACCTGCCCCAGCCCTCTAGGTATGCTTTAAATATTTCAACCCTACCCATGATTTTCACTTCTCTTCCTTCCTCTTGTCACACACCACCTCTCACATCCTCTTTTTCCCTCACTTAACCCCACCTCACTTCTACAGCAACATCTCCATCACACTGCTCTTGCAGCTAAGCCCAAAAAGCACTTCACGCCTGCTGCTTCTGGTTACTACTGCATATCACTTTGAAGTTGTTCATGTAACATTGCTGATATTTATATTTACAGCATGAGAGAGAACAATTGATCTAGGCAATATTTCTTCAGCCTTAATAGAAGAATGTATCTCAAGACTGTTTCTGAGTCTTTCCTAAACCAAGATACATTGTATTTACTGTTTCCCTTTAATCCATTATGCCAATTATATTGGCAGACAAGGACATCTGACATCAGTTCTTAGCACATTCATATGAGCTGTCTTTTAGCATTTTGCTATCTTCTATTGCTTTTGAATTGATTGTTTAGCAGTTTGTTCTAGAATCTTTCTGGGAATTGAAGTCAGTTCTATGGATCCATGACCCTACCCCTACCTACCTTTTAAAAATTGTTCAAATTTTCCATTTTTCCAGCATTTGGGACTTCTTTGGTTAAAATCTGGTAGACTTATGAAAACATTATTGAGCCTAAAGAGCTCAAAATAATTTGTCCTAACTCTTTTTCCCTAGTGCATATATTGAAAGTCACGAGGCCCTGCGGAAATGAATACATTACCTCACTAAATATTGAATGTCTTTTTTTGGCTTACATTCCTGCTGATTGTTAAATTTAATTTTGTTAAGCCTCAGCGAACTAATTTTTTGAGGAGTGAAGCCCAGAACAAATTTTCTTCATCACTTGTTGTTCTTTTTTATTTTCCTTATGGTTCTCTAACTTTTAAGAGCAAAGGACTTCTTTCAGTCCTTTAAAAAAGTATTTTGCTCACAGATAAATTAAATACTATTTGGCAGACTGTAATCTATATCCAACCTCCCTCTTTCAAGCCCAAATCCAAGCAGAGAAATAGCCCTTAGAGACATATAAGACTATTTACCTTGAAGTAAGGCAAGTGTCTAACTGTCTGGATTATGAAGGATGATCAGACAACCACTGGGAGAAAAATTACTGTATTAAGACCAGGTTCTCCATTATCTATTAAACATAATAACTGGCTCTGTGCCTCTTAGACAGTAACTTTGAATCTCCCCTGTGGTTAGGTTACTTCCATCTTTGTACCTTTCAAACTGGCATCTTTCATAAGCCATGAATTCATGTATGTATTTTGAATATTTCAATTGCAGACTTGAGGGAGATGACAGAAATGGTTACAAATTTAATCTCCCAAGTGGAAAGCAAAGCACCTTGCCTTGTATGAGCCAGTGGAGATTACTTTTTTGAAAAGTTCCAAGCCCTTTAAAATAGTCATTTGAAATATTCCTTTTTATATAACACCTTCCACCAAAAGATCTCCAGATGTAGAAATGTTAATTGACTCCACTTTGGTGAATCCTATGAGGTAGAAAGGAAATGCCACAAATTTATATCGGGAGAATCAAGCACAGAGGATAAATGACTTATCCAGGTTTACACAGAAAGCCTCCGAAGGACCAGGATTAAAAATCAGGCTCCTAACCCACAGTCCTTTGTCTTCCTAGCCTTCCTGGTATAAATAACTGCTTGTAGTAGAATTGCCTTCTTTACATGGGTTACTGCTTTGCTCTAACAGCATTAGAAAAATAAGAAAAAAAACCCACAAATCTCTTTTGTATCCATCTGTTGCAACCTCTTTTAATTCTGCTTTCAAGGACTTGGTCTACAGAGAGACTTCACCGAGTGTATAACATGCCTCTCTTTTAATTAGAACATTAATATTCCCAGTGTTTCTTTAGCTTCTAAGACTAATTTTAATTCTTCCCCCTCCAGTCACTTGGCAAAGAACATGAAGACTTAGTATCAGGATGAGGTTCTATATGCAAAAGCTTTCTGAGCCACAAAACACAGGGCTGTGTTGTTATACCTGTCATTTTTTTTTTTATAGCAGTACCCGTGCAGGCAAATGTCACGTTATCTCTGCACCACAGCAGGATTTATTTGCTTTGCTCCTTCACTCCCCTGAGCAACATTTCCCTGTATTTTAAACTGAAGGGAATTATGTCATGAAAGTATGTTTAAAATGGTTGCAATGCAACAAAAAGTTTACCTCTCCAAATAATAATAATAATAAGAAAAAGCTGTTCTGATAAGCATGTTGCTTAGCAACTTGACACGGAAAGCCAAAGCAACTGCTACAGACCATTCAAATCAACAAGGCATCCGCAGATGAGTTACTGAGCAGCCCCCACTGCAGCGCTGGCACGGGGCTGGAAAGAAGGGATCATACAAAAAAATAATTGCTGATAGACAGTGGAATGTCTTTCATAAGGACAGGGATGGTGGACTCTCACAGAAGGAAAGAATTAGCAGAAGGTAAGAAAGAGAAGAGGAAAAGTAAGATAGAGAAAAATGATGATAAGGACTCTATTCAAATGGTTTACGCAGCCAGAAAATATGGCTAATGGTCACCCCTGAGCAATTACATTAAGCACTTGAGCATGGTAGCAGTGAAGTGACACAGACAGGAAAGATGTGGGAATATGCCTTGTTCACATGACCCCTGCTCAGATTTTTGTGTGTACTTGAGGTGTTAGAAGCAGCAGGGAGGACATCCAGCCATCTGCTGGGCGTGCTTTAGTGGGCTGTATCCCAGCTCCACCTCTCGAGAGCATTAGGGGGTAACAGAAGAGAGATTGCTTCTCTAAACTCCGTAAATTTGATGATCTTGAATACTTATGCCCATTTGAATAAGCATGAAAACAGAGGCTGTATCAGTAGCTGCCAGTGTGCACACCTTTGTGATCACAATTCAGTCATCAAACGCTTTACATTGGGGAAGAAATCCCAGCTTTTCAGCTCCAGTCTACATGCACAAAGGCAAGGAGGGAGTGAGAGCTGGGTCAGGCACAGATAGTACTCAGAGCAGCTGTGGGAGTGCAGAGCGTGCCGTTATTCCCCAGCACTGGAACTGAGTTGTGCTATGTTCCATCATATGCTCAGACCTATTATATGTGGAAGTATGTGTATCAGTAATTGTCAATATACTTTACATTTCCTTTCAGTATTTCTTTCCTGAGATCTTTTAAAGTGCTTTCAAGTTTTAATAAAAAAAGAATAGGCATTGTGGCCAAATTCTGCTTCCACTAATATCAAGTCAAATTAGCCACATAGATTTTATTGGTGATACCAGATTTACACCACTGCATCTGAATGCAGAATGAAAGCTCCTGTGCCTACACTGCCAACTTTTTATATACAACAAATGCATTACGTTGTAATGTCTTCATCTTCTCCCCTGAAAGATAATAATCTCTGGAGTCAAGTGCAGCAACTCTTTGACAAAAACAGGTTAGCTGTTTTAAATAGGCTATCATGCTTTGGGAAATGATTAGAAAAATGGGATGTTAGGTTGTCTGACTTCAATGAGCTTACAAGTGATGTATTTGATTTCAGATGATTAATTATAGCAATCCCTCTAGTACTTCTAAGGAATGACACTTTAAATCACATCTGTTATCATTTATAAGAACTGAAATTGATTTAGTATTTTGACATGATTCATTATTTAGATGGCATAAATTTGCATGTTTCTGTGGTGTTGGTCTATACTCTCTATCAGGGGGAGAACACCATGTCCCTTTGCCTTCCTTTATGTGAAAAATTGGTGTTTTCCTTTCAAAATCACTAGACACATCTCAGCCAATTCTATATTCCATTAATTATCATAGCATACATGGCTTTTGCTGTGCTTTCTTTTGAATTTTCTCAAATACAAACTTATAGCATAAAATACTGAGAAGCCCACACAGAATACCGGGGTAGAATGCAGGTAGTGCCAATCTCAAGAAACGCTGAGAGGAGGTCAAATTACTGGGGGCTGTGCTGGTTTTTCAAACTTAAATCTGTTGAACAATGGATCTCCAACTAAATTTTCTTTTACTTCTATCAAATATTGGACACAGTATTTGAATGTCACAGCCCATTTTTTTCCTTCTCTGACTATTCTCTCCTGGTAGACTTTGATAGACTTTGATCTGGATATTTCTGCCCTGATTAATGCTGAGTGTCTAGAACTACCCATGTTGTCTGGATGGAAGTGAGGGAGTCTTCTAAAACTATTCTTTGTTGCTTTATGAGTGTGACCTATTGTAATAGAATATATTCAAAAACAGTATGTTTTTACTGTTACAGGACGTTCTGGTGCATGTCTTTGTTAATGCAGTTGTTATCAATGTTGTGCTACAGGCTTCTCATAGCATTACATGAAGTTCACTATCCTGATTCCAACTCACAAAGCCCTGTTGGTCTGAGCTGAAAGGGCCTAAGGTTTTGTCAGCATTGCACAGCAGAACTTGCAGCACAGTTTGCAAAGAAGTTAGCATAGAGATGAAGAACAGATGTGTTAATGTGGCAGTATGTCCAAGATGATAAATTTCAGGGCACTGGCAAAGGTGCATATTCTAGCATGGGTGTATATCTGCTCCTACAGGGAGAGAAATACAGTCTGTGAAGAGCAACTTATCAGTACTCTTCCTCAAGTAGAGGGAACACAGCTCTTGTTCAGCAGCTGAAAGTTTCTCAATGGTTGTTTGGGAAAAGATCTGTTTGAAACAAGGAATCATGATTACAACTACTGCTTTAATGTCCTTGACTTTCCAGAATGGCATGTGTATTTCTGTATAGCAACAACAATAAAAACAACTCTAAAATTTGGCAGTCTGGAAGTCTATTCTGCCTGTATCTCCCTCTTCAAACTTGACCTTGGTGTCTGGTATGAGACACTGGGATGGCAAGAATGGAATGGACACTTCTGTAGAATTGCCACTGCTCACAGGCAGCTCTCAGATCAGGTGTGTCTGGCTCCTGCAGCTGTCAGCCGCCATGAGGGGTGTCTTACCAAGCTGGTGTCATTGAGTTATGTGATGTTCTGAGGGATAAATTTTGTTCTCTAACTTAAAAAAAAAGAAAAATGACTTTGTGACAAAACGTCTATGGTTTTTTTATGCATTAGTCAACAATTTTGAAGGGTGACAGCAATCATCTCATGCCACCTAAAATTTTATTTTTCAAAGTTTACTGCATTTCTGGTCAGTTTTGAAGAGATGAGGCAATAAACTGTCCTTCCTTTTCTAGGTCCTATGTCTTCTTTCCCCTATAGTATTCTAACTTCAATGCTAAATTCAGTACTTTTCTCCATGAAAGCTAGTGCTCTTGGGTTTCTGTATGTGTTGCTATGATTATTGCACTCTCTAGCTGTTCAGGATGGGTCAGTACTGAGAACTGTAATCTTTGCCCATTGTATATTGTATTTTTCATAGGTCTTTAAGAAAAATAATTGGAGAGGCTTGTGTAAGTTTTGTTTTATTGTTGTTGCTCTTTGTTTGCTTGTTTTAAACTCGACTGTCACCTTATTAGAAATGCTCTATTCTTACTCTTGAGGGAGATCTCAAACCCAGATGTGTTGATAGGCCTAACTGGTGCCTCAGCTGAAGATGGGGATCCTTGAATATAGTGGAACGTAATAGCCTCCGCAGTTTGCAAACCTCTGCTGCAGCTTCCAGGCAATAAAGGCACAATGTATTAGCCTCTTAGAAGAAATTAACAAATGAACAGAATTGCAAGAGAGGGCAGAGAGTGCACAATTGGCATCAACTGTGTTATCAGAATACTCTTCAAGTAGATATTTTTAAAAAATCATCAAAGAAAATGACCTACTTAAAAAAGGCACAAGAATAAAGCCAAAAATTGGACTTGTGCCAGTTTTGGATGATTATTCAAGAGAAAAATTAAAAGATTCAGTGCCTTCTGAAGAGAACAGAGAAAAATAGAGCTTCCCTGGCCCATGCTCTTCAGATAATGAAGGCAATTTTAAAGCCTAAAACTTCATGTAAGTTACTGCCAGAGGTACAGCAGTTATTGCAGTTGCCAAAAGAGGCATTTACAACACTGGTATGTGAGTTATTCCTCTGAATCCCAGAGATGAGGACATCCCTCTGCATAACCTAACTAGTCTTTACTGGAAATTACATTTTTAGATACATTGCTTTATACAGCAATTCCTTTTTGTCCTCACTGTGATGCATCAATTGCTTCTTGTATCATTCTCCTCCAGGGTTAGATAGGGATGTTCTTCTGCTGTCTCCTGAACTCTGAGAAATGTCATATCTTTTAGAGAATCTCTGATAATCCCATAACAGAATTGAAAGGAGTTCTTCATCCAAAGAAATGGCAATGATATTCCAACAGCTTAATACAGTTGTAAGGAAACACTGTTGTATTTACTTTGTAATATAACTTCTATTTTACTGTTCATTCATTTTCTAACGTTTCTAAGTTTCTGTGAATTGAATGAGAATTGCTGAAAAATCTAGCAAGAAATGTTTAATATATTATAAAACAGGCACATAGAGACTCATTTCTCTTTTCAACTCTGGATTAAAAGTCAAGTGTAAACAGAGGCAACCAGATGTTATATTTTTACATCATTTAAGATTTTCATCACTCTTGGTGAAAACGCATTAAACTACAATAATAATATTTATTAGTACCAGAACACTCATTCACAGTGGCACATGTGAGCATGAACTTGCCCTCTTGGATGAGAACTGTGGTTCTGCCTTCCATAACTGAGCTCTGTTCACAATTCAGCTCATCTAGCAGAGTTAATATGCTAAGGAAAATAGCAGTTCAAACAAAGAGGATATTCTCCATGTTATAGCACACCTGAATGAAAACTGCATTGTATTCTGTGTTTTTTCCTCATATTTATTTGAAAACCTAATGATGTTAAGCATGGAATGCTTTCAGACTTATAAACATGTATTTATTCCCAATTTTCTGCAGCAGATAATATTTGATCTGCTGACACTCAATAATAAGCTTGTTAGGAAATAGGTTCTTTCTATTTTCTGTTTCCAAGTCTGCCAGAGCTACAGCAGCTATTTCAGCTGCCAAAAGATGTACTTACAATGATGGTATCTGGTATAGAAGTTTGTGTTCTGTGGATGTAAAAATGCTGCATGCTGATGTCTGATGTAGACTGAGACATTAGCTGGGCAGTGCTCCTGACTCAGTTCCAAGGGTTTTCAACCTCCCACTTGGAGTGCTTGCATTCTCCCTGTAGTCTTGTGTCACATCAACTATCATCATATGGGACATATACAACATAGAGAAAACTGGATTGTCAGCTTGGATGTGAATTTCCCTTCCTAAGAAGGGAAAGCGGAACTGAGATAGGAAACAAGATTTGGAAACCTAGCAGAACTGGGGTAAAGAAAAAAAGGTGAGGAAAAATGTCACTTGAAGCAGGACCAGCTAATGAAGAAAAGGATTACAGGATACTCTGTACCACTGAACCAGACAGAAATAGGTTCCATCCTTTGGCTGTAAAGCTAAAAAAGCTGTAAAAGCTAGTGCTGTCAACACATTTATTCTGTTTCATGCTTTCATGCTTCCAAACACAGTGGCTGCATTCAAACTTTTGCCTATCTCTGGCTGCTTATAAATCTTTCCATGGACTGGCCTGAGAGAAAGCTGGCTGGCTCAGATCAAATTGCAGTAGGGGCAGTTCTAATTTATAAATATAGTACGATAAACAAGTTTAAGAAACAGTGTCCATGTCCTGGAACACTTTGTTTTGCTAATATGTAATCAACGTTGAATAATGCTAACCTGCTATTGCTATCAGTTATCCAATTCAGGCTGCATTTGCTTCTTTCACTACATAATAGAAACATCTTGTCTCATGCAATGGTTGAAATTGTGCCACTTAGATATTAGGTTAAAAGAGCATTACCAAGGCTGCAAAATAAAACTTTCAAAAACTACAGAAATGCCAGAGTACCTCATAATCTTCAGCATGTCTCCAGCACGTATCCATTAAGACAGTCTCCAACCACACAGTCACAAAGCTGTTTTTCTCAGATGACATTTGCCTCAGCGCACACAGTAGATAGCCTTGGTTTCTTGATATATGGCTATCCATCACAGTATCTGCTATTAAATAATTTCTATTATAGTCCAAGCACATCAGTCACTTCTGTTGATTGTACTGGAAAAGAACTGAAAATGTTATTTTATTAGACCTGTGTAGGGAAAATAAGGAAAACTCAGAAGAAGAAGTTACATATTAAGGGAAATGAAGATTAATAATGGTTGTGAGTACATTTAATTGCAAATGTGTAGATGCTGTTTTGCTTAGCTTAGCTGGTTTGCTTAGCTGGTGTTCAGCATGGCCAGATGCAGGGCCTGGAAGCTGTGTGCCTATCTGGACAAAGGAGTGTTAGGAGTGTTCAAAGCACAGTAAGAAGGTAGCTGTGGCTTGGACTCAGCACTGTATATGGCTACATGGCAGACAGAGGCTGACTTACATACACAACGTAAATGTAAGGCTGTCTGTCATTATCTGCATATAAATATTCAGAGCAGCTCTAAAGGAAGTTGCCAGTGTGGACTTGTCCATTCCATAGCCCAGCCATGTTCTGTTTGTGCTCCTCTCTTCTTTTCCCTTATTGTTGTTGGGAAACTAGGAGGGCAGAGTTGTGTGGTTTGCTATAATGAATAGTTATAGCTGACCATGATTTGTATTTTGTGAGTCTTTTTCTCTTTATTAATTTTATTATTACTCTATATTTATTGTGGTATAAATAGGGCTTACTGCTATGAAAGAACTGGTTCTATTCCCAGTATCTGCTTGTGGGTTTCCAAATGGCAGTTGTTAGTGGATAGTAGCACTGCCACATTCTGCTTCTTTGATTCTACCAACATGGAATGATCATCTAGTAAGTAGGGTTTGTACATGACAGTACGGATGTTTGTTCAAACTGCCAGTGGCTAATTCGCTGGAACATGCTCTTAAGACTATTGCATTTTGTTCAGACCTGAGCACTAGTGTCCTCCAAATTAATTAATTACTGACTAGTCCAAGCAGTATCTTTACCCTATTGAATGAATCAGCTGCCATTTCTTCAAAGCTCAGCACAATTTCTATAGCAATAACGAGATACTTAATGTAATCTAAGCCTTTTTACAATGCTTATCACATTCAATCTCTCTACTAGACTATCTTTGAAGTCGACCTGGATTCTCAGAAGACTTCCTCTTTCCTTGGAAGTAATTTCTTAAATAATGGTTGACTTTAAAGGATACAGTGTAATTCTCCAGAGGTTCCTTAAGGAAGGTTTTTAAGAGGGGTTGGAGTAGTCAGGGCAGCAATGTCTTTATTTAGCATTCTTCCATCCCCCAAGACTGGTGCTCTTTTCCTGACGGTGATTCCACTACAACGATGACTTCAGTCTTGGCCTTTTCATGAACATTCCTTCCATCTCTAGGGTGGTATGTTTTAAAACCGTTTAAATTTCTGGTTCTTTGCTTGGCAAAAGTTTACTGAGGCAAACACAGATGACAATTAAGTATGTTAATGATTCTTTGTCCCTCATATTTGCATATGAAATAGCAGTACCAAAATAGAAATGCTTTTGAAGGAATGTAACAAGTTAGAGTTTTCAGATATTAATTTTTGTTGCACTTTTAACAAAATGTGATAAGAGCTCTGTCCTCCTGCAAAGCATGTGTATCTATTTAGTCCTTAGCAGACTGCTGCTAAAACTAGTCCTCAGTAATCATACTCCTTTAAACACATTTTTTTTCCAGAATCTGTCTCACAACTCTTTAAAGTTTTCCCAATGGTGATACTAAATTGAGGTAAATATAGCTCTTTAGAGAGCTGATATTTAGAGTACAAAAATTCCTCACTTTAATAATACATACTGAGCAGCATTCAACTTAACAGTTTCTCATATGGGTGAATAAAAATCGGAGCAGGTAGCTCAGTTGGAGTAAATTAGAGTAATATTGTTTCAGTCACCAGAGCTGTAGCAATTTAGATCAGTGGAAGTTATTTATTTATTTATTTAAATTCTGATATTCATGTAGTAGATGGCAGTTTCACGGAATTAATTAACTAATTCACTTATATAGACCATTTTAGAACTAGAGAGGTATGGTAATCATTTTACTGATAATCAGCGAAGGTCCAAAGGGGTTTTTTTAAAAGATACTTCCATTTCTAAAGTGGAAGTCTTTCAGTGGGAGTCTTGATGATTACAAAAAAAAAAAAAAAAAGCATTATTGAATCACAGAACCATCTCAAGTACATTCCATTGCATGATGCAGAACTATTTCTGTAACTACTGAAGGTCAGTCATGATGTTGTCCAGTCTGAAATCCTGAAAAGCTGCAAGCAAAGAGACTCCATATTCTCCCCAGGATTCCTGGGGCAGTAATGCATTGCCCGTCAGGTGATATTTTTATTGCTCAGCTTGTGGCTGTTGTACTTCTTAGAAAACTTGCTGTTTCCAAGCAAGTCTTAGTTTGTTTCAAGTAGTGATCCACAGGTAACACATTGGAGCTCAAGGGATGGTGTGTGAGGCAAGGACACATAAAAAGATTTGTTGTGAGGAATGTACAATGATTGATGGCTTGCTAAGTATTGTCATTAATGAATCCACTGTAGATTTGTTCCACTGAGTTTAAAAGGCTAGTTTCAATCTGAATATTTGTTGGGTAGAACACAGGTTGTTAATATTACAAATGCTTTTTCCTTATGAATATTCCTAGAAATTCAGAAATAATGCAGAGGTACTGTACATTTTTTGAATGTTGTTCGTCTTCTAGAAGTAGTTCTTAAGCTTATCACTATGATTAACTTAGTTTCATTTATTTATATTATCATTACATCTGGGATCTGTATTCATTAGTCAGAAGCCCTACCTGAAATCCAGACACTGTGCAAATGCAGAACAAAGCAATAATCCCGGGCCTAACGAGTAGTAAGCATAAAAAAATAAGCAAAAAAAAACAAAAAACAAAAGAGGTGGCTATGAACTCAAAAGGAGTACAAGAAATAGAAAAATGATATTGATCAGAAGGATAAACAGGACTGCTCAGGGTAGCAGAGGGTACTATGGATTTTTGCAGGCATCATGGTATCAGAAAATGAGTGAGTGATTTTCTTCCTTGTGGGAAATGACTTGGGGAAAGACATGAGAAAAAAGAGTAATAGCTTTTTATCACTTATGTTGAGAACAAGATGATGAGAGCACACTTATTGCAGGATTTCCATGTTATGATGCAAGGTTTTAGTGAGGGCGCAATAAGATGGGGATGAAATGGTCTCTAGGTTTCCCTGTTGTCTGGTCTGAAGAGAGGCTAGACATAGGTAAAAACAACTTTTGTTTGAAACGAAAAAAGCTGAAGCTATCCCTGAATACATGCTTTCTCTGTAATAATAAACATGTTGAAACTATTATATATGTAGGAGAAAACTAAGCTTGTGATGGAATTCACCTGGAATATTTCTTCCCAGAGTACTAGGATGGGAAGCAGTGAGGATGGCTACTTTGTAAAAGACTTCCTTTCTTTCCCTTTCCTTCTAGCTGTTATTACATTAGTAGCCTTTCTCCCTGATGGTGTTTTTTGCAATATCAACTTGACAATACTTCTTCAGTATTACCCCACTTCTGTCCTAAAATAAAAATTGCAAGGAAACCAGAGTCTTGCAGTAGTTTGTGGTCTGTTTTGTAATGTAGATGATATACATTAATGGTGGTCAGTTTCATCCCTTTTGTTGTTGACTGTTCAGATGGCACTCAAGTGCTCAGGAGCTACAGTGAAGTTTTGACCTGGACAATTTTCTATCTCATTAACCCTTTTCTTTGTTTCTCAGCCCTTAACAGCAAGAGGTGGGCAATAGAAAGATCACAGGCAAAGCACCCAGTTAATTAACACATTAATGCACCATCTGCCATAACTTCCTGACTCACCAGAGAAGAAGTCAGCTGTCTCTGACCTTACCAAGAACCTTATAGAGAGTTGAGTGCTGGAGTATGTTAGGCATGAAATGAGAAAAAAATAAGGAGGCACTTAATATACAATGACATAAGTATTTATAGTAAGAAAACTGACATACAGGAAAAGAGGGATAGTAGAAGAATGAAGCCAGTGTCAGGAAATGAGTTATCCATAATGATCTATTACTCTCTCATATATACTGACAAATATTCATTATTAGTTCTAATGTCAAATAGCATTAAATGCAGTGCAGTCGTTGGCTTTGGTTTTGGCCGTATTTGGCACTTGAATAAGATCTAAAATAACTTAAAATAATATATATTTTAATATCCAGATATGATGTTTTGTTTTACTTGTGTCACTCCAAAATAAGAGAGGCTTGAATATACAGGAATAGGCAGGACAGTCTGCCTAGGGTGCATTTCTGTTTGAAAAAAAACACATCCTATTCTGAAAGGTTATAAAAGATGAGTTTTCATCATTACAAGTGAAATTGGTCTCCAGTGTGTGTGACATTTCAAATACCTTGACAGAACTAAAAATAATTTCTTGTTGGATTTGCCTCAGTTGTGTTGCTGAGTCTGAGACAGACCCATGTGACACCTCTGAAACACAGTCATTGCTTGATCTTTTACTTAATTCAAGAAGATCTTCAGATTTTTCCTACATTTATTTTCCCTTCAGTGTAATGTCTCTTAGCCAAGCACATCACAGAGCCTTAAGAAATGGAACCTAGGCATACCTAATAATTCCTGCTCTACCTCACACTTCGTTTTCTAAGCAAGTTCTGGCTCTCCTACTGCTCCTCTTTAGGTTGTGAGGGATAATGTTTCCTTGCCATCCTCAGGCATTCCGTGTGACTTCTGATGCTAGCAGACTTGACATACTTTCAAGTCCCTGAAGCCAACATACAGTTTTAGATACCTTACTCTGTTTCTTTTTCACCTACTCTATCTTATCACTTATTTCTTCGTCTGAAACAGGTTCTATTTTTGCAGTTGAGCTTACCTCCTAGAGATTTTTACTAAATTTTCTACCTTCAAAAGAAGAAGTACTTTGTATTGAAGCTGCATTTTATTTATCTGTCTGCTAATATTATTATTTTTTATATCAACAGAACACAGCAAATAAATTAGTCTTCTGGATTTGGGGGCATATACTTCTGAAGTAGATCCTAGTTTCTCATTCATTTCAAATGTAAATACACTCATTGTTAACACTCATTTTGAAGTAGAAGGGTTAAGATAGAAGTCTTGCTTACATTCACTTTTAAGAAAGAGAGGTCTAGACATTCTCGAACAGCTGAAGCGGCTCCTAGTTGAAACTATTTTTTGCCTCTGGGCAAAAAAATGAAAACGTGGATTGGCTGTAAGGTGTTGTTTTTTGCTTTCATGAAAATGGAGAATGGATATTATGAATGATCCAGTCAGGCCTTCTTACCAGCAGAAAATATTAGACGCTATTTCTACAAGTGCAGAGAGAGAATTCCTTTGGGGATTTTGTTTATATTCCCTTCTGCATCTTTTAAAACCTCTGTTGTTTCCTTGGCTGTATAGCAAGTCAGTGCAAGCCGCTGTTGAATTACTAAGCATTCAAAAGTACACTAATAAAGCATTTTGTCATATTCCAGTAAAAGCCGCCATGGCCATAAAGAAGCAAGTCTTTAAGTCACACAGCACTTTTTGAATGTCTACTGTAAATACTCTGAAAAGCAGTTCACACTGTTAACAAAGCACAAGAGATGTACGTAGCCATTTATAATACAGTACATCAAGAATGGAGAGACCTCATAGTACAAATTTCTGGCTGTGGTAAATGTAGCCCATGCATTAGGGTACAGTTTAGAAGTCTGTTATAAAAGCTGGCTATATGGAAAGGATAATAATCATGCTTTTATTAATGATCCTTTAGAGAGGTCTTTACATTCTTCCGTATATTGTCTTGGAGAAAATGTCCACTTGATCTATTATATTCAATAAAGAGACCTTGTTTGCATTGACATCTCCAGTCTTAGAAATAAATACATAAATGAAAACCATCAAAATTATTGTATTGATAATGGTTATCTCTACACTCTTCATTTAGTATTTGTTGTACCATGATCTGAAGATAAAAACAATTTCAGCAGATCTGAGGAAAAGAAAATCTTATTTTTTAATAGTTCTTCAACATACTGCATTGTACAGCAGAAGTGAGTTGTTGCAAAATTATCGGATGTCTGCCAGTTATGAATCTTTTTGTACACTGGGGAGCAGTTGGTCGCTAGAGTAGACTTTCTGACTTCAGCTGATGGTTGGTAATAAGCAAACCACCAGTGCCCATGAGTGTATGAGGACACAAGGAGGTCGTAGACAGTCGGCTTGTCTGAAGAGCAATATCATAAACAGTTTGAAGTACAATGCCGACGTATTGAATAAAGGTCAATTAGAAAGAGTCCAAGCAATGAGCAAGTCTGACCACAACAGTAGTATTTCATAAAATGTTTTCTTAATGGTGTTACTTCACTGTGACTGGAATGGCAGTGTGAACTGTTAAGTCTCTGGAAGTCACATGGATTTCAAGCCTCACCTTTAGTTTAATATTGTGTGTGTCTCTTTAGGGTAGGATTTTTAAAGCCACTTAGAAGTGCTGGCCCTGTTTTATTGCTATATTTTGCTTGTGCTGCCCATGAGGACTCAGATCTTTTCAGATCAGAGACATCTTATGAGATACAATTATTGCAGATGTATGAGCAGCAAGTACAGTGGATATTCCCAGAAACTACTATACGAGAAACAATAGTAATTCAAGTTATTCCTGATTTACACTATTTCAAGAAAGCCCTGAGCTATTTCACTTAGTCTGTTTGATCTATCTCCCAGCAGATCTATATCTGTTTGAAAAACTTTATTTAGACTGGTGAAGAACATAGGCATGCACACACACATATTATTTCTATGTGTGTGATATCTATAGGTAATAATAATTGACTAATGAGTATGGAAATTTAGAGTTATGACAGCATTACTCTCTGTGCCTGCCAATTTATTGGTGGTTCTGGTCAGTTCAAACATTTGGTATTTTCTCTTCAATAAAATAAATGTATTTGTATGTGCTTTTCTTGACTGCCAGATGTCACCATAGATCTGATGCAGAAATGGCTTTAGGCAAATGTGGTAGAGTGTCACATGCAGTATTCGTCATTGCAGTAATTAACGTAAGCAGTAATGACCTCCAGGTCAGGTAGATTCTTATACTTAATGACTGTCTGAGCAGTGAATATTGCCTCAGACTGTTAACTCCTCCAGACATTTAAGTGTGACTTAACTGCCAGGCATTCTTGTCCAATATCTGTAATTGCATGTAGCTGTTTTCCTAAACTTTGAAGGATAGGAGGTGCTACAACTTCTTCAACGAAAAACAGTTAAAATGTATTAGTTTACCTAAAATTCCCTGAAAAAAGTGATGATCAGGCTAATAGTTGACAACTGACTTGAGCTGTATTAAAGGGGATGAGACATTCACCAATTTCCCAATAGTTATTTTAATTTGATGAGGAAATACAAGCTGAAACTAAAAAAATATTTCTTTGTGTCTACATAATCTCAATGTGACATTATAATATAGAGAATAGCTGCAAATTAAACTACATCATGACAATACATATCTATTCATATTTACCTGAGTCCACAGCTGCAGAAAATTACAGTCATAGTATCTGAACACCAGGACTGCTTGAACTCATTTAATTGCTGTTTTAAAAAGTGAATTCAGCTACAAGTCTATATTGGATTTAAAGAACAGTTTAGCGTGGCATTTGTTCCATTATGTTATCTCTGCAAATCTTCTAGAAATCCTGAAAAGGGCTAGAATGCATAAAAGGACTGAATTCTTATTCTGCAGCAAACACATTGAAGTTATTTCAATGGACTCAAGATTAGATGGCAAGATAGCATTTTTAAAGGTCACTCACACTATCTGATATGGAAGAGTTTACAAGTGAAGGCAGTATTTCTCTTGTTACTCTGCCAGTTCAGATTCTACTAATCAGGATATGCACCTGTTACATAGTTAGTGTTCCTAACTAAAGATCAGTAAACAATAAATCTCTTCTGTGAAAGTGTTCTTCATGGGATCAAGGGATCAAACTTCTCTTTTTTGCAAAATAGCTCTATCAGCCTGCAGAAATATAGCTAGCATAGAATTCCGAAATGGAATTAGAAGACAAATTTTATCACCTATTTTATTTTTGTGAAGTCATTACCTAGTGACTTGTCCTAATGGAGGTGGATAGGAGATGCAAGCAAAAAAAGCAGTCATATTAACTTACAGAATCACAGAATGGTTTGGATTGGGAGGGATGTTTATGATAACCTAGTTCTAACTCCCGTACTATAGGCAAGGACACCTCCATCTAGACCAGGCTGCTCAAAGACACATCCAGCCTGCTTTTGAATGCCTTCAGGAAGCAGGCATCCACAATGTTGCTAGGCAACCTGTGCCAATGTCTCACCACCCTCACAGAAAAGAATTTCATCCTGATATCTAGTCTAAATCTACCCTCTTCCCCTTTAAAGCCATTTCCCCTAGTCCTGTCACTACAGGTCCATCCCCATCTTTTCTGTAGGTTCCTGCAGGTACTGAAAGGCCACTATATGGTCTCCTTGGAGCCTTCTCTTCTCCAGGCCAAAGAGCCCCAGCTCTCTCAGCCTGTCCTTGTAGGGGAGGTGCTCCAGCCCTCTGATCATCTTTGTGGCCCTCCTCTGGATGCCTTTCTTGTGTTGGGCCCCACAGAACTTTATGCAACTGGATGCTTCAATTTTGTTCCAAACTGGAGAACTGATCAACTATTTAATGCTTGAAAGGTTCACAGTAGTTTTGATAAAAAAACTTAAATTGCTCATTGGCAATCTTAGCAATCTTAACTTGATTAAAGAACAGAACTGCAGAGGTTTTGGGAGACTGTTGATAAACTTTTGGGTGATGATGAGGAAAAAAGTATTGAGGAAAATATCTACCATATTTATTAAGAAATCAAATAACTCTCTTTTATGTAATGGGGATTATATGTAGGTCACTCTGAAACTAATGTCTCCTATTTATTTCCATGGAAATTACCACAGATATGCAAAGAGCAGAATAACAATATTTAAACAGTGATTTTAAATACTTGGGTACAAAATACTATTTTTCAGCGCAGTCACCACCATTAGCTATGCATTTTTATCAGTGATGAACAAGAGCCTGAATGCTGCACTCATAAAAATCTACACCAGTGGAGGTGACCAGCTGTCGCTGTCATCACTGCTGAAACACACCACCCACCCTCTCACTGTGCTCACATCTACTGTTTGGTCCCCATAATGTTCAGCAAGTGTCAATGAATGTCAGTGGTAGTCCACATGCTCTCTCTATTTTATCTACGTTCCTCTTAAACTGGAACTGATAGGTGAGACCAAAACTAGGCACTGGAAATTAGATGCCCTTCACCAGTGCTGAGCTGATGAACCATAGCTTCTCCCAGTCTGCCATCCATTTTCCTCCTGCATACAAATTGCTGCCCACTTTGTGAAGAAAGAATGCTTTTCAGCTTGGTGTCCACAGTAGCCCTGCACTCGGGGTCATTTCAGCAGATGTCAACATAACAGAAATACTCCTGAACAGTAGCCCTATGTTCCCTGGTACTGCAAAGACCGTTTCCCTTTCCCTAACTCGGTCTTTCTTCTGAGCTTATTACTCCTCCATTTGTTTTCATAGACCTGAACCACAATTCTCTTCTGCGTCTGCCTCAGGTTTTATTCAAGTTATCTTCATCTGCAGGATATTGAAACCACAGATTGCTTGAGGACTTGATTCCATGGGTTGAAAGTTGATGAAATGTTGATTATGTGTTTGCAAACATAGTAAAATTGAAGAGTGACTGACCTACATAATAAAGACAGAAAATTGAATATTACCTATGAATGCTCAGAAGTTTTTAGTACTTTAAGGTTTTTACAATGGTCTTAAACAACTCCCATTTCTTATATCAAATCCATGCAGGAAGTGCTTTGCTGTAATTCTGTGGCAATTCATATGGAAGTAGTTGGATAAACTGATAACAGTGTCTCTGGCCTTCAAAACTTAAGTAGATGAGTTTATCAATAGAAATTAGAATACTGTGTATGTTTGTTTTACCTGTGCTTTGTGAATTCTGTCAGAGGTAGGGAAAAATTAAGATTAATGCAAGATAACCTTGCAGGAAGCTATGAGAATGAGGTAAAGAAAATGCTACTTTTTTGTCGGTTGCTTTCATTGATGTAAATAAAGTCAAATCCTAAAGCTATGAGCTTCAATAGAGTTGCCAAAAGTTGCTACATTGACACCATCTCCTCATAAAACAGACAAATTTAAGCTGAGCCTCTTTTGATACAGGAAGGGAAAACAGTAGGGAGAAGCAAAAATAGTTCAGTTAAATCACAGAACATTGCATTTCTTAATGCAATCAAGGGGATATTATTAAGTTTGATTATCACCTACTGAGACTAAACTATCTAGGTTCCTTCTATAGTTCAAGTATGTTTTAGGTCCTAAAAAGTGACTTAGAATTGAGTACCAATGTGAATGTTTTGAATTGCCTCTTAAGGAATCTAATTCTGATTTAATGTTTGTAGAGGAAATAGGGAGATGTCTTTGAAGAGGTTAAAGTGTGTCTTTGTGAATATTCTCTCATCTCCTGTGTGGAGAATCTATACTCAAGAATTAGGCCTTCTCTCTTTGATAGAACTGGAAAAAAAAAAAATCTGGAAATAAAGCTAATTTGAAATATACTATTTTCTCTGCAGCCTGTACTAAAGAACTATTACAGTAAAGGCTGAGGTTTATTTTCCTTCATTTCATATAGTCTACTTCTTTCATGTGTATGGCTCAGCCACCATTGCAGTCCCATTTTTAAAACACTGTACTCAAGAATATCAGCCTGTTACCCTGACTTGTGCTCCCAAAGCATTCAAGGACTCTAATAATCATTGCTGCCAGAAATCATGTTCCTCACAAATCTTGTACAGGCCAGCACATCCTTTTAAAATGAGTGCTGTTAAACACACTAGCCTCAGCAGATTTGGAAAGCTTACTGAAAGCAGGTTTTCTGCAGGCCTGAGCCCACAACAAACGGAGTGGATAATGGCTTTCAGATAGGTGATCATCAGGCTGAGCTTTTTAAACCCTTTGGTAATAGAGGGTAGCCTAAGTCATCCAAAAAAATGAGAATCTGTTTCACAACTAGTAGCTCTAAAGGAATTCTGGAAGCTGTTTGGCTCAAAGAAACAAAGTATTTTATTGTTTTGATTTATGCTAAGTCTCAAGCACCTAGTTTTAATTGCCGCACAATTTGAGGATACTATGTAACAATAATTGCTTGGCAAACATCACTCCAATTGTACTCATGATTAATGTGCAAACTCCAGACCGATTTATTCACAGGTCTGATGTCCAGAAGATGTTAGAAATATGCTTCAGTATTGGTATTTATTTTCTTATCTTCAAGTTATGAACTTCTTTTTGCACCATGACTACTCTAGACTTTCCTCTGGAAAGTCCTGAGTTTAACCAGTATTTCTATAGCCTGAGGACAATTTATTCTTAGTGGTCTTTGGGAGGTAGGTCAAGAGCAGTCCTTAGCAAATAGGACATCTTTTGGCATGAGAAGGTGCAGGAACTCATTTCATGTGTTTTAACAAGGTTTGTCATTCAGCTTTGTTCACTATCTGGCTTTCAGCCTCCTTATTTGCAGAGCAGTAAGTCATTTCAGGAACAGCTCAGGCAGAATGTAAGTTGCTTTATTCTATAGTGGGACAGGCCACTATTACAGGTGACCTTCATCTTAGCATCACCTGAAGTGAAGGCTAGACATTGTAAAAAAAATGGTTACTTGACACTAATAGAATTTCTAAGCAGTTTACTCATTTACTTAGCAGACGAAACTACAGTGCTTCCCTTTCCCATCTCAACTTTTGTAAGTCTTGGTGCCTAACATTTGAACATAGTATGAGCACAGAGTATAACAGCAGGCTGGTAGGATGCTGTTCTTATAGAGCAGGCATCTTTTTTACACTAGCTTAGCTAAGGTGAATCTCTAGTGTGACATAACAGTAGGAAGAACATTCCTCTGTGTGCTCAGACCTCAGGCAGTGTATACATTTATAATAATGGAATTCTGAATGAACAGAGTTTGTCTGTACTCCTGAGACTTTGGGTTACAGTCTGCAGTTCCCTCACTGCAAACTGATTCAAACATTAGTTCATAACAAGGAAGCATGTATAAGAATATAAAAGCATATATATGAATTTTCACAATTTATATCATAAATATATAGAGCAAAATATTTTTCTGCATTTTATTATTTATATATATTTTTGGTGAGATATTGTATAAAAGTACTTAATTTTCTTGGAGCCTCATCTGTTTCTAGAAATTTTGAGATGACTAGCAATATGTCACTGACATTTTAGACGTGATTTGCAACAGCAACCAACAAGTCAAGCATTCATTATCAGTTCTGCAGTATCGTGGTCTTTTACAGATTTATCTGTGACTGACTACATCTACTTCTCCTACCTCACCTCTTCATTACTTTTGCATCTACATCCTGCTCTGTCATGTACCTCAGACAGAGCAGTAACATGCTGTAACTTTTATCTTGTTGTCTTGCGGAGTATCTGAACTAGGACTATGCATGTTTTGTGTTCTGTTGAGTCTCCACTACAGAACCACTCAATGATTTCTTGTCTGCACTTGCTATTCTCAGCCTATAGTCTACTATATTCATCTTTGCTTACTTGCATTTTTTTGTGTGTCATTTTTCTTCTTTAAGATCTTCCGCACTTCTAATTCATAAGTCACTGCAGGAAGGACACACTGATTGGAAACCTCTCACTCCAGGCACAATGGTAAATTGATTTTAAGATTTCTTGAAGTCTTCAATTTCATCTAGGTCCTTTTTTATTGAAAACAAGAACAATAATCCCACAAAGAAGACCTAGAGAAAAAAAAAATCAAAGCAAAAAAAAAGTCACTTCTAAGGAGTAGGAACACTGAAGGTAAATATTTTAGTTTGCATATCTTTAAGTGCAATTAATTGTAGGAGTGGAAAAATTATTTTTAGAGTCTGAGACCAAAGTATTTATTACTAAAAGCACATGATGATTTACTGGTTGGGGAAAGAAAAATGCAAGAGAATTTCTTCTGTATTATCTTGCATAGCAACAGGGAAGATTCTTGTCTAATGTGATTTTCACAGTTTGCTCACAGCATTCTATCAATAGCTGGTTGTGGGATGCCTGATGCTCCTTTTTGTAGCTTGATTGTGATGACGAGCCTCAGTGAGAATGTACCAGAATCTGACTGAGCTACTTGGGGAACAAAATTTTTTCCTTGTAAAGTAGCATTTCTCTTTTCCTTCTATTGGTCACAGGATAATGAAATTATTTCAAAAGACACTCACTTGGTATGGACAAACTTGAAGTTTGATTTTACAAAAAGAAAGGGCATTATTTCTTAGTCATTGAAAGCCCCACTTATAATAAATATCTGTTCTTCATTCACAAGCTTACAAAGGTACAGAACAGCTTTTCACACAAGCTAATGAAATTGCTGTCAGATATGAGAGATCTAAGAAAACATGTTTTAGTTTCTTCTCTAATGTTTTTCTGCAAACATGTACACATATGAAGGTCAGTCAAGCCTTCAGCAATGGTGAAAGTTAATTTTCCTTAAAAAAAAAAACAAAACAAAAAACTGCAATTCCTAAGCACTTATCTCGTCTCTGAGTTACAGAACTTCCTGGCACAGAATCTTTTCATAGTCTAGATAGAGATTGCCACATTTTGTACGCATATTGTACTTTGTCTCGTGTCCTCATACTTGTTCCAATCTGTTAGGATCGCATGGTTTCAAGTTGGTCTGACTTGCCCTGGAGAATTAAAGAATCTGCCAAGATTGATAAAAAGGAAAGAAGAGGATAGTAATGATACTTTCCCTCCATCAGAATGTCTCATACTTGCAATACTGGCATGCAGGAAGCATGTGAGTATGGTTATTATTATCCTTTTTTTTTTTCTCTGAAGCTGGAGGAGCACGTTACATCTCTCCTTCAGATCATATATGCATTTCTCTGACCTCTCAAGGAGAACCTCAATCTGAGCTAAGATCACCTCAGTCTGACATGTAACAACCTCTGATTCACATAAAGATATATGACATATACATAACTTCAAGTGAAATTTTTTTTTTTAATTTCTGCTCAAGCCCTTGAAAACATACCTAGCTGAAAGCTGATTTCGTGTTCAGAATCAACTTTTCCACATAATCCTGTGTATACCTCTTAGAGGTTCGTGAGTTGTAAGAATCCTAATGCTGAATAGAGTAAGACCTTTTCTATATAAGAGGTATTTTTCCATCTTTTGATTTTTAAAGACAAAGTGCATATAATAAAAGATTAGATGTTAATCTGTGACATAAGATATCTAAAAAACAATGTAATTATGAAAACCTTATGACTGACTGTTAAACAATAATGTATTTGTCTTAATAAGTGCCCTAACTACAGCAACAAATTTTTCTTTAACTTTTCCAGAGAAGGGCAGCTTATGGAAAAGTTTCAAATAAACCTGAAATTCTCAACATATCTGGAAAATTACTTACAAATAATATTTTCATATGAAGTGTTTGGGACATCAATAGTGATAAATGGAGTTCAGCTTCTGTCTCTTGCCAATGACCTGTGCCTACAAGAAGCTTCTTTTTCGTCTAAAGGAGGAGAATAAAACAAGTGCACAGATGTGTTTTCCTGGCTTACATGAGAGAACTTCCTGCATATATAGAATGATAGAAGAAATTTATTCTTTGAAGTCTACTTCATGTGTGTAAATCTAGGTTTACTCTAGGATGGAGGAAAAAAGCCACTGAAAGGTGTTGTTTGTTTTCTTGCTCTGTTCAAATTGTTAAAAAGTTAAGTAACTTCAATGAGGCACATGGATTAATTCCAGATTTATGGTGTACAAAAACTGGCCTAAGTTGGTTATCTCTTCAAGTGAGGTGATTTCCTTGCTCTTAAAACAATTTCACTTGTAATCTTTCCTTTTTTTTTGTGAGTAGGTCTGTATTGTTCGCCTGTATGGACATTTTCCAGTACCCAGGACTTGAAACTGCCAAGTTATGTTTGTCTACAAGACTACTCTGCTAAAGTACTATGTATCAGAAAGGAAATGCCACATCTCCTGCTGACCAGAGCAGATGCTGCTGCTCCCCTGATTGAGTGGGTTCCAAATTTTGCATGCCTGTACTTGCGTCTTGCATGTGGGAATTAACCCTGAACCTGACTATATTAGACCTGACAGCCTTCCAGGCCCCTCCAGCTGTCACTAAAATAAATTCTCTACCAACATTTTTGCCTGTCCAGAATTCCTTAGGTGGTGGGGAATATATTTTTCTGGTTTTCTTCCATCTAATGTGACACAGATCACAACATGACTGCAATAAATGTGTAGTTTTTGTATTCCCTGTCAAGGAGAACTCACCGGATTGTTTTTTCTCATACAGGTTAATTCAATTTTCATGAGGTCTGACTCTGACACTGTAGTTGAGTAACATGAAGTTAAAAAGCCTGCCAGCTTCACAAATAGATGTCACAGGTTGCAGGAAGAGCTGACAGTCAAGGTTGGTGGCTGGAGTTTCATAAAACATTTGCATCCCGGTGAGAAATGTGAGCTGGTTTTACTAGCCTTGAAGTTAAATTGGCACTAACAAGCATACTGCTGTCTCTCTATTCACAGGGAGGGCAGACAGATATCTGGGACACAAAAAACAACTGCTGAGATGAGACATCTCTTTGAAACAGTAGTAAACTTTACAGTAGACAACGCTTGAACCAGGAAATCAATGAACAATAATCGTTTAGTTTCTGATCAATGTACAATTCCTCTGATGACTTGAATGGCTAGAGGGTTTTTGGACAGACTCTTGAGAAAGAAAAAGACAATTTAATCTGCCTTGCTTAAGTCCTCCTGTCTGTTTTCAATCTATTTTAGACCCCGTGTTTTCTCTTACAATACTGCCAATCTTCCTAGTACCTTTCTTCAAGAAGCAGGTCAGAAAAATAAGAGCCCACAACAAAGCCCTTAGTGATTTCTTCATTCTTAATTCCTCAGAACGCGATGGGCTACTTAACTCTCTTTTCCCCTGTAAACAGCTGAGACAGTTCACTTTGTTTTCTCATCCTTCTTGTGGCTGGATAATCAGCACCACTGTCAAGAGCTGTCAGGAAGGTCAATGGCAGAGGTGGAGACATGCATCTTCTCTGCATCACAGAGAAGCACTGGTCCCAGACAGAGAGTAATATGCACCCTTCCTCAGTCTTAGGTCTGAGAGAAAGATCAACGAATAGGAACTTCATTTCTCTCAAGCTTCAGTAAAAGAAGGTGTACAATGACATTGTTTACTGGTGTTGAGTTTTTCCCTTCTCTGATCAAGGGGATGTAGGTGGTGTAACTAATTGCCTCACTTCTCAACAGGCCTGAAGAAGAATGAAATGACATTAGGACTGCCTCTGCACTAAGGACAGGAATTCAAAGCTGATGATGAGAGAAACTGAGTACTTCAGCACATGGGGAGGAAGACGTAACAGATTCCACCTGAACTCGCCTCATTCCATTTTGAGTTCAAGTATAGGATGGCAGCAGCCTTGAACTCTTCAGGATCTGTGAGAAAGAATTGTTTTTTGGTAAAATGAGCAAAGAACTTCCTGGGAATGGGCAGTTATGTTATTTCTGGGCCATTTCTTCTGTATTATGCTGCTTTTGTGTTGGCCTTTCCTCATCTGCTCTTGTCTGGAATGCTGCTATAAAATGAAAGAAACACTTTGTGATTTCTTCTGCTGTCAGGCAAAGGAAAGAGAGGCCAGATGGTTGATTTGTCTATATGACTAAGATTTGCATTTGTTTGATGTGAATGATGATTATGTGATACGCAATGTGTGCTGAACCACATATTTGCCCTTATGAAGAGCAGGCTCTGTGAGCCTTGAGCAAAAACTTTCTCTGCCCAGATTCATAATTCCCACTGCAGTCCAACTGGTTCAACTCAAATGCTGCCAGCAGGTAGTGAGCAGATTCTTTTAGGAGTCTTGCTGAAAAGCCAATGACACCCCTGAGTTGGGGGACAGTAGCATTTGTGCTCATCTTTCTCCTTGGAAACAGGAAAACAATTAAAATGAATTAATGAGAACTTGCCTTCATCTTAGGTCATCTAATAGGGAATTGTTGCAGAATTAGTACTTAATATACTATATATAACATACTGTGAGATGCTGGAACAGGTTGCCCTGTGAGGCTGTGGATGCTCCCACCAAGACCAGGCTGGATGGGGCTTTGAGCAACCTGCTCTAGTGGTTGGATCAAGGTTGGAAGAAGATGATCTTAAAGGTCTGTTCCAATCCATTCTATGATTCTGAATTAATATTCCAAAGCATTTGCCATTTATAGTTGAAAGTAAAAATATCCTTAAATATTGTTCGTACTTTTTTATAGTTAGCTTTTAATAGCTGGTTAGCATTTTTAAAATTAGATATTTTGAAAGAATGCAGTATACTTTAATTATTCACTCCTAGTCGACAATTTAATGAATCCTAAAGCCTGTTTTCTAGCTACAGGTCACAAAGCTTATGTGGAAAAGCAACTTGAAATTTTGATAAAAGTTGCAACTGTATCAATATTTACCCTATTAAAGACTGAAATCAATATTTAAGTTTCAGCATAGGTCACAAGTAGTCAAAACACAGTCTTTAAGGAAGGATAAATATGTTCTGCTTTGGTCTTTATGATAAAGACAAATGTGGACACAAGTTGACAACCATTTCCTTATACTGCAGTTGGCATGGCAACAGCTACTTAATTACCCAAAATGCATTCCGACAGGTTTCCTCAAATAATCTCACTTTCTCAGTATTTTTCCCTATTCTGTGGAAAAGGTTCTTCAAGCAGTGTGCAAGCTGCAGCTTGTCAAATTTCAAGTATTAACAAGGAGAGCCACCCTTGAAGAACTGAAATGACTTGAAGATGGGACAGCTGCAAAGTCTTGTAGTTCTTGATCTTGCTGGAATTATTTTATCTTAGTTAGAATGCTAATTGGATGGACAACCAGATGCATAACACAATCATAGAATCATAGGATGGTTTAAGTTAGAAGCGACCTCTAAGGACAATGAAGTGTCCAACCTTTGTCAAGGGTAAGTACACCTTCCTCTAGATCAGACTGCTCAAAGTCTCATCAAACCTGGCACTGAACACTTCCAGAGAGGGGACATTACCCCTTGTCCTGGTACTACACACTCTTGTGAAGAGTGTCTCCCCATCTTTCTTGTGGCACCCTATTGGAAGGCTGCAATAAGGTCTCCCTAGTGTATTCTCTTCTCTAGGCTAAACAATGCCAATATTCTCAATCTCTCTTTATAGGGGAAGTACTTCTACACAGATAATTTTGTCCCTCCTGTAGGTTTGTTCAAATGTGTTCACGTCTCTGTTATGATGTGGATGCAGAGCAGGACAGATGCTTGAGAAGACAGGTAAAAATCTTCCCAGTGGCTCTATCTTTAATTTTTTATTAGTAATCTTTGCTTGATATCTTTTGTGGGAACATATATTAGGAAAACATTTCTTAGGGCTAAGTTTGAGGAAACTACATCCCCCTATAAGACTTCTGCTTATGTCTCCACTTGCTGATACAGCAGCTGTGGTACATGGCGTGTCAAGATAGGAGGCAAATGCATTAACTTAAACTTTCAAAGAATTTAAACATTACGAACAACCTAAGAAAGTCTAAGATTTTGCAGCTAATACCTAACACAAAATGTGCTATTGATTCAGTAGCTGCAATGAACTCTTTGGTGTCTTCACATCTTTAGAGTATCCAAAGCTCTCCAGCACTTTGTGTTTTTAGGTGTATTGAGAATGGAACAAGAGCTCTTCATTCCTGGTTCTGTAACAGAGGTAGTAACTTTCTGGTCAGATGCAAAGATTAGACTTTTTCTTTTTAAAATTTCATTCTGTGATTAAGGAGATTTTTGCAGACCTTGAACAATGGATTCATAAGATCTGAAGTGCTGCTGCAGAGTAGAAAAGTAGTCATCCTAGAATAGGGTTCTTTAATTAAATGGGGGACTTCTTGATATGCAATCATTAGACACTTGGGAAAGGATGATCTGGTTTTTACCTACCAAAATTAATCTGTTTCTTTATTGCCATCCCAATTTCAAAAGAACACAAGGTCTTAAGAGACCATTGTAAATTCAAATAAAATCTACTTTAATTCAACATATATATCTTTGTAATGGGCTGTTTTCAGAAAACAAATTTCCAGTTCAAAGTTAATTAGTTCTTTTTCACTTTGAGTATATGTAAATATTTATTATCTTTTATTTGAATAATTCCGACCAAAAGATAACCAACGATTTATTACTAATGGGTGATTCTGAAGCAGATGATTTTGGCACTATTTTTTGGAAATGATGTATGGTGAAATTATTTAGATATTTCATATCATAAATTAAGCATGGATGTATTTTTGACTTTCCAGACCTGATAGAGAAAAATGCGTGTTCTCTTACTGAATGCTACTAGATATTTATATTTTTTGTTCATATTTAATTATGAGGTAATGAACACTTTTTTAAATGTAGTTTTCTACATAGTACTGGAAAGCCACCATTTACATTGGAGTTAAGAGTTACACTGTAAAACTGAGAAATCTTTTCCCTATCTTCTTTCTTTAAGATCATTCATTCATTCTATGGTGTGCAACATTATCTCTTTTATTTCTGTGCAATTTCTGTGTAATCTGCCTTAGGAATGGACTATTTTTAAATTTTAATTCCAGATATCCCAAGCTCAAGTTGACTTGTTAAGGATGAGGTTCAGAGACCATTATTTTATTTCTGTGGCAAAAATAATGGTCTCAGACCTGTCTGAATTTATGCTGAGTATACGTACTGAGTATGGCTGACTTTTTCTTCTCTGAGGGTGTCAGTGCTTTTCCTTCTGTGCATAATTATTTGCTGGTCAGAAGACTCAGAGAGAAAACTGGAGACCTTCCACCTCCAGATAATACTGTAGCAATTTGAACCATCACCACCATCTGTATCAGGAAAAGGATGGAAGTTAAGAGATCAGAGAATATTACTGGCACTTACACTTGTCATCTTCTCTGTTCAGGTTTGATTTTTGTCTAATCATAATTAGAAGTGCCAAAGGGTCAGAAGAACATAGAAAAAAGAGGTAACCTGACCACTGCCTAATAGTTAGGAGAAGCATTTAGAGTCAGAAGGAAAGACTGCATGCAGGTCAGTTATGACAAGAATATATTCTACAGTTACATTTATATTTGAAATTCAAACCAGCTCCACGCACATCACTGTAAATTTCCTAGCTTAATTCCCATCATCCAGAATGATCTATTTTCAAGTTTACTGATAACTTGACATATCAGTCTGTACTGGGTAGTGAGTCCTTTATGAAGGACGTGAAAATTTAACCATTAGAATTATTATTGAAAATATGAGACCTCTACCAGAACAGACATAAATGTTCTGAAGAAGAGCAGGATTTGAAGGTGGATTCTCTGTAACTTGGCAATGTGTGATAGTGACCCATGACACTTGTATGAAGTTGGCAAACGTGAAATAAGATTTCTAACCCAATGCAACTCTCTGTGGAAGATGGAGGCTGAATAACCTCAAGCACATCAGAAAATCTTTCTTTCAAAGCTGGATTCACCTGTCATAACACAAGTGTTTAATATCAGATGCAGTGTGGGATCCTGCCTGGACTAGAAACATGCAGGTTTCCCTTCAGTTGTCTTTCATATCTGCAATCTCCATGCAGATGTTTCAGATGCACTAGAGCATCTCAAGGTAAATGAATCCAGTCTCTAAGAATGGGTAAGCTGAAGCTGTCTTTAGGTTTCATTGCCTATATTGACCTGTTTTCCACTGGTTACTGTAGGAGCCTAGACGTTAGCTCACATGTTGATGACTAAATCTAGCTAAACTTAGCGCTTAATTTAGCAGAATTATTTTACTGCCCTTAGGAGGCTTTTAAATTTTTGGTGCAATCAATATAAAGATGTTAGTACTAAATGTAGAGAATTGTAGAGAAGCTGGGCTTCAGAGGTGCACCCCTTTGTATTACACAAAGAACCTAGGCACCTAAAACAGACGCAGTCAGATTGCCCTGCAAGTGCTCAATGACAAGATTGTGTTGCAGTTAAACTTCCAAATTAAATGTAATGGACCCTACCTATCTGTCTTTAGAAACCATAGATAATCATTGCTTGATTTAAGAATGTAATTACTAAAAACAGAGCTCTAAAAATATTTTTCCTAAAACACTATTCTTGAGAAGAGCAGGAAATAAAGTAGATAGGTCCAAGGAGGCACTGAATAAAAATTGAACTTATATACTAATCAATTCTAGTTTCCTTTTTATAATATGTGATCCTTCAGGCATCACCTTTTGCAATTTCCTGTGTCAGTAGCCCAGAAACATAATGCAATAAATCATTGAATTGGCGATGGAAAAAAAAACACTAGCTTGTAGCTGTTCTTAAAATTGGATCCAGAGAACAAGATTTTTAGAGGTATTTAAACTCCTAAGTAGGGATACACAAACGGATATAGATTTTTTGTATGGTCAGTGTTGCATCACGTAAGGTATAGGTGCCTGCTTGCTAAGCTTGAAACTGCATGGTGATGAAGGCATGTTATCTGCTTATATAAGGCATGGAAGTAAGTAGACACCTCCAGCTAGGCTACTTGCTAATCTAATCAATAAGAAAATACTGAGACTAGCAGGTGTTCAAAATATTGCTACAGGCATGGTCAGGCGCAACAGCTCCTAATCCCTTTCAAGTCTTAGGTGCCCACTGTATGTTTTGAAAAAGAAAGTCAGCAACTGAGGAGCTGTCACTCTTTTAACACAGAGCTAGTGGAGAGGGTGTTAAAAACACCGAAAATGCTCAGAATTCAGCACACTTTGAGGATGTGGGAATCACAAAATCACAGATTGGCCAGGGTTGGAAGGGACATCAAGGATCATGAATCTCCAATCCCCCTGCCACAGGCAGGGCGACCAACCTCCTCGTTTAATACTAAACCAGGCTGCCCAGAACCCCATCCAACCTGGCCTTGAACACCTCCAGGGATCCACAACCTCTCTGGGCAGCTGTTCCAGCACCTCACCACTCTCTCTGTAAAGAACTTCCCCCTGACATCCAACCTAAATCTTCCCTCCCTCAACTTAAAACCACTTCCCCTTGTCCTGCAGTTATCAACCCTTTCAAAGAGTTGATTCCCCTCCTGTTTGTAGGCTCCCTTTAGGTACTGAAAGGCTGCAATGAGGTCACTCCACAGTCTTTTTTTTTTCCAGGCTGAACAAGCCCAGCCCCCTCAGCCTGTCTTTGTAAAACAATTACAACTCCATCTAAAAAGAATCACATCATTCTTTCTACCTTTCTGACTGCAAAACTCAGCCAGCAGGCTGCAGATAACAGAATCACAGAATCACAGAATTGTAGGGGTTGGAAGGGACCTCCAGAGATCATCGAGTCCAACCCCCCTGCCAAAGCAGGTTCCCTACACCAGGTAGCACAGGTAGGCATCCAGGCAGGTCTTGAACATCTCCAGAGAAGGAGACTCCACAACCTCCCTGGGCAGCCTGTTCCAGTGCTCCGTCACCTCACTGTAAAGAAGTTCTTGGGCACATTTGTGCAGAACTTCCTATGCCGAAGTTTCCGGCCGTTTCCCCTTGTCCTGTCTCCACTCACCACTGAAAAGAGTCCGGCCTCGCCATTCTGCCCCCCACACCTTAGATATTTATAGACCTGGATCAGGTCCCCTCTCAGTCTTCTTTTCTCAAGGCTGAACAGACCCAGTTCACTCAGCCTTTCTTCATAGGAGAGATGCTCCAGGCCCTTCACCATCTTTGTAACTCTCTGCCAGTCTTTGATGAAGCAGCATTACTTAAGAAATAAAGATTTTTCATTCATCAGACCAGAGGGAAGGAGCAGCAGGTTCTAATGTTCACAGGTTAAGATGATTACATAGGATTACTAAGCTCCCTGGTGCCTATTTCTTTCTGGTCAGGTATTTTCCACCAAATAGCAGTTAGTGGATTGCTAACTAAAACCATTACGTTAAAATTCAGGTACTTCTAACTTTATTTATGTTTCCTACTGAATGAATCTTCCTGGCTGAATTTTTCCTTTTTCTATAGGGATCAAACAGAATACTCCACTTAGAACAGAATTTACTGAGAATTATTTAAGAATTTCAGCACATCTGGAGAAACTGTAGTGAAAGGAGACAAAGATGTTAGATTTTTCGTGTGAGCACTAACTGAACCAGGGATGCTTTTAATGCTTTTTTTTACAAGCAATGATAAGATCTCCCCTCAGTCTTCTCCCATTTCAACAGTCCAAGTCTCTCAGCCTTTCCTCATCAGGGAGATGCTCCAGGACCAGGGAGTGCTCCATCAGCACTATGCTAGACTCTCTCCATCAGTTGTCTGTCTGTTTTGAATTGTAGAGTCCAGAAAACTGGATGTGGCTTCAGATGTGGCTTCACCAGGGCAGAGTGGAGGGGGAGGATCACTTCCCTCAACCTGCTGACTACACTTTTTTTTATGAACTCAGAATATCATTCCTCTTAGCCTCAATAGCACACTGCTTGCTCATGGCTAACCTGTTACCCACCAGGACACCCAGATCCTTTTCTGCAGAGCTAATTTCCAGCAGGTCAGCCTCTAAGCTATACTGATGCATGAGGTTATTGCTCCCCAGGTGCAAGACCCTGTGCTTGCCCTTGTTGAACTTCATAAGGTTATTCTCCACCCAACTCTCCAGCCTCTCCAGCTCTCTTGAGCAGCAAGCCATGACTTTGTGTTGCAGCTTGCCTATGAAGAACAAACTCTGTACTGATATGAAGCAAAAAAGCAGCTTGCCTATGAAGAACAAACTCTGTATTGATATGAAGCAAAACCATTAATACAGTGGATTTCAGCACGTTCTTAAGATTTCTAGACATGAAATACATAGAAAAATAAAAATCCATATGACTTTCTGAGCACTGCAGTAAAAGATATGGTTAAAAAGGCACTGAACATTGCTGCTCACACACTGAAAGTACATTTGCAACTGCTGTGCAGTACATACTCAGGAAAATGTTAAACCTGCATCAACTGGGTTATTAATAACAGCACAACTGGGTCAGCAGCATGTTGAGTGTAGACTGATTTATAATGTTTCCTGAGTAAGTTTTCAGTCTACCCTAAGCTTCCTGCTGCTGTAACTAGACTGCTGGTGTAAGGCTTATATAAATTCTCTCTGCACTAGTTGCTGAAATACCAAGGTGCTCTGGATTTGCATTACATTTTGATCAATCAAGGAGGATGCTAAGGCTTATAGCTGGATCAGGAAGCTTAAGCTTTCTGATTTAGTCTTGAAAATGGAAATTTTGCAAAACCCGCTTTGCTTGAGAAAAACCAACCATGCCAGATGAAATCCTTAAAAAATGTGAATTTTCCATTGTATATTTATCTTGAGGGAAAACTAAAACCTTTTAGGTTAGAACTTGATGTAAAAAAAAAGGAAGGAGAAAGACTGAAATTAATATTTGGGAACTTATATTCTCTCCTTATGAAGAATTGAGTTTTTGTGCACTGCCAGATCTCAGCAGCGTGATGTCCATAGACCGCACAGTTCGCTGTGCCAGCTGCCTCCTTCTCTGTCAGCCTTTTGACAGAGGGCCAGTTCAGACTGTCTGGCATAATGCAGGATTAAGCACTTCAACATCTAATTTCTGGACCCCTAAACTGGATAGAGGACTTGGTACCAGGTTGGGAGCTAGTTGTTTTTTTTTTGTATTAATGCAAAGATTAAATGAAGCATTAGATGAAGTCTGCATTTTGAATGAGTTACTTGGTTATTTGGAATAGGCTTTTGCCTATTCCAAATGCTCCTTTTCATGACTTAAAGACTTTATTATGGCCTGGAGAAAGCACTGCCTTTCTGCTAGGATTCAGAGAGGAGAAAGCTTTTGCAGAAGATTCTCCCTAGACTGTTTTTTGGAAAATAATAGGATGATAAGCCATCCTCTCAATGAATGAAGGATGATTTCCTACTCCCAAAGCTCTAGGTAAAGTTCTCCCTGACATCTCTGTACTCTAGTATTTTTTTCTGCCTGACAAACTAGAGGTCGTGTTTCTTCCTCTCAGATCACTCCAGCTAGTAGGATGGGGCATATTCAATTATGCATAGCAGGCACTAAAATAGTTTGGGTAATTTTTTTCTCTAGAAATCTGGCTCCCAGAGGTTTGAGATACCCTCCCACTTTCCCCCAGCAACGTTGTAGATGAGGAGAGGTTTCAAAGTTCTGCTTTTGATTCTGAGCATGGAACAGATTTACTCTTCCTTTTTATTCCTAATTTTTTAAACTGTACTTGCAACATAAATCACACTGAGCTCTTGATTTATAATATGAAACAGACTCTTTTTTTTTGTCAAAAATATTTCAGAATTTTTATCTTTGAAGTCTTTCTTGTTGTTATACAGCAACAAGAACATGCAAAAAAATTAATGATTCTAAATCAACATTTTCCCGGGGTGCTGTGCATTGAAACAACTTATTTTCCAAGAGTTATCTTTCTTCAACAAAACAAAAATATGTATAAAATAGAACAGTTGTAATAGTATTCCGACAAGTCCAACTTATATGGTTCATTGTCACAGAGGATATCCTAAGAAAATGCAGAATGGCTTTACAAATTTAGTAATACAGAAACTCCTTGGAGGAGATAGAACAATATACTATGAAAACTCCAAATACATATTCAGCATGTGTACTTTTTAAAGAAAACTTTATGCAAATTTAAGATCAACAAATACAGAATAAAATGCACTAAGAAACTGATATGTAGACAAAGGTTTATTTACACCATACAACATTTTAAATATTTTATACACAGCTGCAGCAGAGAAAGCTACTCTGAGCTTTCCAGAGAAAACTGCAATAATAAAGATGTGAAATATATTATTCATATAAAAGTGAGATTATTACTTTATTGCATTTAAAGCAATGAAGAATGTAGCTCAACAGACATTCATTTAATGACAAAAACTTTGCTTTTATATTATAAAGTAAAAAGTGTAGTAATGGCCAAACAGACTGTTATAAACTTTAAAAACTGCATAAATATATACATTGTGCTTCATGGTGAAGTTTTTTGAAAACTAAACCAAATGAAGCTGTTACAACATGAATCGTTGCTTGAGGTTTATCTATAAAGATTACCTTACAAATCCATTCCACGGGTACTTACAACACACGATGGTAAGAATTGTACACCTGGTTCTCCACTAGCCATACTAGTGGGAAGAAACTGTACGAAAAAACCACTGACATTTGGCACGGGGAGAGCCTGGCATAAAGTAGTCACAACGTTCAGACAGGAGTGTCAGGATTCCCAAAGTTTCTTTATTGTCAGTGCAATTAATTTTTTGTTTTTGTTTTGTTCAGTTTATTTTCATTTTTGTTAAACTTCTGTTTGAAAGTCACCTTCTTGCACATCTAAAGGCAAGTTCAGACATTTCTCCCATTCTGCTGGTCTTAGTTCTAAAGCATCTTTTGCCTCTGTGTCTAATACGTTTATCGTTGTATAGTGTTGATATTCGCCTGTGGTTTTGAAATTGTCCCATGGAACCTTGTTTGGCGCTGAATTCTCCTGAAGAACAGAGAAGAAAAAAGAATTGAATACGAAGATGAAATAATGTATTCTCTGTGTATAAGGCTGATCCCTAATGCGCTCTTATGAGACACAGGAGTCAGAGGGAGGAACTAGCTTTGCAGGGAGGCAGGCTGTGACTGTCTTTCTCTGTGAGCAATTGGCCCTTTGGCAGGCTGCTCACCTGAGCTGCCAGCCAAGCCCTGTCCTTTGCAAGAAATGTAGTGTGTGAGGAATGGCCAAATTATCTAGTAACAGCAGCCAGCATTTCAGTAGTGGCTATGTAGAAAAGCACCAGAAGGGAAGGGAAGGGAATGTAATTGAGGAGTGCTTGCTGTCTGAAATATGGAGTGGTCTGAGGTAGAGATTGCCAGCTTGCATTTGAACTGGGGCAGGAGAATGGTGGAACAGCAGAAACCTGCTCCTTGAGAATGGGAGAGAGAATTGCTTTACAGGCTGGTGAGCTCATGTAGCATCATGTTAGGATCAGCAGACTGAAAGCTGCCTGTTTTCGACTGTCCATGAATACTTTTGGATTAGGATAAGAGAGAGACAAAAGTCATCAGTGATTTCTGCTATAACATGCTAGTTGCCAAAATCAAACATTTTCACATTTGTTTAAGATCCCCTTGGACATCCTGCTGGAACTCCCACTATTTTTAAATAGAGGTGTGAGTCCTGTCATCACCACTTATACTCTGCTGTAGACTAAGATATCTGAGGCTGTCTAAAGGCCTGAGATTCTGGTATTTAGGTATCTGGATCACTCCCTGACTGCCTTACAGGATGACCATTCCTCTAGGCAGCTGTTATGAGCAGACCCTTCAAAAAACACCAATGATATGAAACAGAGTAAGCACCACTCATCCATGAAGACCACCTGTGAGATTTTGAATGAATTCAAGCTTTACATGAACAGAAAATCTCAAATAGAGGGGAGAATGCATACTTTATCTGCCAGTACATCTCGGAGGAGTGGGTGAGAACTGGGTGAAAAATAAAACATATCACAGATAAAGATTCATGAGTTTGGGCCAAATTTCTGCTATATTAGACCTCGTATCTACTCAGTACTTCATGTCTGAGAACAACTATTCATAAATCATAAGACAATTCTAGCTCACTTTCATTCAATATGCAATTTTCACATTATAAAGTTATATAGAAAATTATTACTAATCATAGCATTACTGCTAGAAAGTATGTAACACTAAATTACCTGTTTTAATTAGGCAGAATCAAATATTTCCTTGCTCTCATTATCATATCAGATATAGTCAGGGGGTTATGCCTGTGTGTGTGTGTGTGTCTACAAATCTGAATTATGATGATAGCAAAGTCAATTCAGGATGAGATAATTTTTGCTTTTCACATGCAAAATATTTATAGTCCTATTAAAGGAAAGACAGAATTACAGTGACTCTGTGCTCTTTCTGGGCACTCTAATGTGTAGGTGACTCTAGCTGGACTTATTTGTTATAACTAATTCAATATTTGCTTGCCTAGCCAGAGGTAAAACCCTATTGGGTAAATTAAATTATGAAGCTGCTTTTTGTATATAAAGGACTTTAGACATAGGAGACACACACAGATTTTAAATGCGTTCCCTACAGTTCAATTTCTTGTCATCTGTAATGATGTCAGTGAGTTAGTTATGGTCTAGTTGCAAAATGTAATGAGTCTCACCATAGGTTAGATTACTTTAAATATCTTTTGTTCTCATTCTTGAGGCTATATAAAAGTAGCATAAAATGAAGTCTTCACAGGAAATAATATTTAATTCAAAGATCTCTTGTTTCATTGTTATTGTTACAGCACAGCATGTTTTTAATATCCAGGAAGGAAAACTTACCATGCTGCCTGATTTTGGTACATCCCGAAATCTGTCCAGAGTCTGAAATTTCTGATTTAACTCTTGAAACAATTCCATATGCCTCTTTCTTGTATGCATGACCTTCTGCAAAACAAAAAAGAAAAAAAAAACCAAAAACATAATTGCTTATATTTATAATTGAATCTGGGCTTTTTTAAGAGAACCATTCTTTCCTCCAGCATAATAAATTGAATTTGGCAAGGCCATATTTTCCCTATAGACTTAATCAAAGGAAGTGAATTGCACTGAGTCTTCTCTCTCCTCTGTTTAATGCACTTCTTGTATACAAAGGACTGATTTTCCCAACATTTACTGAGTTACTGAAATAAAGGGACACTCATACTGCTGGAAAAAGTCGGAAAGTAATGGCAGCATCTCAGAAGTAATTTTCTCTTTTGCACATTAGAAGTATTTTACAGAATTTTTGTTTTCAATATGGGTACTAATATTTTGATTTCAAGAGGAATGCAACAGCATTTTATACCTTTTGGGGAAAAAAATAAATATGAGAACACCAAACTCAGGACTTCTAGATCAAAAGACAAAAACTCCAAATGTTATGTCTTTTTAATTAAGATGTCTTGTCATACAGACCACCACCAAATGCATTCAGCTGCATAAAATGCTGTTGAAATGGCATTCACATTAAGATAAGTAGGCACCATTTTCAACTTTACTGTCTTCGAGTGATTGGATGCTACGCTCCCTGTAGCCAATGCACAGGGCATTCTTCCACAGAAAATGATTATATGGCATTCCTGTGCAAGAGGTGGCAACCCCAAACAGACCCCGCAATTGGAGGGGAGCTCGGGCCCTATATTGCTTTGGCAGCTATGTGGAGACTGAAACCTGTTTTCAAGCCTGGACTGTCATGCCTATCATCTGTGTTGTTTTCAAAGATGTTCACTGTCAGATGTGGATTCAGACCAGCCTCTGGAGCTGAGCCGAAGACTCCTCGCTGTTCAGCCAGTCTTATGGTTCCATGTTCTGGGAGGACAGGGGACAGGAGGGACTGAGGTGAGGCACCCTCAGCAGATGAGCACAGCTTGCCTTTCTTAAGATTCTGCGTCTGTGTGGGCTGGACTTGCAGCCAGGGTCACAGCCACTTGATGTTGATAGGAAAACTACAGGTCACCAGCCTCTATGCACATGTACTCATCATCAAGCCTGATTTTCTTTGGCAGTGTACGTGACAAAATCTACAAACTTATGTACACAGTGCCTGAGTGTGACCCTTCCCCAGTGGCACTTCCACCTAGTCTGGTTTGAATACTTTTTAAAATGGAGCAACAATAGCTGACTCTCAAATAATATTTTACAAATACAAATTTTAAATTGTTCATGTCTTTTATTTGTATTCTGTGTTTCTAAATTCCATGAAATGTGGCTGCTCTCTCGGCTATGCATTCCTACCGCTATGCTGTAATAACCATATTATCCTTAATACAGCTACGCCCTTGCTTGAGAACTCGTTCCACTTCTAAGAACAGGAAATTGGCAAAATTGTTCACAAAAAAGACATGAGATATAGCAAGCAATTAAGGACCTATTAACTTAACACGACTTGTGGGGTGAAAAGGGAAACAATTTTGCAGGATTCTGTAAGGAACTGCTTGCAAAACATAATTTAAGTAGAGATAGCTGATCTAAATTTATGAGAGAGGTTTCACTTAAGTGACTTCCTAGGGATTCTTTTAAGCTGTTACTGTAACAGTAGACAGGGATATTTAGCATATTTCATATACACTGAATTTTAAAAAGAAAGGTTCTGCCTCAAAGATTATTATTTGATGAAATAAGGAGACGCTTTGGGTAATAAAACAGATTTGGTGGGTTAAAATAGTAGTTCTAAAAGTAGGAAAAAAAGCATATGACTATGAAACAAATGTCTCCAGCTGGAAACTTTTTAATAGAAGTCTAGAAACATAGAGAATGTTACTTTCTGATATTTTTCTGAGTTGTGTATCCATGAATTTGTTAAATTGCAAATATGAATAATGCAAATATCTTACTCAGTTCAATACATTATTCCTGAGGAGATGCAGGTGGGAGAAGAAATTAAACACTTGCAAAGTCTGCCAGAAAAAAAAAAAAAGACTTTAAATTTTATTCTTAATAGTGGAATATCTGGTATGTACATGGATGGATGGATCTTTCAGCTGCTTTGTGTTTGCCTGGCTTCCATTCTGTAATTTCTACCCTCTGACATCTCTGCCTCCTCACTGCTTAGACAAAATGATCTGAACTTCAGTGAGGTGCAGTAGCTTAAATTTCCAACATTAATTATTAATTTCTAGCTTTTTACACAATTTATTTTATTTCTTATTGGAATTCACCGTATTTTCTGTTTTCTAGAAAATATGCTCTTGCATAACTCTTTCTCTTTTATGAGAAAACATCCCAAAATACATTTGCAGAGGTTTCATCTGTTTTGTTTGTTTGTTTGCTTTCTCTCTCTTTTAAATAACCAGTGTGGAAAGCACAGCTTTATGAATCTGAGAAATACACAAGTTTTATCCACACAGATCTGGAGATCTTCAGCAATATAGACTAGGATGACTGTAGAAGTGAAATTCTTCAGCAGGATGATAGATAGCCTTTGATACCGCCCTTAGAAATGACACCATCTTTAGGCTCAGTTGTGGGTTTGTTATGCTGTACCCCCTTCCAGGAGCACTTGCCTGAGGTAACCACCTCTCTACAGACTCACTCACCTTAGATTGCTATAATTCTATAGTCACTGATTGGAAAAGACTTTCAAGATTGTCAAGTCCAACCAATCAGCTAACACTACAAGTCCATGGCTAAACAATATCCCTAAGTGCCATGCCACATCCACAGGATTCTAGGGATGACAACTCTACCACTTTTCTAGACAGCCTGTTCCAATCCCTAGGCACTCTTTTTGTGAAGAAGATCTTCCTGCTCTTTTGGTACAACTTGAGACTGTTGCCTTCGGTCCTATCACTTGTCACCTGAGAATCAAGATTGGCACTTCCTTTGCTCAGCCTCCTTTCTGGTAGTTGTAAGGAGCACTGTAGTCTGCCCTCAGCCTCATTTGCTCCAGACTAAACAGCCTCAGTTAACCTCAGCTGCTTCTTGTATGTTTTGCTTTTTAGACCTGTACCAGATTTGTTGCTCTTTTCTGCTCATGCTCAAGCAACTAGGTATCCTTCTTGTAGTGAGGGACCCAAATCTGAACACTGCATTCAATGTGCAGTCTTAACAGTGCTGAGTACAGAGGGACAATCACTTCCCTAGTCCTGATGGCCACAATATTCCTAATTCAGGCCAGGATGCCATTGGCCTTCTTGGCTATCTGGCACAATACTGGCTTACGTTCAGCCAGCTGTTAACCAAGTTCTGTAACTCATGTCTCGCACCCTAAAGCAGACTAGATTGAATTGACACCTCTTCTACATTTCCAGCCTACTCATAAATAACATCAATTTTTAATTTTGAAAAGGGTAAGCCTTACTCCGATTAGCATATACTCTTAGAAGAGCAATTTGAGTGGCTATCAAGGTGAGAAGTAATTCAGACATAACTGTATACTCAGCTCAACTTTTTTTTTAATTTATGACAGCATTTTAGCTGAAATCTACCTCAAGCAAAAATATTTTAATCAATATTCATAGTCAACCTTATGATTAATAGTAATAATATTTAAAATCATGTTATTCAGTTTGCTTTGGAAATATTCTACATAATCACAGGTAAAAATGGTCTCACAAATATTGTATGAAATAGCTAAGTGAAAAGAACAGATGGGGAAATGCCTTCCCAGCTCCATAATGGAAGCCTGCTGTGTTTTCAAGATGTTATAGGTCTGATTAGTTGCCAAACTTAGAAACGGGAAAAGATTTTTCCTTGCAGGCATGTTATTTATTTTTTCCACCTTTGTCTTGGAGAGATGTCTTCATGTTAGGAAGAAAAAAGATTTTAAAATTTTGTGTAAGTTTTTAATATTGCTATAATGAATGGCTATTATGGATGAAAATCTGAGAGAAGGCAGCACCAGCAATTTAATATCAATTCAGCACTATTACTAGTGATAGACTTCTGGTCTATGGGCAGAAAAGACAGTCCAAGATTTGTACACTGTATTCTTGCCCTCCCTAACAGAGCTCAAAGGGAGCCAGAGATGACCTGAATCCTGGTGAGCATTTTCTGAATTATTTAGCATAAAAATTGTTTATTGCAAGTACATACAGTAAATACATTTGATAAAGGGGAGAGCGGAAAGATTGAGTAGGGAAAGGCAGGATTCAAATCCTCTCATAGAATTTAAAGATACTTGTAATCTTTTATCTCAAAGTGCATGTCAATAATAGTGTTTTTGTATGTGACAGAGCACACCTATTATAAAGCCCTCCTGGGAATTTTCACAGCATCTGTATTTATCCTCAACATAATCAGAGCGACTTTCATTTGATCTTAGAGCTAGGTATTAGTGCAGAGCCTCGGTGAACAAAACTACCTGTCCAGTTTCAGGGAAATTCAGAACATAACAATTGGGGTTGCTGAACACTTAGCTGGCATTAAAACAGCCATCAGAAGCAAGGATCCCAAACTCCTAGACCAGAATACTGCTTGTATTTTGGATCACCATTAGTGACTGGTCACCAATTGGATTTAAATCCCTTTGCCATCATTCTCTGGGTCTGTCTGGCTGGCCATATTTTTACCCAGGAAGAATACACCTGTCCAAGCCATGGACTGCAAGTTTCTCCAAGAGAATACTGTGAGAGACAGTGTCAAAGGCTTCACAGAAGTCTAGCCAGACTACCTTCATAGCCTTCCCCTCATTCACTCACAAGATTATATAGTCATAGAAGGAGCTCAGGTATGTCAAGCAGGACCTGCCTTTCATGAATCCATGTAGGCTAGGCCTTATTCCCTGGTAGTCCCACACATGCTGCATGATTGCAGTCAAGATGATTTGCCCCATGACCTTTCTCAAAACTGAGGTCAGATCGACAGGCTTGTGATTCCCTTGATTCTCCTGACCCTTCTTGTAGATGGGAGTCACATTTGCAAGTCTCTAGTTGTCTGATACCTTCCTGGTTGACCAAGGCTGTTATTGGAAGGGGCCTTAAAGATCACCTGGTTCCAAGCCCTGTGCCATGGACAGGGTTGCCACCACTAGATCAGGCTGCTCAGGACACCATTCAAACTGGTCTTGAATGCCTTCAAGGATGCGGCATCCACAACTTCTTCAGGCAACATCTTTCAGTGCCTCACCACTCTCTGAGTAAAGAATTTCTCCCTAATACCTAATCTAAATCTCCTCTCTTCTACTTTAAAGCCATTTCTCCTTGTCCTATTGTTATTACATTGTGTAAGAAGTTGGTCCCCCTTGTGCTTGTAAGTTCTCTTGTACTGGCAAACTGCAGTGAGGACTTCTTGAAGTATTCTTGTCTCCAAGCCAAACAAGCTTTTGTTTGTCTGCCAGCTCCCTCAACCTTTCTTCACAAGAGAGGTGCTCTAGCCATCTTTGTGGCCTTCCTCTTGACCTACTCCAACAACTCCTCAGCCCAAGGGCTCTAGGTTTGGATGCAGTACTGCAGATGGGGTCTGACAAGAGCAGAGTAGAGGGACAAAATCACCCTTCTCTTGTTGATGGGCAGCCAGGTTACTGTTGGCCTTCTGGGCTGCAAGAGCACACTGTTGGCTCACACCCAGCTTTTTGTTCACCAAGAAATCATTACTTCTCCACAGACCTTAACCCAGTGAGTCCTAGTCTGTATGCATATCTGGGATTGTCCTGATTGAAGTGTAACAGCTTGTACTTGGCCTTTTTGAACCTCATTAAGTTCATGTGGGCCAACTTTTTGAGCTTGTTCAGATCTCTTTGGATGGCATTTCCCTTTCATTTGTCATATCAACTGCACCACTCAGCTTGGTGTCATCAGCAAACTAGATAAGGATGTAATTGATTCTATTATCTATGTAACTGATAAAGACGATAAAAAGTGCAGGTCCCAAGACAGACTCCTGGGTGATGCCACTCATGACTGGCCTTCACCTGCACATAGAGCTATTGACCCCAACCTTCTGGCTGCAACCTTCCCACCAATTCTTTATCCACCAAACAATCCAGCCTCCAAATTCATATTTTTTCAATTCAGAGATAAGGATATGGTGTGGGACCGTCAAAGCCCTTATTAGATGGCCCTTCCTTTGTGCATCAGTGCTATCACTCCATCATAGAAGGCCATCAGAACAATAATGTATTATTTGCTCTTGTTGAAGCTGTGTTGACTATCTCAGATCACCTCCTTGTCTTGCATGTATCTTAACATCTTTTACGAGTATAATCCATTGTCCCAGGTGCAAACAACAGGCTAACCAGCCTCTAGTATCCCAGGTCTTCCTTTGTTCCTTTCTTAAAAACAGGAGCAATGTTTACCATTTTTCAGTTAATTTGACAGGCACAACTTTTTAAATATAAGATAGAATGCTTTGGAAACCACATCAACCAGCTCCTTCAGGACTCTGGGATGCATGTCGTCTAGACCTATAGACCTATACACAGTCAGTCTCATGAAGTGGTCTCAGAATTGCTCTTTTCTATGGGAAGCCTGATTGCTAGTGAAGGCTGAGGCAAAGAACTCGTTGAGTATCACGAGCCTTATCAGCCTTAACAGCCTTATCTGTGTCAGTTGAAGCCAGCTTTCCCTTCTCATTTATCAGAGGGGAAACATTCTCCTTTGCCTGTTTCTTCTGACCAAAGTATCTAAAGAAACCCTTGTTATTTTTCACATCTCTCACTAAGTTCATTTCCATCTGCATCTTGCCTTTCCTGATGCTGTCTCTGCATATCATGACAACTTCCCTATATTATTCACAGGCCATGTGTCCCTGTTTCTACCACCTACAGTTTTTCTTCTTATCCCTCAGTTTCACTAGCAGGTCCTTGTTCAGACATGCTGATTTTCTGCCTTCTCTGTTTGATTTCTTATGCTGGGTGATGGAATTTCTTTTGCATGAGGATGGAAAATAATAATAATAAACAATAGAAAGCAGCTTGGCAACCACTTTTGCCAGCTCCCTCAGTACTCTTAGATGAATCCTATCTGGACCCACAGACTTGTGACAATTCAGGTGGAGTAGCAAGTTGCTGATTCCTCCTGAATTGTGGGAGGTTTATTCTGCTCCTCATCTCTCTCTTCCAGCTCAGGCTGAGTATCTTTAGGAAAACTATTAAAGACAGAAGGAATGAAGGCATTGAGGACCTCAGCCTCTTCCTCATCCTTGGTGGTAAAGCTCCCTGCTGCATCTGATAAATTTGCCTTAGCAAATGAAGTTCTTGTTGGACTTTTACCTTTCTAATTTTCTCTTTGCGTGTCCTAACATATATTGGAGATAACAGGGATGGAGTCTGTTTTATTGCATTGAGTACGGATAAGGTCTTCCAGTATTCAACCTACACAGCAGCTGATTTTGAATTTCCTCTGTGACCCTCAGTAATTTATTTTCCATGTGATTTTTATTTGTCTGTTTGTACTTCAAATTATCTGCATTAAGGTGAGTAGTATACATATTTTTTGTTATTAAACTGTGACTGTACAGCAGTAAGTTAATTATGTCTAAGAGCATTCAGTGGCACCATCTAGCATAGAATATTCTCCTTGAACACTACTATATTTTTTTAAGTCTCCAAAAAAAGTCTACAATGATGTTGCCTATTGTGAGTGGTATCTTATTCTCTCCAGTTCTTTAAGAACACTTCAGGAACTGCTGGAAGAGAGATGGTTGTAACAGACAGAAATAGTGGAGAACATTCTAAAAATATGATCTGTATAAACAATGGCATTTTGGCACCCAGAAATATTCCTCAAAATGTCTTTTTTGGTAGGATAGCCATAGTCTGTGAGTGTATTTTGTATGCATATAGGTTGACATGGAAGGATGAAGGAGATGTTGATGGTGCAGAGTCTTCTGAGACAGTGCTATAGGGAAAAGGGTTGAGGGAGCCAAGCCTGACAGCCTTGTCCATATTGTGTACTAAAAATAGCATTTGTTATCCTTAGAACTATAAAGGACATTGTCTCAGACAGTGCCAGCTGGCATTGTTAACAGACAAAGAAAAAATGTTACAGAAGTAGTACAGACAATCACTCAGGCTTGACCTCACCTTCAGACTCTATCCCAGTTTGCAGTAAAGCTGCTTTGAGGTATCAAAACAGAGCAGTGTTTTGGCCATACAACACTATTTCAAATCTCTTTGTCAGTATGCCTTGCTGAGTGAAAGAATTTGAGTGACCATCCGAACACTTTTTGACTTTTTTTCTTGCTATACCTCAGACAGACAGCTACACTACATGGAAAAACACAGGAAAGCCCACAGGCTTAATCATAGGAACCATAAAACAGGAGGTGAGATGGGGTTAATCTGAGTCTGTACTTCCAAAACACAACAACTGTCTGCTGATCTTATTTTCTCGGTAGTGATTCCCAATGGCTCAATCCTTTCCTTTTTACAAACAATTATTTTGTCCTGCATTACAAACATTATTTTAAATATGTTAGGCAGTGCAGCAGCAATGTTCCAACCAAGACAAGAAAAAAGGGATAAATTTCTGAAATATACTAGATGAGTAGAAGAAAAAATGTAATGAGAGCCTAATTCTTTAGAGCAGAATGTGTACAGCATTGTTGGTGTCTACTTGGTGTTGGGTTATGTCCTCCTGAGCAGCTAAGAAGAATGTTTAATATCTGTTTCCATAGAGAACATTCTCACTGGGAACAGAATCACAGAATCACAGAATTGTAGGGGTTGGAAGGGACCTCCAGAGATCATCGAGTCCAACCCCCCTGCCAAAGCAGGTTCCCCACACCAGGTAGCACAGGTAGGCATCCAGGCAGGTCTTGAACATCTCCAGAGAAGGAGACTCCACAACCTCCCTGGGCAGCCTGTTCCAGTGCTCCGTCACCTCACTGTAAAGAAGTTCTTGGGCACATTTGTGTGGAACTTCCTATGCCGAAGTTTCCGGCCGTTTCCCCTTGTCCTGTCTCCACTCACCACTGAAAAGAGTCCGGCCTCGCCATTCTGCCCCCCACACCTTAGATATTTATAGACCTGGATCAGGTCCCCTCTCAGTCTTCTTTTCTCAAGGCTGAACAGACCCAGTTCACTCAGCCTTTCTTCATAGGAGAGATGCTCCAGGCCCTTCACCATCTTCGTGGCTCTCCGCTGGACTCTTTCCAAGAGATCCCTGTCTTTTTTGTACTGGGGAGCCCAGAACTGGACACAGTACTCCAGATGAGGCCTTACCAGGGCAGAGTAGAAGAGGAGGATCACCTCCCTTGACCTGCTGGACACGCTCTTTTTAGTGCACCCCAGTATGCCATTGGCCTTTTTGGCCACGAGGGCACACTGCTGGCTCATGGGCAACCTGTCGTCCACCAGGACACCCAGGTCCCTCTCCGCAGAGCTCCTCTCCACCAGGTCATCCCCCAACTTGTACCAGTGCATGCAATTATTCCTCCCTAGGTGCAAAACTACACTTGCTTTTGTTAAACCTCATCTGTTTTTTTTCTGCCCAGCTCTCCAGCCTGTCCAGGTCTTGCTGAATGGCAGCATGGCCTTCAGGCGTGTCAGCCAATCCTCCCAACTTCGTATCATCAGCAAACTTGCTGAGGGTGGCCACCATCCCCCCATCAAGGTCACTGATGAAGATGTTGAACAAGACCAGACACAGCAACAGGAACAGTACTATATTAATACCTTTAAACAAAGAACAGTAAAATTCAGAATTATTTGTATACCTACAATTACATAACTTTTCTTCAGAATCTTTACATTTAATTTTAGAGTCACTTACTCATCAGAATTTTTTGATTCATGTTCTTCCTTTCTACTCATTTATCTTAAACCATATTTAGGATAATTTCATTTTCTTTTCCTTACCTTACTGTGTGAATCTTTATCTGGTGCTATATTTGAGAAATTACATGACTACTTAAGGTAACTACACCCTCTGGGGAAAAATGACAGTGGAATTAGGAGTGATATTAAGCCATCAAAAATACACACTCAGACATGGAAAGTCAGCTTTCAGCAAAGGCAAGTCACCAAAGCAAACCTGTCTTGCACTGCAAGGTTTCTACAGCCACTTCTATGACAACTGCTATGGTTGCATTGGGCTAATCCTACTTCTTTCTCCTCTATGGACCCGAATCCGAAATCTGAAGGTACATGTGCTTACATCCTGTATAATATCTAAGCTACTGATAATGACACATGGACAGCCGATATAAAAATAAATTATTAAAATGTCCCCGAAAACCTATGGTTATATTGCTTCTGGTAGAATGTAGAAAAGAAACAAAACTCTCAGAGACTTCATCATAGTAATTGAGATAGAGTCTAATTCAATGGAACGTAAGGAACCTTACATAAATTTATTTGTTTTTTTTAAAATAAAATGTGATCTATCAGCCTTGACAACTGCAGCATGTCATCATTCAAAAACTGACATATTCATCTCATTATTTGTATGTACAACTCAAATGTTAGTAAATTAGTATTGAAGGAAGAGATAGAACAAATGATCGAAAGCATCTTGAAAAAAAGCATGCTTCTGCAACAACGTGGCCAGTCCTACAGAAACATCACACTTTTCCAAAAGATAGATAGCTGACAAAAAAAAAAAAAAAAAAGAAAGAAAAATAGATGAAAATGAAGAGGCAGAGAATTTAAAAACTAAAATCATGATAACTAATATTATAATATGACAGTTTGATCTCAGAATAGTTTACAAACAAGTTGCACCAAAGTAGTTCTAATGAACTGCTCATCATGTTCTACACAGTATCAACTGAACAGTCCTATGACATCTAACATGTCAGAAAGCTAAAATCTGTTAAAATGGATGCCTCATATTTACTTTTAGAAAATTCTACAATAATCAGGAATAATTCAGTGAAACTTACTTCAAAGTCAAGGTCCGAATAACGTGATTTTCTTCTCTATTAAGCAGTAAAAAAGAAAGAAAAAAAGAGGTTTTATTAACAATGGGACTATTCATCAAATGAGACTAAATAACATTATTGTTTTCCTATCAGATATATGTTAGGTATTCAGTGAAAGACTGTAAATTTTATCGTGACAATTTAATACTTTGCATACAGCTTATTAGACTAGTAACATATTCTTTTCACTGAAATAAAGCAGACTGGATTTCACTAAGATGCTTCATATGCATGCTATTTGCATGCAAGCAAACCTGCTGGTACATAAAATATACTTATTTCTATGCTTTCTGTGGCATTTTCAAATGATTATAGTGTTTATTATTTTTACGCTGTTATCAATATATACCTATGATTAGGGTCTGTATAAATATACATAAATTGATTCTTTCCTACATCAGGTTTACATTGGTACAACTCCACTGATTTTAATGGGACAACTGATAGTAAAGTCAAGACCAAGCCATCTATGCTTTCCATAGAGACTTGAGCTTGTTTGTTTGCAATGACAATCTGGATGGAGAAAGCGATGATATTTGTCTTTCAGATGACAAATCTGATTCAAAGCAGCTGATAAAAAAAAAGAATTATTTACTAGTAAAGTAATCACTTGTATACAATGCAACAAAGAATATGATTGCTTAGACACATCATGAATAATTTAGCATATAATTTTATTATATAATCTGAAATAAACTGATTATAAAGTCCAATTATATCAGACAAGCAGAAATGCTGTAAAGAAGAAATAATTTTTTTTTTTTCTTTTAAGGTTGGAAATTGAGTGTCTCACAATAGACAAGAGATGTGGAAAGCAGCAGAGAAGCTAAAAAAATAAAAGAGCAGCAAGAATAGGTGAATGGAAAGAAAAGAGACATTCTCCTTAAGGAAAAGTTAAAGTACCCCAATAACAAAAAGTGCTTGCTGGTACAATCAAATCCTAATTTTTTGTAGTATTATAGAGTCTCTTTAAGCAATGGTGAACAAACCTTTTCAAAATGCGCTGAATTTCTGCAATGAGATAGAAATCAAACCAATCAAGTCCAGAATAATAATATTACTGACTTCATTAGACTTTGATTTTATCTCGTTTAAGAAACATGCAGGTTTTTGTATGTGGTTTTGTTTTCTTGCATTTGAAGGAAACAGCTTTACAAGTTCTTATCTGGAGAAAGCAGAAAATGTTCAATCTTTTATAACAACACTATGTATCATTATATGGGATTCGCTGTAAAATTCTGACTTATACCAACCCATAATAATAGAAGACAAGTGTAGCACTGTCTACACTGTCTTCAGAGATTGGACAGTCTGTTGTCTGAAAAGCTGAGAGACACTAACAAAAATGGTCTATAAAACAAGTAAGAAAAGTAAATCTTTGGGAAGCTACCATGAATTAGGAAGGCTTGATTGACCAAACCCACTTTATGAGAGTATTTAAAAACAAATTAAACAACTGTTAAATAAACTCAAATAAATAGCATGTAAACTTAAAAACAGCAATGGCTTTGGAGGTAGGAAAACTATAAGAAGCTAAAGCTCAGATTCTTAAAGGTACCTACTTCTCACTCATGTTTAGAGAGCCTACGTACAAGCATTCCTTTGAGACAGGCCTTCATCATTCCACAGTTAACCAACACCTGAAGAAACCTACGTATCTCTAATGAGGAAGGATCTATTTTAAGGTGCAATTAGATCACTTCTTCCACAGTAATGGCTCAGTGGTTTCAAAATAAGAAATTTAGACAGCAGGTGATAAGGTGCTCTCGTAGAGCAGCTTTGAAAAACGCTTGAAAAGCCATTATTTAAGCTAAATTTCAGTAATAAATCTGATACCACTGAACTGCCTGAGTGAGAATCCTAAGAAAAAGCATGAAAAACTTTGAAATAATTGTGTAGTTTACTACATAATGTAATTTAGAAAACTGGAACATTTGTATTTTGCGTTAGGTCTGTTTGACCACAGTGCATATTTGTGGCATGGTTGAATTATTAGCTTTTGCATCCACACAAATCTATCACTGTTTACATGGTAAAAACACACATCTAACTGTCTGTGACATATTTAACTACGCTATTGCCAGAAAGATGTCACTACTTCAATTGTGTCCTTAGATCACACCAGTTATGATCTAACAAATAATAATATAGGTTCATCTCAGTGAGTGACCAACGCAAATCTATCATGAGTAAAATTTAATTTAAATATGTATGGTAAAAAACATCTGTTCTATGTTTGTACGTTACTTTTCTTTTCCATGGCTGCATACAGTAAAATATATCACAGATTCTGTCAAAGCCTATTCTCCTAAGACATAAAAAGGTATGTAACTGCCATAGGTAAGAACAGCAGAATAAAGATCTGTGAACGTCTGAAACACAGAAATCACTGGTTATGAATGTGATGCCAGACCACTGAAAGTCATTTGCAATGCTGTTAGTGACTGTAAGTCCAGTATGAGGCCCTCCTGGATATCACCTCATTGTACTGAAGTGTTATGGTTGAGAGTGGGAATATATTCAGATGCATGAAGGCACTAGGTACCTTCGCTTGTAAGGGTGGAGCCATTTCCCTGCGGTCCTTTTCCTTAATTATTCTGCATGATGTACAACACGTCTAAAGTGTACAAATCAACACTTTAATTGTGATTATACGTATATACACATACACACACACTGTATGCAATCCCTATGTATATACATACATATATATACTTACATATATCTTAAACAAAGTTTAATTGCTGTGGCTCTTTGGCTAAAAAACAAGGTTTTTCACAGACACCTAAATTCTTTCTGAATCTAGTCAACCATCTGGCTTGTTCTAACAATTTAAATTAACTAAAGCCAAAGCTGAATGAAAGAGTAAGGGGAAAAAAACCCTCTTCTGTCAAATGATCTGCTGTACTGATCACATCAGTGTGTTTCTTTTCAAAAGACTGCTTCACCAGCCTGCAAAATTAAGACAGATTTCAGCCAATATTAAAATCAGACTGGAAACTGGTTCTTTTTCCAAGCATCAGTTGGAGACCCAGTTGAGCATTAATGAAAGTAGTACATGACTAATAAATGACTACAAAGGTTCATCTCAGTGTTTTGAATTTTCCCAAGTTATGCAGTGATACTTAAGGAATGACATAGGAAAATGTGAGTATTAAGAGCTATTTTTGTTGCAGCTCCACCTTACTTCTTCAAATGTAATTTAGGATGATCTTTGGGAGGAGCTTACTTTATTGAACTTACTAGCACTTTTTTATACTGTTCCATCTGTCCAATCATGTTCTGTATTCATTCACAATGAATGTTTTGTAGCATCCAAAATATATTTAGATAGTGAGCTCCTCAATTTAAATATGCATAATGTGACAAAGACAACGTTGTTTACCTCTTTGTCATTTCATTTGAAGCTCCTCTTCTTTAAATCATGGGAAATATAAATAATTGTTCCCCATTTTCTACTCAGTCATTTATTTTCCAAACCTAAATACTTTAACACCAGAGAACTGAAAAGGGTAGCTAGTAAAGGGACTGCCTAAAAAGCTGAAGCTACATGCAATTATTCAGCAGCAAGGGAATTATCTGAGATAATTTTGAAAAGGCTGAAATTCATGGGTAAGAAGTGAACTGGATATTCATGCTGAGTTCCAAAAAAAAGCTACAAAGAACCACTAAGGTCTTCATTTAAATGGGCGGGGATGTGTACAGCCTTTTCTGAACAGCCCCACTGAGAAATCTGCATTAATGCTCCGAATTCTCAGAAGCAAAATCACCCCATAACCACAGAGTGGTAGGAGTTGACAGAGATCTCTGTGTCCACTTAGCCCAACCCCTGCTCCAGCAGGGACACCCACAGCAGGGGGGGCCAGGACCACATCCAGGAGGCTTTTGAAGATCTCCAAGAAGGAGACACCACAGCCTCTCTGAGCAGCCTGTGCCAGTGCTCCATCATCCACACAGCACAGAAATGCTTCCTGGTATTTAGACAGAACCTCTTGTGCTCCAGTTTGTGCCCACTGTGTCCATCATGCCTACAAGCTGGGAAAAAAAAATTCAGAGAGCAGCAAAATGTCATTTTAGAGGGTTAAAAACACTGGATCAAGAGAAAAGGATAAAAGAGTCATACAGCTGATTTAAACATTGCCTCTGGAAAAAGCAAACACGGAAACTTTGTAAGAAACCTTAGAAGGATATAAATACTGTTAAACAAACCCAGTATGAGAAAAATAAGAAAATTTGTAATTCAGAAAAAAAAAGAGAGGAAATTTTAAAGATATTACTAGGAATAAAGACATTTTATATGACTGTGAAATGATCTGCTGAAATAAACAGCTGGGAAACATTCACTGTCTTGAAAAGTCTCGAAAGTGAAATTGGACTGTGCATTACACAAATATGCTGTAGAAAATGTTCTTGCACTGATAAAGGAGATAACCCGGCAAGATCTTTTCCATTTCTAATTTCTACAGCTCTTTGATCCTGATTGATAAAATACACATTACAGAAAAAAAAAGAAAAAAAAACCCCAAACTACCAAACCTTTCATGCCAAGACCAAAGTGAAATTCTGTAAAAAGAGGTCTGCAGTTGTAATTTATTTAAAATCGATTTTACTTTGTGCTAATCATGTACAGCTTTTCTGTGTAATTCCATAGCAACTTTAAACTCTGCTCACCGGGGGACAAAAATAGAACAGTGAAGAATAATTTCCATACAGCAGCATGCACTAATATGCTGGCACCAGGAAGGAGCTGCTCTCTCTAACAGACTAATAAAATCCCTCTCCATCTCTGTAAAATGGCAAATGCCTGGTTTTCTCCTTACTCTAGTCTGCATTACACCACTACCTGATTAATTACATGAGATACTCCTCAAAATATATTATGTTGTGCAAAGTATAATTGAAACCAGAGATAGAATATTATAGGGCGGGTTATAACCATGCTTCCATTAATATAAAGCCTTATTATCAGCAGTTTATAATTCATTCTGAGATTAGGTTTGACATACAAGATCTTAGCCTGGGGAAGATTTTTTCCCTGAACAAAATTAAAGGAGAATCTCTTTTGGCCCTTAGAGATATTGAAGTGGAATGTGAGTTTTGATTTAAAATATCCTTTGTGTGTATTTAACTGAAGCAAAAAAGCTTAGTTTCTGAAAAGAAGATTACATTGGCTATTAGTTTACAATATGAGCTAGACATAAAAGAAAAAAGTAGATGAGCTCTTTGATGTGCAGGTTTTAAGTTGAGAAAATCTACAAGCAAATTTCAGCATAGCACAAACATTTCTTCAGAGATCCTGTATTAAAACTTCCAGCATTTTTTTTCTGGTTTTCTGCTCCATTTTTATAGGATAATTGACATATGTATTTACTCAGTAGAGCAAAAATAGTTGTTTTTTTGTTTCTGAATGTCACTGGAGCAAGTCTAGCATTTATTTAATGGACAAGCAATTGACAATATGTTTCCTAAGGATAATTTGTAGTTAAGATAGCTATCTGTAATACAAAATATGAAATAGGCAATGCAGTCTGTAACGCTGATTAAAATTTCTGATCTCTACATCTTCAGTTACTAAAATCACCTCTGTTTGATTCTACCCCCATTCTTGTCCAACAGTGCAAGAATATGATGCAACAATGTCTGAAGTCAGAGGAATTTGAAACCTTGTCCTTCAACCTAAAGAAAGAGTGGTCTGTTATAGGTCTAGAATTCATTTCACTGAGAGTCACAAAGTTGCAAGAGCTGTCTTCACAGCTTACTGAAGAAAGAAATGAGGAATGGAAGGAAGATAAATCTGAGATAGAGAAAGCCTGAAAACAAATGCAATGTGGAAACATGATAAAGGGGAAGTTCCTGTAGTGCTTGTCTCTCTATTTTTGTTCTCTCTCTTTTTTAATTCACTTCATTTCTTTTTCACTTTTCATATCATAAATCAAAATGACTTCACAATATTTTGCTTTTATTCCGCTCTAGCACTTTATTGACAAGATCGACTGCTTTTTTTCTGTGTATTTCTTCTTCCCTCACAAAAAAAACCTGTTGCTTTTTGTTTTGTTTTGGTTTTGTTTGTTTGTTTTTGTTTTTTAACTTGACTCTTCATTTCTGTCTGCTTTTCTCTCTCTTTTCTTTTTTTTTTTGGGGGGGGGGGGGGTCGGGGGGGGGTCGGGAGGGGGACCATGTCTTTCTTTCTCTTCTCTCTATCATTACTTCTATATATATTTTTTGCACTCACTACCCTTAATGTATCTTTTCATTTTCTTTTATTTCTGTATTTGCTTCCTAAAGTCCCATATCAGTGATTTAGTCAAAAGGCTCTGGAGATGACTTTCTTTGAATGTATTAAGAGCCGTTATGAGTGAGTAAAGAAGAATTACTTTGGTCACACGTTCTATTCAGGGGATTGATGTTTTTCCACAAGTAAAGATCTCCTAGCAGAAACCAAGACAGAAAAACTAGCAAGGAAAACATGAAATTGGGAAGAAAAATCCACTCATAATTTGTGAAGCTATTTCCTTTCTGCTCTTATGAAGTTGATGCTCTTTTCTTCTATTTAATAAATGCTTCTATTATCTATCTTCACAAACCCTTCTTTTGATAATAGCTCTTTGTTTTCTTTCAGGAATTTTCCATTTGGCCATAAAGTGACCCTACATTAACATTTTCTAGAAAGAACCCGTAATTCCTGTCCCACAAACCTACCAATACAAGTCTCCTCACATAGTCAGGCAGCAGGTGACCTAATTCCTCTTGCTTTTTTTTCCATAATAGGAAAAGAACTACTTTTCCTGGAGGTATGTTGCACAAATCAACTTCTTCCTCTGCATTTAAAGCTTCTATCCTTTTCTTGCATTCCAGTGGCTGGGATTGTACAACTTCATTTCATTTTAATGATACAGCACTGAGTATACAATTTCAAAACAAAAAGCATTCCAAAAGAGTGCATTGAGAGTGCTTTCTTCATTAAAATGAAAACACTTTGAACTGAAGGAGCACACTACAAGCCACTTTGATGCCAAGGTAGCAAAGCCAATTTTAATCCATGCATATAAGGTTTGTGCAGGAGATTAACCAGATGTTCAATTACTCCTGCTCAGAAAATCAGTGATGTACCAACATGCCTGCCTGTGCCTGTAATTGCATGAGTACTGTTGGGTACATACCAAATAAAATAAAAAAACACTGACTTGCTCACTAGGAATCTGCATATCCTTAAGTTTATATTTACCTGGGCAATGTATTTATGCAAATACTATAGCATTCCCCAACAATCTCTTAAGAGTTGAAATTTTTCCGTATATAATATAACATTTGGTTGTTCTTAATTAAGCATTATCTTTTGAAAAACAGTATGTAAATGTAAAAACCAAGAGAAAGTTTGTGACATACTGTAGGATTAATCTAACTAAATTTAGAACAGAACCTTTTTGATGTTTATGTCTGACCAACTAATTTTGTCCTCTCTGTGGAATCCCTAGACAGAAAGCTGCACTGAGGGCATGCAATTTACTTCATCCTGGAACAGATGTCTAAAAGTGGCCTAGAAGCGTCTGTTGTCTCTACTGACACTAAAGAGGAGACTGATGTGGAAAGCTCCATTGCAGATCAGAAGGAAAATGCCTACATTTAGATGCATAGTAGGCATGATGGATCTATCCTGCAGAGTTAAAAGTCAAAACATTACATTGTAGCGCTCCTACTGTAGGTCTGTTTCAAAACATCCATTTCCAATGATCATAATGAACATAAAATCTAAATAAAAGAGAACAAATGCAGACCTTACATTTCAGCTTTTGCATTCAATAATTTTGATTTTTTGGTTGTTTATACGGTTTTAAATTTCTTGAATAAACACACATTATTCTAAGGGCTCATCATCTCTTGGGATATGTGAAATACAGAAAATGATTGGCTTCACAAACTCACAAGCATAAATGCATTAAAAAAGCCAAATTAAAAAAGAAAAAAAATCTAAACATTGCAAATGTATTGTTAACTCATTGCAGCATAATACTTCAGTGTTTCAGCGCTAAAATGGACATGAAATTTAAAATAAATAATTTGATTTTATGATTTGAAAATTCTTAGGGCTTATGTTTTCCAAATTGTCCTCTAATTCTGCTGGCTTAGTTTTATAGCCATAAAGACTAGTACCTGCCATAAAGTGATGGGACTTCCATACACTTCATTTTACACAGTCTCCAGTTGCAAATAGTTATGTCTACAGTACTTCTGAGTTTTGGGGTATTTGTGAATTCATAATTACATTGCTGAAATCAGATACTGGGCTGGCTCTTGGCTGGAAATGGGTCAAACTACATCTTAAGCCATTCTGGTAAGATGATAAATACTTTCTGTAACCACTGCATAAACTACTGTCATTGTTATATTTTTAGTAATTACTGACTTTAAATTAAAAAGAAAAAAAAGTGAAGAATTATGTTAGCACAGGTCACAGTTGCCTATGGGCATTTTACTGACATAGTAAGTGGTAGCTGCTCTATATAACTACATGATAAAAAGAATAGTTGTATGGTAATTCAAGAGAAAGCTCTGGGAAATTACTAATGACACATAGTGGAGAGATCATGCAGAAAGCATTAAGAGATTTGCTATCTATGCCACATCTTAGAAGGAAGATTAAGATATGATACAAATACAGTCTAAAAATTAACTCTAAAAAAGCAACGTCTTAGGTTGCCTTTATCACCAATAGAAAGAAAGAACCATCAGAAAAGAGCACTTTTGACCACAGGTGGGGAGGACAATACAGTGCCAGATATGTGTATCTTCTCAAGGAATTAAAATCTTTCCCTTGGCATCTCGCCCATATGTCTAATCTTAACCAGGTTGTTTATGAGCTTCTGTATCTGACTAAAGGTACTGGAAAGTGGGTCTTGTAGATATGGAGAAGGTGATACTACTGGAAGATGGCTTTAGCTATTCTGTTTGTATGTTGCATTAAATTGCAGAACTCTTTTGCACCATGTAAGATCTATTAAGTAATACAGCTGAACTGAGAGTAGTAACATTAATTATGCCTTGCCTTGAAAGAGCCTGTCAATACACTGAATGGGGAAGTACTGAAGTAATTTTTTAGAAATTCTTTCAAAAATTTGTCTCAAAACTATACAAACTCATACACTTCAAAAGAGCAAATAAAAAGTGGACAATTTGCTTACTTGAAAAGCTCCGTATTTCATTTTGCAATTATTTGTTTTCAGTTATATTATGTCTTGCAAAAACTTATGATAGCACACTGACAATAAAAACAACATGGGAAACATTTCATAGTCAATGCTTGCAAAGGCATTTCTTGAAAAGAAACTAAGTTCTGATCTTCTGCCCAAATTCTGCAGTTGATAAGCACATTAAACTCCATTTTCAAAGAAATATCTACAGGCATCTCCTATTCTGTGAAGTCCAGGGTACAGATTTATGTCTAACATTTAAAAATTCAGGTAAAATCTTTGCTTTCCTGCACAGATAGCTCCAAATGTCATAAAATAGTAGTTAATGGCTTAAAGTCTGCATATACAGTAGCTTTTTTTTTTTTTTTTTTTTTTTTTTTTTTTTTTTTTAAATTCTGACAGTGAGTAAATATCACATTTTTCTCATTTGTCTTTTTCATACCTACCAAATGCTCTATTTCACAACATTTGAACTGCTGGTGAAACAGACTTAAAATTCTCAAAGGGGACCATGTGTGAAGTCAACACTTCACTGATGGTTTTACACAAGTAAAGACTCAGCAGGAATTACAATATCTGACACTTAATTCTTCAGTTACTTCTGTACTTTAAGTTCTGCAGAAAGATGGTAGTAATGACTGCAACCTCTTTCGGTAAAGGCTTTTCAGTTCATTTTTACAATCTGAGTGGCATCTGGGATACACTGCAAGAAGTCTCCCTCTACTTACTGCACGTCATCTGCACATGCGACCATTCAAATACACATATAATGTAAATCTCTAAATAGTGAACTAATGGATGGAAGAATCCAATACTTACACTAATGAAAGCAGAATCAGACCTACCATATCTGAGTGAGATACGATTTTCACTGGTAAAATGGCAAATATTTTGAATTACATGTGCTTGCAGGTTGTCATTTATATATTCCAGGAGCCTTATTCTCGTAGCAATGCAGTATTCACCTGGTAGGTCATGAAATCCTTAGCAGTTGTGTAGAATGCTAAATCTCCAGAATTGTACAGATTCATACAGACTGGCTCTGAAACTTTAATCTTGTTTTCTAGATATGAACACTTATGATAGCAAGAGAAATACGTACAGCAACACATTATTCCAAACAATAATTTAGTCTGAATTAAAGCCTTAGCTTAGACCCCTTAGAAATAAACCACAATATTTTGTCTTACCTTATGACTAGAACAACAGAATATACAATTTGATTGTGTGACTGACCTCTAGAGAGCTCATTGATATTGTGGATCCAGTTTCACTTCTTGATAATCCCGCATTGTCATCCAGCTCTGAGGCAATGAAATTCTTTACTGCTGTGCGGGGCTCAAATGGCAAACTCTGCATATGTTCTTGGGTGGGAAGATGCTGGTCTAAATTGATATTAAATTGGTCCATTACAGAAGGATTCATATTGAATTCTGGATTAACTTTGTAGTGCAATAGCCTTTCATGAGGCAGTGTATCCATGCCTATATTGATTTTGCTCTCATCTTTCAGTGATGGCTGGGTATTTACTGAGCTTCTGGGCATGACGATGTAGTCGCTTTCTATCATCCGTTCTTGAGGATGGACTATGTCCATATCTGCACCTCGCAAATTATCATCAGTGCATAAATACACAGTCCTCCGCAACTCACTGTTGTCTTTTTTCAAGCATTGATTTGCCAGTTCACTCATACTCATAGGCATGTGAAGACCTGCTGGTTGCTGGATGATGACTTTCGAGATGATGTTTCCAGGCAAGGTAGAATAGCTCATTCCTTCAGGGTTTGGTCCCTTTTCTTCTTCTTCATCGTTTAGTGAAATTCTAGAAAGAGTTCCTGTTATAGTAGCTGCTCTGCAAGGTCCGATGTCTTTATGCAGAACTGTGGGTCAGAGAACAGACTTCTTACACCATGAAACCATGTCTGTCAAACACTACTGCTTGTAGCATTATATAATGTCCTTTAGCATTGCATCTTCTTACTTTTTTGTATATTATAAATTTTATTTTATAAAAACTGCCTTAGAAAGGGTTTTTATGAACTGATATATACTCTGAGCCTCAATCATTTAAATAAAAGAAAACCATCCCTTTGTTTCTTCCCGATTCCTTGCGTATATCTTAGGTGATTTGCAGCTTAAGCAAGTTTTCCATGTGGAACTAAATTAAGGGTTTTTTTTTTTTAAAAAAAAACAAAACTATGATTTCTGTATTGCCATTATTAACTCCACATAACCTCTTGGAAAATGTCAAATAGACTGTAAGGCAGAATAATTTTGTCAATATGTCATAATGATCTATTGTAAGATTATAACTGTGGACATGTATTCCTGAGCTCCTAAATGTTCTTTTTCACTGATTTTTTTTTCCTAATGCTTTTCTCTGTTCTATGATTTTTAAAATAAAAGTGGGAAAAAATTAACTGCATTAGGAAGAAAATCCATTGCTATCAGAAAGACATAATTTGCCACATCTGAAAAGGTTACAAATAGAATCATAGAATCATAGAATCATTGAATGGTTTGGTTTGGAAGTGACTTTTAAGATCATCTAGTTCCAATCCCCTGCTATAGGCAGGAACACCACCCACTAGACCAGGTTGCTCAAAGCCCCATCCAGCCTGGCCTTGAATGGACTGGATTGTTGGCCAAGATCTCCTGGGATGTTCTCTCTAAAAACAAAGATGTTGAGGAGAGCTGGCTATTCTTCAAGGATGCCTTCCTGAGAGCACAACAGCTCCCTGTCCCTCTGAATAAGAAGGCAGGCAGAGGAGGTAGGAAACCGGCATGGCTTGGCAAGGACCTGCTTGACATGCTGAGGGCAAAGAAAGGTGTGTACAAGCTCTGGAAACAAGGATGTGTCAACTGGGAAGAATACAGGGGTGCCGTCCGGACTTGCAGACGTGGGATCAGGAAGGCCAAGGCACAGGCAGAACTGAACTTGCTGAGGGACATGAAAAAAATAGGAAGACATTCTACAGGTACATTGGCCAGAAGAGAAAGGCCAAAGCAAGTGTACCTCCTTTGGTAAATGTGAAAGGAGAACTTGCTTCAACGGATGAAAAGAAGGCTGAGGTACTGAATGAGTTCTTTGCCTCGGTCTTCACTGCCGGCCACAATTCCGGTATTTCTCACATCCTTGAGCCCTGCATCCCTAAACCTCTAGGTGGGGACTGGGGTGGTAAATCTCCCCCCACTGTGAGGGCAGAGAAACTCTGTGACTGCCTCGTGAGACTGAATGTGTAAAAGTCTATGGGGCCGGATGGCGTGCATCCCAGGGTTCTGAAGGAGCTGGCTGAGGTGGTTGCAGAGCCGCTCTCTATTATTAGTAGCTATTATTAGTTGTGGCTGTCAGGTGAGGTCGCAGATGACTGGAGGAAGGGTCACGTCACTGCCATTTACGAGAAAGGGAGCAAGGAGGACCTGGGGAACTACAGGCCAGTGAGTCTCACCTCTGTGCCTGGGAAGATCATGGAACAGCTCCTCCTGAATGACATGCTTGATCACGTGAGGAATGAGTGTGTGATCTGAGACAGCCATCATGGCTTCACCAGAGGAAGGTCATGCTTACCCAATCTGGTGACCTTCTATGATGGAGTGATGGCATTGGTGGACAAGGGAAAAGCAATTGATGTCATTTACCTGGACTTGAGCAAGGCTTTTGACATGGTCCCCCACCACATACTTATCTCCAAATTGGAGGGATGTGGATTTGATGGGTGGACCACTCGATGGATAGGCTGCAGACAGAGGGTTCTATGTCATCAAGGGTTCTATGTCCAGGTCAAGGCCTGTAATGAGTAGTGTCCCCCAGCGGTCTGTTTTGGAACTGGTGTTCTTTAACATCTTTATCAATAACATCGATGACGGAATCGAGTGCACCCTCAGCAAGTTTGCTGATGGCACCAAGCTGAGTGGTGTGGTTGACATGGCGGAAGGAAGGGATGCCATTCAGAGGGACCTCAACATGCTAGAAAGGTGGGCTTGGGTGAACCTGCTGAAGTTCAACACAGCAAAGTGCAGAGTTTTGCACTTAGTCCAGAGGAATCCCAGGCATCCATTCAGACTGGAAGGAGCGGTCCTTGAGAGCAGCCCTGTGGAGAAGGACCTGAGGGTCTTGATAGCTGAAAAGCTTAACATGAGCCAGCAGTGCGCTCTTGCAACTCGGAAAGCAAATGGTATCCTGAGCTCCGTCAGAAGAGGGGTGGCCAGCAGGGACAGGGATTCCCTGATTGTCCCCTTCTACTCTGCTCTTGTGAGGTCCCATCTGGAGTACTGCGTCCAAGTGTGGAGCCCCCAGTACAAGAAAGACAGAGATCTGTTGGAGAGGGTTCAGAGGAGAGCCACAGAGGTGATCAGGGGACTGGAGCACCTCTGCTACATAGACAGGCTGAGGGAGCTGGGCTCGTTCAGCCTGGAGAAAAGAAGGCTGCGGGGTGACCTCATTGCAGCCTTTTGGTACCTAAAGGGAGCCTACAAACAGGAGGGGAGTCAACTCTTTGAAAGGGTTGACAACTGCAGGACAAGGGGAAATGGTTTGAAATTGAGGGAGGGGAGATTTAGGTTGGATGTCAAGGGGAAATTCTTTACAGAGAGAGTGGTGAGGTGCTGGAACAGGCTGCCCAGAGAGGTTGTGGATTCCCCATCCCTGGAGATGTTGAAGGCCAGGTTGGATGGGGCCCTGGGCAGCCTGGTCTAGTATTAAATTGGGAGGTTGGTGGCTCTGCCTGTGGCACGGGGGTTGAAGATTCATGATCCTTGAGGTCCCTTCCAACCCTGGACATTCTGTGATTCTGTGGATGCTCCTAGGGAGGGAACATCCACAAACTTGCTGGGCAACCTGTCCCAGTGTCTCACCACCTTCACAGTAAAGAATTTCTTCCCAAATAAACATATGTTATAAACCATTCATAACCCACTTTTGGTGTAATCCTTCATGGAAAAAGCATGGTAAAAATAGCAACATCCAACAGTTTTTCTTACAGTAAGTTTTACATCTGAATGTTATTAATTCCAGAACAAAATACAAAATTTTCAGTAGCAATAAATGATTCATTCAAAAGCACAGTATTCATCACAATCATTTGTCTTACAATTAAATACACATTTAGAGTTCAAGATTTGTAATGAAAGAAAAAGTTTAGGTAGTAAGAATGAAAAATTTTAGAAGTATCCAGTTACTGAGCTCGTTCCAATTGGGTGCAAGTATTTACTTGTCCTGATTTAAAATAGTATTTTAACTCAGATCAATACCAGCTTGTGCAATAAAATCTGTCTCATGGGCTGAGACAGTAAGATGACTAGAAGTATCTCAGGTGTTACATTCACATCACTTTTGGTAGCCTGAGGGCTCTAATGACCCAGATCCTACAGTGCTTGACAGTTCATTGCCATGTTCCAAAGCAAGCAGCTCATAAAGCAACCCACTCCTACCTCACAAAGAACTGGTGCAGATTTTTCAATTATGTAAGGAACAATTTGCCTGTAAACAACAGTACACATATCTGATTCTGTGACAATTTACAACTCACACACCCTGTCATCCCAATCCATTTTCTTCAGTGCAGCATGGCTGCTGCATTGTTCCCAGCCAGACACTTCAAGCAGTGACCTATTAATTTTTCATTAAAAGGAAGTGAACTTAATTTTTTAACTAGTGAAACCAGTTCACAGATTTATTCAAAATCTGTTTCCCTGAGGCTGGCTGCACAGCAGAGCTACGGTGGAAAAAGGTAAGAAGTGGGAGCAATGTAGATTAAAGCTGGATTTTTCTCTGCATTAGATGGTAACAGACATGCATTTGTGTTACAGTGGATTATCCAGTCTCTTCAAAATACATGTGCATATTAAATCTAATGTATACAGTGAACAATTATTGTATTGAAATAAAAAGAGCTGAAAGAGCTGGCAGTTTTTTAAAGCTGTGTGAATGGAAACTGAAACTCCACCTTAATGAGATCAACCCTCTTGCCTTGCCATACAGACAGCAAAGACAGACTTTAGGTGGGTGACACAGGACAGCTAAGTCCTGCATCTCCTGCCCTGACTCACTCTGCAGAGAAGTCACCCTCTCTCTTTTTCTCTCTTCACTGAAAATAAGGTTGTCTAGGTAAACTTACCTCCTTAGGAAAAACTCCCTTTTGGGATAATCTCCAAGAACTAAAAATTTCTATAGCATTTGGAGGATTGTTTTTCACTGTGCTTTACTTAAGAAAGGTTGGAAAAAGGAAATAATAAAAAAGAAATTGCTTAAAATGTATTATTTTTTATATGTAGAGACAGGCAAAGTTGACAAGTTGAAAAACACACTACCGAAATGTCTAATAAAGAAAGTAGAATCCTATTTTATTTTCCTGACATCCTGTTCCTTAAACTACTGTTGGACTCACTTAGAGCCCTAAAAAACAGCCTTTTTAAAACTAACACTTACCCATGCATCCCTCATATACACAGGTTATATATTAATTAACTTATACATAGGTTATATATTCATATAGTGCCATTAATTCTTTTTATTAACATTTGTAAATCTATGTTGGAAACAGTTAACACATGGTATTTTATGTCTACTTCAGAAGGAACTAGTAAAATAATCATTTTTGTTAGCTAAATACTCTTTCAATTTTCTTACCTGACCGACAAGCAATGTCCACATCCTTTTCAAAATCAGTCTGCAACAAGAAACAATGAACAACAGTTATTAATTGAAAACAAAACCACAATACCTTTTTGCCCACTAGCGCTTCCAAAACGTCCTACTTACAGAGTCATAGTCTGTTAAAAGTGGTTTCTTGTTGCTGAGAAGGTGAAGTGTATTGTTTTACAACAGCAGAGCTTTACAAAGTTTCCTAAAGTATAACTGGGTGGTTTTCAAAGTATGCTTGCCTGACCAGAAAAAATAAAATAAAATAGGTGGAGGTAGAGTATATAGCTTTAATAAAATTATACAGTATATTTTTAAAATAAATATGGAAGAGTAACTACATCTCTTGGAAGGATCATCTCTAAGGAAGCTTTTCATAGTTATGTTATAAACAGAAAAAAAGAAAACAGTCTGCAATGCAAATTACTGTGAATAACTGTAATCCAATTAGTCCACCCTGTCTGAAACTTCATTAATTTATTATGGAGTGTTTATTTGTTATACAGCATTATGCCCATCCTGGCTACTAATGCAATAAAGTAAACTTTGTATTCCTTGAAAACAAACATAATTTATTTCCATGAGTGAAATTATATTGTAAGTAGTACAAACAATCAGTAACAGTTGAAAATCTGAACACAATTTTTCCAGCTAACCAAAACTATTTATCCTGGTATAGATTTCAGGTAATTTTGGAAAATTTTTAAAATTTCCATGAAGATTTATTAAATAATAATTAACAAACTAACAAAACTGACCTCCTTCTTGCTTTTGAAGTCCAAAGGAAAAATTCTTATTTAATTCACTACTTTTTTAAGGGTAACTGAATGCACGTTTTAGAGCATGATCCTATCTCCATCCATTACAATCAAAGGCAGTCATTGAAAATGAAAGGGCAGATATATAACATACTAAATAACAATATCAGTAAATCCAAGTTGTCATAATAATCCATTCACTATCTTGATAATCCAAGTCACTAGACAGATTTCCCTTTAGGGATCTCTAGCACTTCCTCCTTGTTTGAATTAATTTTGAGAAGAACATTTCTCAAGAATTTGTGAAGGGAAGACTCCCAGATGCATCAGTGCTCTTTACACCAGTGGGAGAAAAAAATCATTGTATGTCATTAGATTATTTTTTTCCTTCTTATACGTAAAAATCTTATGTCATCATGAAAAGTGGTGGAGGATACTGATGCATTGTGCTCAGCAGAATGATCACACCAGCAATTTAAAACTAGTTAAGAGGTTTAAGCAAGGAGGTAACGACCTAAACTGACTAATGCTTAAAGATGGTGTTAAAATTCCAGCTGTGTGTGCATCCCATGTACAGTAATGCAAGTTCTTTTCTTTTGGCTAAGAAAACTAATTTAGTAATCAATGATAAAAATAAAAGCTAACCATGATTTGAGCATGTCCATTAGGAAAAGAACTTGAAGAATCTGCATTGATTGGATCCTGGCAATTTCTTAGTCGACATCTGAATGCATCTTGAACCTGTGAAAACAATAACTTATACTGATTCCTGTGAAACAACATGTACTCTGCACAAGCACATTTGAGGAAATATCTTTTCACAGAGAATACTTTTTTGTTTTGAGCAGAGTGCATGTCTAAGAAAATATTATTATGCAATACTTTTGTTAGAAATATGTGATTCAGCAAAGAGACACGTTTAAAAAAAAATGCAGTTCCTGTTTTCTGGCAGTTGAAAGCAAATATATTTTGCTGAATTCTCACACATAACACAATAGGGACAGCAAAACAACTTTGGGAACGGAAGGAATATTTTTATCAACAGTTTAAAAGTATACAGAGAATACTTTTTTGAATGCAAAACCAATTTTGTTCCATTTCCTTACATATCCTCAGATGTATTCCAAGACAGTAATAAAATCTAAATATGAATACTTGAATTTTGATTTCATAAATACAAGTATCCATGTTAGCAAACAGTTGGCAAGATGTAACTTGGAAAACAGGAACTTTCTTGGGTGACTTCCAGTCAAGACAAACTAGTATCACTTATTCTTTGAATACAGAAATACTCTGAAAGGAATGTCTAGAAAAATCTACATTTCATTTATTATCTGTAGAATTTGCTTGATGTCTAATTCAGAATAATTAAATGGTAGAAAATCAAATCCTACTCATGGATATTTTGTGAATAGCAGAAGAGGATAATTCAATAATTGTTGCTGATGAAAAGACATCCCCTTTTAGTGCACTGTATTCTACTGCAAACTGTTTATAAGCTTTCATAAAAAGGAAAAAATGAATCAAAGAAGAAAAGATTTATTTTTGTTATTAGGTAGCATTATTTTAAAGTACTTAACCCTTAAATGAGTAAGTGTTCTCTACAGTAACTGACACAGATGAAGAAAGACTAATACAGACTAGAAAGAAGAATAAAGCAAGGTTCTGTTTTGGACTGATTTAAAAACACCAAGACTTCCCATGTGTGGTAATGTAGAGTGTGTCGGGCCTGTATTGTGACTTGGATTCTGATTTTAGGCACTACACTTACTGTGGTTTTGCATATGTTTGACATTAATTCAATTTGTCATCTTGCAATTATTGCAAATTTAATCCAGATCTTCTCTCACTATATCAAGTCAAGTCACACTCCAGAATCCATGCTCTTGGATAAGCACTGGCGCAGTGGTTGGACAAAAACCCAAAAATCTTATCTTCTAAAGCATGCTGAATCTCATCTCAAATCTCATGATAATTGACTCCTTCAGAACATACTATGTGACCTGTCAGCTTATGCAGTGATCCTCTTTGTTTTTGGGACTGGTGTTCATGTAGCTTCCCTGGTTCAGATAGCTCCAGAGTTCACGAAAATCTCCTGCCCTAGTTTCCCTACTTTCTAGTAGTGAATCCTGACACTAGGATTCTCTTACATGTGCATTTTTCTTACAGTATTTCTGAAGGGCAAGCAGCATATGATTTGAACATGTCAACAGAATATAAAATATCACTGCATTCATCATATTGACATATGTTGCAACTTTCACGTGGCCTCACACAAGTCTGAAATAGAAAGTTGAGCTACCTAAATACTGGCTTGTTCTGAATGTCTCGTTCAAATTTGTTGCTAGCATTGGTTAAGATTGTGCTGTCTTCACTTCTTTCTTTGAGGCATAATCTTGCTTCCCCCATGCCTTCTAACATAAAATTACAATATTTTCTTAGAGCGAGGTAGAGCAGGAGAGACAAATGTGATGAACGTGCAGATACCATGGAAGTAGTTTCCTTAGCAACAGTAACCCTAAGCTTTCATAACTTACTCTCTTTCTACTCATTTTTTTTTTCTTTTTTTTTTTCTGCAATATGGAAATATAGGCTTTAGATGCCAATGATGCATTTAATCTAAACGTGCTGCAGTCAGTAAGGCACAGCTAAAGGAGAAAACATATGTGGGTTATTCCCATCACCAGAAGGAACAGGAGTTATGCAGTATGATTGAAATTAGCCTTAGACATTCCCATGTTCAAGCAGGTCAGACAAAATATTTTGCTTTGATGGAGAAGAAGCTTCAACACTCCTCTTTCCTGTCAATCTTTGTTCTGTGACATATACCTCATCCTCTTCCAATGCTCAATTAGATATTCAAACAGCAAGAAGAGAAAAACAAACAAACAAAAAAACAGGCTCTCTGGACTATGAAGGAGATTTAAAGCAATAATACCTGAGTCTTAATTTGCATTTTTCTTTCCTACTTTGCAACTGATTTATAAGAGGCCTTGTGCTTAATAAGTATAACATTTATCTTAGGAGTTACAGAAATGAAGTATAGAAAGATTTAATGTCTTTCCAAAAGATCTTGAATTGATGTAGGTCAGAAGTAGACACAGCACATCATGCAATTCTCTTCTAGTTGTATGTCTTAGTCAACCCCCTAGCTCCTCAGTGCAGCCCTTGTCACATAAGATCACTGATATAGTATACTACTGAAAGTAAAAAACATTTCTATCATTTATGTTTATATCTGTATGACTAAAGGGAAATAAGAGGGTTTTATCTATATAGCTTTAATAGTCTTTGTCTTTTTGTAGTACAACAATAATAAGGGCACAATAAAACAGAGCTGTCTTCTTCTTTGTTTGAATTTTATGGTGATTTATTCTGCTTCACATTTTTTTTCCTGACAGTCAGAATTACTGTTTTGCCTGTGCTGGTACGCTATAAATATTAGATCAATCCTATAGGCTATAACTGAGATAGCTTTGTAGCTGTCATCAAGAATGACAAATATGTTGGCAGAGATTCTCTGACATGCACTGGCAGAGCAAAAATCTTTTGCAGACAACAGAAAGTAACAGACTACTCTTTTATCTCGGGAGATACCCTGTGAAGTGCAAAGACTGCATTGCACACTGTGCACGATGTCCTATCTTGGCTTCCACAAGGACTCAACAAAGTGTCTCTAGAACTAGACTAGAAAGCAAGGGTTGCTAGAGTCAGAATGAAACACAAATTATGTCTCCTTCTGTGTAGGAACTTCTTGAAACTAACAAATGTGTCTTTGCTGCTGCAAAGTGGTCCAAAAAAGTGCAGACTATACTCATCTTTGTAAAAAAAATTTCAATTGTAGTAAATCTTACTTCTTTCCTCTTCTTGAAGAACTGTTTAATTATTTTCTTTTCACATAAGAAAATTTAAATTTAATTAGCTACTCAGATATTTTGCCTAATCTACACTTTCAACCTAGAGGACTAGAGAAGATGCAATGTTTTATACAAAACAGAGTTCAAACACCAGTACAGTGTAGGCTTCTTTGTCTTCCACTACTATCAACATTTTGATTTCAGCTAATCTATTTTTAAATGTGGAGAAGTTGTTTCTATATCTTCACTTCTATCTAACTTGTCATGATTGAAAAGAAAACTCCATCTTCTTTTCTGATAAGGGGCAATCTATCAAAAGTAGGGGCTTTTAGAGCATCGTGTTCTCTACATAGGAATGGAAAAATGCTGTAGAAAATAGTGTCTCAGTGGACATGAACTCTGTAAAAAGATATGCTGGTGGAACAGGGCTACCTCTCTCCAGTGCAGCTCCATTCAACAGATTTTTGGTAGATTCTCCTACTTCCATAGATCTGGAAAACTTTTTTCAGTAAAAGTGTTGGGCTGGTTAGTAGGTTAGATTGTTAATGAAGTTGTCACCAGTCAGGTTAAAGAGAATTTATGCAGTTGCTCTGATGTTAGATTTTAGCTGCAAAGGGCAGGACAGAGATACTAACTTTTCCTTGCTCTTCCCTAAATGTTCTCTCTCTCTGACTGCATCTGAAAACATTATCACCAGAACATGTAGAAGATGAAAGGATAGCTCTCTATACCAACCTGTCATCTCCATAACTCCTCTTTCAGGGACAGTAGGTGCAGAAATAATTTTGCATTTGAATTTGTGTCAGAGATTGTAAAAATCTATAGCTTTTGTTCTTTAAGAAAAAGACATTTCTGTTAGCATTTCCCTATATTCATGATATTGGAAAAGCTTAACACTTGGAAATAAACTGAATTTGGGATTGACTGAAAGCCATTTTTAATCGAGTGGGTACAGATTTGTACTGAACCTGACAGTCTGTATTTGGAATTAACTGATCCTTCCCACTCTCTCTTTCACTTGTTCCTCTTCATCTCATCAGAAAACGCTTTAATCTTTCTATGAAATTTATTTCTGCTGAGGAAGCTTAACATAACTTTAAAGAACAGTTCAGAGATTAACAGGAACACAGTCCATTAGAAAACTGGGAAGCCATTCCTCACCTCCCTTCGGAGAATACAATGGACCATGACAATAACAAAGCCTTGTAATGAATCAAATACTGCAAAAAGTATCTGAAATAATATTGATCTTTTGTCTGTCATAGCCAGAACTGCAGACATCCAAGTCAAGGCCAGAAGTGGTAACACCACACAGGAGCTCCAAAGGGATGCCCTATTGAGAAAAAAGAGAAAAGCAGCACTGTAAAATGATTAAAATAGAAAATTGAAAAAATAAATATTCACTTTTAAAATAAAACTTATTTAAAGATGGCACTATATCTAGTAAACTTGAAAATCACAGACAAGTATGTAACAGTGTTGGTACTTTATGTTCTAAAGAACATCCTGTATTCAGTTAATAAACACAGTTGCAAGTTTTTTTTTGTTGTTAAAAAGTATTTAAATGTGCTCATCACTCTATACAGCACTCTATACAGTGTTAGCAAACACAGTTGTCATCATCAAACTATTGTCTCACATGCACTGTATAAAATTTGTAACAATAAGATGTAAATGATCAGGACTAACATGGCATTACTGGCGGTGGTGGCTGACAAAGCTGTTGTTGAAACTACTCCACACTTGGCACATTTGAGCGTCAAACCGCTATGAGGCTCACTCATCTGACTGCAAACAAACAGAACACCCACAAAAAGAACAAAATATTGAATTGTCACCAAAAAACGTTGCTACTGAAATTTAGCTTTTAAATATGATGTCATGCAGAAAAATAAGTAGACTTATTCAGGATGAATGCTCTATGTTGTTGCAGAACTCTATGCTGCACTTTACATTATTATTAGCTTTAAATATTAATGCCATGGGGCTTCACTTCATGCAGACTCTATTTCTTCCATTTAATCTAAAAAAGGCCCCAAATATCTTGTGATCAAATCTGCTCAGTACAATGAAGTAAACATAAGCACGTGCTAGGATTGACATACAAAGTGAAATCCCTCTATTCAGACCTGTTACAACTGTTGTTACTTGAGAAAGAGTATAAGATACAAATAAGGAGTATGAAGTACACACTATTACAGATCATTAACAGGGAAAGAAATCCACAATACGTATTCAAGCATCAAACCAACATGGGCATACTGTTTAGTTAGATTTGAATGGCCCGCTAACATCTGGAGTTACTTTAGTCATGCTGAATGATGGTCTGAATACAGGGCTTGAAATGTATGGATCTGATGAAATAAATATTGGTTGGTACTGAAAAAAGGGTGAGCTGTTTTGTATATTAATAAAACACAGTACACAAGCATTAAGCTCAAAGTGTTTTGTACAGATAATTGTATCTCAGCACCTGTCAGAAGAATTAAAGGGCAAAACCATGGAATTTAATATTTTTTCTAGATACAGAACATACACAACTTCCTGAGTTGACTAAATAAATACTTTTGCTATTCCTTCTTTGTCTGCTGTCAGAACCAGGAATAATCATAACTAAGACATGACAGGAAAGATATTCTGAGCTGGAAAATGTGATCATGATGAAAAAAAAGTAAGACTTCAGGTTCTTTCCAAATTATTTCAACTGAATGAATGCCTTTTTATAGCCAAACTCAAGATTCACATGACTTCAAACACTGATCTTCATTAACTTCAATTTTGATAAACCAAATGAAGATTTTCTATAAAAATTATCTATAAAAATGCAGAGCCATGACCACGTGAAAGTTGATTGTGGAGACTGAAATGAACTCTGTCTCTACATAAATTTGCACCAATTAAAAATCTGTGTTGATGAACAAGCTAGAAATATGCCATGGGTAAGTTTAAGCTAAGTTTTGGAAAGTACTCTGTTTTTGTTACATAATACTTCACTGTTTTAGACTACCACCTCTTTAGAAATGATAGATTTTTTTATAGATCTGTTCTGGACCTTGTAAATAATAATAGAGCTTGATATATATATTAACACAATCTTTCTGTCTGGTTTTACACATATTCTATGACAGAGGAATGATTGAGATCCATCAAGACAACATATTGTATTCTTCTTTCACTTGTATATTCACCCTGTGCTTATTAAAATGAGAAAATGAGTCAGTATATTCTACTTGATTCACTGCTACAAATCCTACATAAATGATTTCCACAGCTGAACATTTGAAAAGTGTTGAGTCCAATATGCGCCATAAAGAAAAAAGTTGCCCTCCTGAACAAAAGATATTTGAAAAAAATGAGTAGCAAAGCCCTTTCTACCAGAAGCCATGTGCTGCAGAAGCTCGTGTCCCAAAGAATGACTCAAGACTTCACCCACCAGCTAGTAGCAAGCGATGGTGTTACCAAACCACCATCTCACAGAATAATAGAATTGCAGTTATTGGAAGGGACCACTACAGATTGAATCAAGTGCAACCCCCCTGCTAAAGCAGATTCTCCACAGGAAGTCACAAAGGTTGGCATCCAGACTGGTCTTGAATATCTCCACAAATTCCCTGGACAGCCTGTTCCAGTGCTCTGTCAACTTCACCAAAAAGTTCTCCCATATATTTGTGTGGAAAATCTAGTGCTCCAGTAGAAACTGGAAGGTTATTTCTCCTAGTCCTATCACTACACACTACTGAAAAGAGTCCTCGTGCAGTTGCCTCCCACACTTTAGATATTTCTTAATTGAATTATTATTAAATTATTATTATTATTGTTATTATTATTAAAAACAAGTCTTAATTATTTCTGTCAGTCTTCTCTAGGCTGAACAGCCCCAGGTGTCTCAGCTTTTCCTCTTACAAAAATTGTTCCAGGCCCCTCATCATCTTTGTTGCTCTCTGATGGATTCTTTCTAGGAGATCCCTGATTGTTTCTTGATTAGAGCATCTTCATACTTACTCAGAAAAGCTTGCTTCTGACAACAATTTCTAGTTCTTTATCTATTTACTTTAAAATAAAATAGCTATTCACTAAGTTTTTCACCATTAGAAAACAAGTTACTTGTTTCATCATGAAGTAGACCATAGGCAAATGGATTTATATAGCCTACAGTTGAGTAGCTGAAAAAAAGAATTCAGTTAAATTTAAGCTTAGACATCTTTAGAAAATGTACAATGCAAAACTTACAGCTGATCCAGCTCTTGAAATCATTGGAATTAGATCAGATATGAATGTGATTTGCTGAATAATAAGTTAGTGCTACTGTTATAATGCTTTAGTTTTCATTAAAGTTATTACAAATTTAGGGATATCAATGCAGCAGTGTAGACAAAAGTAGGGGTAAGAAGTTAATAATTTGTAATAAAACAGCATAGAATGAAAGCTTCATTGTCATTCACTGTTTTTTGATACCACCAATTTTTTTCTCATCATAACTGAGACAATTTGAACGTAAATGCAAATAAAGTAATTAATCCAGAATTTGCATTTACTTATTCTTTTTTTTTTTTTTTTTTTTTTAAATTCTGATGCATTAATTTATAGTAGGTATTGTCGTAGATGTCAGAATGCTCATTCTTCACAGATTCAAGACTGGCAGAATAGCACTGACCTCAGTAAGAACTGTGTTGCTGTAATGTGTATTTTATAACAGTTTACACAAATGAGTAACATTTCCCACCACAGTAATTAAAGTTGGCAGCCAGACAGAAAAATAATCAGTTCCTTCAGTAAACATTATTCATGAAACTATTTTCTGAACTGCAACAAGTTTCAGTGTATGACAGTCTTGTGAAATCTGCTCAGATTTGTTTAATCTTCATTCTTAATACTGCTGTACCTGTGTTTTATTATGTTTAGCTTATTTAGTTGCATTCCTTCAAAATAATGCAACTACAGCTTTGGAGATGAATGGAACCTATTAGACACGCTACTACAACGGTATAAATGTTCAAAGAACAATCAAATGCATTTTTGGGGAATATCTGTATTGGAAGTCATTGCTACAATTTGAATATGCTTTAACAAACAACCCCACTTTTATTAAAATAACCCCACGACTGTTTCTTACCCCGCTCTGTGTTTGAGCTTTTTATCTAGGATCCCATCTCTGGAAACAAGTTTATTAAATACCAAAATGCCAATCACCATGTTGACCTGTCAAACAGAAAACAAAAACAAAAACAAAAACAAAAACCAAGAAAACAGTGGATCATTTTCTGAAAGAAAAAAATTATCCTGTTACATGAGTAAATGGCTCTTTCAAGACTGCAATGTGCCCCTTGTTACACTTCTGAGTATGTCATCAGGAATGATGTGACCATCCCCAAATACTCCAGAAGTGCATATTCTCAGGAGGGTCATATATAGGCCTGCTGCAAGAGGCTTATTTTTGAATCTTAAATTTATACACATCTGCTGGCCAGAAACTCAAGTAATATAGCTTTAATACTTCCCAAACATAATTGCAATTGTATTTTCTATTCCAGGAAAATCACACAGCATTGCATTTGAATAGACCAGGGCAGACCTGGTCAGTGCACACAAATGACAGTAGCCATCTTTCTTTTCAAGCTCTTAATGTCCACGTGGATGTCCTCAATTACGTAGAACCAGCCTGTGGTTTTCCATATACTCTTGCACATCACTGTCTCTGTCCTTCACTAAAATGCCAGTCATGAGCCTTGTAGTCTGATCCTTTTTTTTGGGGGGGGAGGAGGAATGGAATGTGTGGGGTATATGAATGCCTTAGGTAAATCTCTTTATCCCCATTAAAATACACAGTACTGTGCCCTCATACATTACTTGAGGATTTAACCTAAAAAAATTTCCAAATGCTTTGGCAGTCAGACTTTGGCACTTGATGAACATACTAATGACATTTAATGGACAACTTAATGACTGTTATTATCCATTTGTAATATTGATCAGAATTCAATGAATCTATCTTGCATAGCGCCATGAGAAGGTAGTATCAAGTATTCAATGTTTTAAAAAAATGATCTTTGTTTGTCTGATTATAGAAATGTGATGCTTTTTTCCTCTCAAACAAATTTTCCAAGACCTCTGCCAAAATCCCTAATTGTTGCCAGTCTGTCCTAACAACTTTTTTTCAGTTTTTCTTATTGTCACTTTATTTTTGGCATTTACATTTTCCAGCTGATGCTATACAATTCTTTTGCTTCCCACACTTAGGCTTAAGAGGCTGCATTAGAACAGCTCCTTGCACAGCCATGAGCTAATGGCAGGGCAAACTGTGACTGTGAACTTCAAACATCTCTGAACAAAGCTTGCCAATTACAAAGAGAACATACAGTTCCATGAGAAAATTATGCCCAGCTTTTTGTAAACATCCTTGGCTCCTCAATCATGGTGTGGGACTCTGAGTTGTACAAAAGGATCCTGGCTGGACTCCAGACAATGATGAGACAAACTACGGAAGTAGTAAACATCCATTTCAGGATAATCTTTGTGGCTAAATGGCCTTATCTTTGATGATTACTAAGACTGATTCTCTTTCGAAAGTGAAAATCAGACGTAACTGGTGTTGATTGAGCCATCCTAGTATAAAATTGGTGCAAGGAGAAGAAGAATTAGATACAAAATCTGTAATCTCCTTCCCAGAAGAACAAATTATTGAGTAAAATTTATACTGATTGCAGAGCAGACAACCGATAGCCAGTGACACATGTAGGGTGCAATTCTTCTTATTCTCAATTCAATTCTTGAAATCCTATAAACTTCTGACTATTTGAGCCTTAAAAATCCATATTTTTCTCCACTGACAGTGATATACATCTGGAATCATCAGCATAGATGCAGAAATCTACATTGCAGATGTCTACAATTAGACAAAGTGAATCCTACAGCTAAATGCATTTCCAGAGATGTGGAATATTAATACGCAAATGAGTAACATTTCCCAGTTATGATGATTTTTTCTTTGCCTTGAAAAGCAGTAGCCATGGAGAACTCACTGGCTGGTTCCACTCCTCCTGCTGCTTTTGCTGGCACAGCGTTATACTGCCAAGCAGCACTCTATCAAGACTGTCACTGAACTTCACAAGGCAGTGACAATTATGTAGATGCTACTGATAATAACTGAGTGATGCCTGTAACAAGTTTACTGTGCCACCAATCAGTACATTATTCTTTCACAGCTTACTGTGTAAACATGAAGTTAAAACGGGTATAACAATGTGATACAATTAAGTGAATCATGCATTCAAAATACACGAAGTGACAAGCTGAGCTCAATATTCACAGCAAAATTGAATTCTATGGAATGGCTAAGCCATTTAAAGAGTATATTCCACCATTTCACATGAATATACTGGAAATGATATTAATGTTTACCAAGACAACAGCAGCTGCAGGTCCAACGAAAGCGTAAAGTAGCCCTCCTTCGAGAGACAGCCAACAGCTAGAAAAAACATTAGAGAAGAACTAACACAAATTAAAAATAAGTATAACAGTCTGACAAGAAAGCATTAATAATTGCTACAGCATATGCTTGTTCTGTTTTATGCTCAATCAATACATAGAGATAGAGACACAGAGAAGATAATTAAATTACTTAGTTGGTATGATGGTGTAGACAGTTGAAAAGTGATTTCCATTACCAGTTGCTAATGTTTCAAAAGTTTAAATGCAAATTTTACATATTTTGAAATCTATTATGAACATTATGTAAAATAAATTTGTTAAACCTTGCCAAATATTCTCTAACCATGTGTGATGAGTTAAATGAACAGGACTTGCCTATCTATATAACATCTGATGCATGAATACTTAAAACAATGAATGGTCAAATACCAATAACACAGAACTTGATTAAAACTGCGTTTCTATATATTCTCACTTAAGTCATTTAGGAATTGCTATTAAGACTAGATCATACAGACAACATTCCTGTTAAAGAAAATTCATTATATATGGGTTTAACTGCTGTATATTCTCTGGAATATTTTGCAAACAATTTAAATGCATATTTTAAAGCATATGAAAACTGTGTTTTCTGGTGAGCTATTCATCTTGCAGACTTTATCACAGTGCATCAGAGCTTTCACTGAAAACCATCAGATTTCCAAACACAGAGCGCTTACAGATTCAAATTCTAAATATTTGATGCACCATGATGTAAAGCTTTACATATCTGCAAAAGATCAGGAGCTTCACGCACTGAAGTAAATGCAGCTGTGCTATTTTCTCAGTGATTACATATTCAAAGAATTGCATGTTTATTTGAATGTGTGATCACACCTACATATAAGAAAATTCAAATATATGCATTCAAACAATTAACTTGGATCTCACATTCAGAAACATTCACATCAGAACCATACATATTTTATTTAATTTCCAGTGCTCTTTTTGTGCTTTTGAAAACAACATAAAGTAAATGCAAATCATCGTAATAGTCTGTTACGGCTGGAATTTCAACTGCAAAGAATAAAACTGTTCCCTGTTGCAGTGAAGATGTGAAATCTGCCTCATGAATCCAACTGCATCGAGGTGCTAAATACTGGAAAAATAAACTGATATAAATAATTTATATCTCATTCACTGTCGAAAAGGTAATAAACACCAAGCTAGTCTATATTCCCCCACCCCCCAAAAAAGAAAACAATTAACATTTTTTGTAATTTTTGTAAAGTCTAAGAAAAATGCTTTCAAAATGTAATGCAATTTTAATTTCTTTTCTTTTCAAAAGCCTTACGTTATTTGTTATGAAAGACTGAGAACACGACCTGCTGAGAATGGATGTTCACTGTGTTTCCTTACCAATATTAGTGAAAAGGACTGCTGTAAATAACTAAAACCTATAATTTAAATGTTAAGAATTATTAGTAAATAGAAACATCAATCCATGAAAACTGTTGACTTATTTTGACTTATAATTTCAATTACCTGTGCTGAATAAAATGTCAGTGGTTTCTTTTAATACAGAAGAAAATGTTTTAGTCACACAAGTCTTCAAGACAAGGAGAGAATTCTTCCTTATACCCTCAGTGAAAAAGACTGTTCAGAAGAGTGATTTCCATTTAGAAAAGAAGGCTAGAAAAGGTTGTATTCTTTTCTTTTACAGTCTGAATTTTCAGCAATTAGGATTTTCAACAATCTAACGTGACTTTTTACAAAGTTTTCAATATCTGCCAATCAAAGTCTCTGAAATGCACTTTCCCCAACTTTTTCCACAGAAGAATTTTGAAGACAGACTTTCATGTTCTTTCTTATACTAAAAGGCAATTGCTGCCGACTCTTTTAGCATTTTTCATTCTTCTCTTTTTCTTTGATCTAATAGCTTTATTTTTGTTTCCCCAAAGCTTCATAGTTGTTTTTATTGTGTTCTCCAATTCTGTCTTCTTTCTCCCTGCTCTTCACATGCTGAAAGCCATATAAATTGATTAGTATAAGAGCATCTACTAGTGGTTTTATGGGGCCCTGTTGCATGGTCATAAAATTCTGCTGAGTGATGAAGCATCTATAGACTTGCTCCTGTGTCCTGCACATTTTGTACATTTTGTAGTGTTTGATGCTCTCTGGGAGAATGGATCCTTCTCTTAGGATCATATAACTATAGAAGAATTTTAAATTTTGCTGATATAACAAATTCCTGAAAGTTATCTGGAGCACTGATTAATATATCTATCTCACTCTATGTATACATCAGCGGGTCTCACAGGTTTACTAACTGTGACTTACAGTAGTTGTACTTTCATAGCTCTCATCATTTGAGGAGAGGTAGTGGAAATATTTATGAAATCCACAGAAATAGTTGGAAAAAATATCCAAGTTTTACACTAATATTTTCAAACAGCTAAAAGCTTGTTACTGTGTTTTTTTCTTTTTCAAATTATTTTTGCGGTATTCCTTCAGTTCCTGTATTTGCATCATTACAACAGTCTGTGTGAAATAAAGTTTTCACATGTGGCTTTGAACTTACAGTAATGCAACTGTCCAATAATTATGGCTGAATGAAAAAGACAGAAATCAGATACTATTATCATGGAGTTTGGTCAAGTATGAACAATTCAAGCCAATCTCTTCGGCCACACCATACTATGAATCTGGGATCTGTTTCGAAGAACTTTGGGCCTCCCTTCTAGTCAAACTTTCCACGTGGGGGACTGGAATCAACCACTTTAATTTCACTTAATTTTTCTCTATTTGGAAATTTTGTTTTGTTTTTGTTTTTGTTTTTGTTTTGTTTTTGTTTTTGTTTTCCAAAAATAGCATCTTAAAAATTAGGAAAACTTTGCAACTGGATGCACTTCTGATAGTCGCATATGTTTACCTGAATGTAGCCAAATGGGCCAAAAATCCACAAGCAGTTCAAAAGTGCTTTTGAAAATAGCACAGGTGCTCTGCTTTCACATAGCCTAACAGTTACAGGACATAATTCTTTATTGCCTTCTAAAGTGGTGATATGCTGTCCCATATGCTGATAGGATTCCATTCCTTACATTCTTTTCTTTTTACCGCTGTGTTCTCAAGTGGTAAGAAAATGTTTTTGCAAGTGAAACAAGAGTTGCATTATGATTCTACTTGTTCCCTGTACACCTCCTCTTGTGCTTTTGTTCTATGGCACTGTGTCAGCTCATTTTGGATAGAAAAAGAGAAGCCAGTATGTGTACAGAGACCTACTCTATTTCACTTTCCAGGTCACTCTAAATGAATGATTTGTTGCTTTGTCTGAATATTTCAGTATATCTTCTGTTAAAAATGTATACATCCCAGGAAGGAAGCACGGAGCAACACTAACTGAAGCAAATGGTTAAGCTTGAATAATTTCAGTAGAGTAAATGCAATGGGATTAATCCCACAAGAGGCAGACCTACATTCCCAACAGGGTCTATTCACTGAAGTGTCAAAATTCATAATTCTCACAGCCAAACAGGTATTTCAGTATTGGTCAAGGGACCACATTAAAAAAAAAAAAAAAAAAAAAAAAAAAAAAAAAAACCCAGCATGATGAGAACTTATTAGCTATAAAAATGCCAGAATAGTACATTCTCAATATAATTCCCAACAGGTACCTAGGATGTTTTTATTATTAATGATTCCCAGCTGTAACTGCTGTCCTGTAGTTAAGAAATCAGTTAGGTAAGCCATTCCTCATTAACAAAATGCAAGACACAGAGTGTCACAATTCATAACTAAAGAGCTCAGTGGCTAGAGCAGGTAATCAGGAGAAGATTTGGAGCCTTACCCACCTGAAGAAAGGGCTTGAAGCCCCCTCTGCTATGTACCACAAAGGTGGGACACAGGCAGGGGAACCCTGATCTCAGTGATGATGCTAAGGAGAGTAATTAAATATTCATCAAAGCAAGAACTTGAACTAACTCATCCACATCTCTGATGAATGCAGGCTGCAAAGCCATATTTCCTCTCCTGCTGTCCAGACGCATACTTAACTTCTTAGGCAACATGAGGAGAGCTGCAAATGGGAAGACTGAAGGAAAGGTATCCTGATACATAATGTCTCAGTGGTAAGAAGATTCTGTGGGAAGGAGCAAGACTCAAGCCAAGCTCTTTTGGCAGAAGATGGGAAGAGCAGACAAGCAGAGGTGTGACTTTTCCATGGTGCTAAATATGCACTGTAACCAGGCAGGTGTTTAAATAAAACCTGTATTAATAATGTGTAAATGGAATACACAGATCTTCTTGCCATCTCTCACAGAAGGGTTCAAGAAAAGGATTGGATTAGGCACTCCAGAAGAGAGGAATGGATGAGAGATATTTGGAGGCTTCTGCAGGGCTTTGGCTCCATGCAGCTCAAGGGCATGAAAGCCTAGGAAGCAGCTTACATTGTTGGTGGGCAGAAACCTCTGTGCCAAAGAAATTCTTGCCAGTACAATTTTAGATGTGTTCAGAGTTTGGCAAAGGTTAACCAGAACATTTAAGGCTCTCTTGTAAATTTCTATAAATGTTAGACATCTAATGGACCTAATCCTTAGGGTTTCTAAGTGGCTTGCTGCTTCAAATGCTCCCAGAAAACTGGGATCCCTGGCATTCTGCTGATTTTAGTGCAAGACTGGCATGTGGTTTCCTTTTGTGCTTCTGTGGATCACTCAGTGACTCTTAGGCCATTTCCAAGTGTGAATGGACACCTGTAGGGGAGGGCCTCCAAAACCTGCTACATAGTTCCTGATGAGTATGAAAGCCCTGTTAATTCAAAGTGTAATTTAACATTTCAGACTGACTTACTAGTGAGCTGTTCCATATCCTTTTGTCTTGGTAAAGCCTATTGATATTGCAACAACTAAGGCTGGTAAACCTGGAAAAAAAATCACAAATGGTAAAAATCATTAGAGGGTGATCAAAATACTGCTGTTCTGCTGGGACAAAAAATGACAGGGCAAGCTAATGTAAAATGATCAATTTTATATGGAATGAATCATCTGATAAAGCACAGATTTGTTTTTCTCAAGCACTGTCAGTGATGTTTTCTGTATTACTTCAATGTACCTAAATTACTGGTACCTTTGATACATCTTAAAATGAATTAATAACAATCTTCATGAAATTCAGTGAATTATTTTTGTTATTTTATTTTTATTACTTAATATTATACAACCTGGCTGAAAGTTTCTAAAGGGATGTTAAAACATATGTATTACAGAATGCCAAAATAAATACCAGCATGTCTTGAGGTAAATGATTATACTGAAGCTAAAGTGGAAAGACTCCTAGCCTAGTTCTCCATTTATTAATGCACCATCTACTACCTTTCAAGTTCACTGAGGAAAATGATAATACCCCTGACATTGTCACTGCATTAAGGGTTTCATTCCAATGACTCTAAGTAAATGAATTTTATAGACTTACCCCATCCAAGGCACAGGAAACGTTTTCTTATGAGCCGTGTCCTAATTTTTCCAGTAACAGCCATGTATGACTGCCACGCTTCTGTCAAGACCCAACAGAATGAAGCTAAGAAGAAGAAGTGCAAAAATGCGGTGGTTGTGGTGCAGATGCCCTGCAGGGATCAAAGAGAAGCTCATGCTGAATACTTAGGGACACTCATTTCTCTTTTCATGTCACAGAGCTGTCATATTCTATCATCTTGACCTTTATCCTTAACATCAGCTCTCCCTTTATGGTGCAATTGCCACAAAGAGAGAAAGAAAGAGATGTTGGTTTGGAGTAGGCAGAAGACCTTGGACTATTTTCTACAGCACTGAATGTGCAGAACAGGAAGGAAGAACATAAAATAAATCATACAAACAGATTTTTCTCTACATTTTTAGTTTGACCAGGAATTTCCAAAATGCCGTAGTGGTGAAAAAACAAATACACTGGTTCTAAAATCTCATAGAGCCAAATAAAGTAAACATGGGTATACAAATGCTCCTAATTGCCAGTTGCATTTGCTTTACCTCCACACAGAAAGATATAAACTCTAAATCTGAATTTTTGGCTCTAGATTAAGCTTAATTTATCTGTTCTTACACACAAATCTGATAGAATGTTAACCTACTAGAATATACTGCCTGAAATCTTTTTAGTCAGGTTTAAGTATCATAACCTTACCAATTACTTTGAATATTGTTTTTTATGGGTGTCAGACATTTGTCATCTGAAAAGTATTTTGAGTGCATGCAGTCAGCTCTCCTTTGTCACTGTAGCCCTTAATTAAACTTGATGTTGTCACTTATATAAACGAGCTTGCCTCTTTCTTGAAATAAATTATGATCTATCCTTCACTGTGTTGCTTGAAATGCCAGTTGCAGGCTATAAAGTAAGTGTGCATTGTACCACTGCATCAAACCCAAACCAGAAATATTAAGAATAAAGTCCTCATCACAATTGAAAGTGTCAAAATCACATCAATTGAACAATTTCCCACCCAATATTAACAATGAAATATCACAATTCAGAAGAGTGGATGTGATGATTATTTCTTTATGCAACATGATGTGTCTTAAATGAATATAAGAAAGGACTGGACAAGTTTTGACTAAAATCCCAGTTCATAAAAAATATTGAATCAAGGATGGTAGATATGAAAGTTTGGAAAAGATAATACATATATAACACCAGGCTTGCATTTTAGTTCATTTTATATTCTTTATTAGTTTCAGATTGTGTTGCTTTGAAATTTCTACTGTAAATTTTCTCAGATTCTTACCTTCTTGCATCAAATGCATAGTTTCACCTAATATCAACCTCAAAAGTTTCAAAACGTTATGCACTTAAAGACTCAATCATTTCATTTCCTACTACGATTTTACAGATATGACAAACACCTTGCCTCATAATGCTGGGTCAAATATCTTATTTGGGTCAGGGGAGTAGGCAGTGTTTCTAAATTACTGTATGCAAGATAATTATTATTTATGTTTAAAAAGTGAAATGTAGACTGGAGGAAAACAACAACAACAACAACAACAACAACAACAACAACGAGCAGATCCTGAAAATGCATCAGTCATTTAACCTTAGATTTGGTTTATTTTTCACATTCAGATGTCCCCAGTGTATTTGAATTCATAAAATCTATCCTGTTAAAGCCTGACAGGTAACAGCACTTCCTGTATACAATAAATACTTATTTAAGATGAAAGCTATGCAGCAAAATGCACAGTAAGCATTATAGAAAATACAGAAATGTTCTTTCATTTACTCATTGGCTCATTTGTTTTGACTTTCCATCAGTGTTTTTGTTAAAACATGGCATGTGCTGTTGGAACTACAATTTGACAAGAAATGACTTTTCAGGAACAGTGTAGAATCTTTTAGGAAGAAGTTGTAGAGTTAAAACACTTCAAAAAATGCAAATATGCTATTTGTCTTATAAATAAGCAAATATGAACAAATCCTGAACTGTTTCGGTGAAATCAGTGTTATCACTTATGGATGACTGAGTATAGATTGCAAGTTTTTGCTCATTCTTTATCTACTGTATTGAAAGAAAGACAGATGATGATAATCTGATATGAATGTGGACATGGCTTTGTGGAAGAAAGAAGCGTGATGGAAATGTTAATGATCATGTTGATCACAAAATGAGAAGACAGAAGCAAGTTTTATTGAAAACAATCTGTGTTCTAGCTGGAATATACGACTGCTGATTTTAACTAAATTCTGAATGGCAGATGGGCTTCTAATGAACACTGATGGTAAGTCATGTAACAGCATATTTGTATCGCATACTATCAGAAAGATGCAAAACAGCCTCAGAACATCACCTAACTACCACTGCTGGATATGCTGACAGAATCACGTGAAGGCACTGCTTGAAGTGAATTCAGCATCCCTCCATCCTCAGCAAGGGAACCAGCCCTGGCAGCTGGTACACGACCAGGTATAGCCATGGGCTCAGCACTTTTCGTCAGTACTCCCCTGGAATCCTGGCTTTTAAGTGATGCCATATTCTTATTCTTTGATAAATAAAAAAAGAAACCACAACATGCTATGTCAGGGAAAATAATGTATCTGGGATGTGAAATCACAAACAGAAAAAATGATTCATTTTCACCAAAGGCCATCATTAAATTGGGTATTATCTCTAGCAAGAGAGCCGTAATTTTACAAGTACCTTATTCTTCTTTATTTTTCTCTTTCTCACCAAGCCTTGGACTACTCCCAGGCTCCTCCCTCTCCTTTTCAGTTTTGGCAAAGGATCATCACCTGCCCCCCCCCCCCCCCACCCATCTGCACCTGCAGCCCATAATTTACAAAGCCACAGCATGTCAATCAAAAGATATTTGTTCACATCCTCCCCAATTTCTTATTTGCTTTTAATTCTAGTATATTAAAACTCAACAATTTAATTACCTGTGCTGAGAGCCTTTCAACTTGAAACAAAATTAATTTTAACAGCATAATTTATTCTTTCTTCAGCTTCTGAAATGAAGTTGGCTGTTACACTAACCTCTTCTTCCTCCCATAGCTGCTGTTCTCAGCTCCTCAGATTTAATTCTAAGTAGGAGAAAGGAGCTTTTCTGTCCTCAGAAAGCACAATTTCATGAGCTTTAATTGAGCCTCAAGTGTTTAGCTAGCTTGAATATATAAGTAAGAGAAATAATCTCTTCTTCATAAACAATATAATATTAAAAGCAAGGCTCACATCAGGCTTCAAATTATTTCCTTCTTTCATTCTTGTAAGGGAGACACTCAGTTGAAAAATGTGAAAAACAATGGTAATTCCAATCTACTTTTTCTAGAGTTTAATATTTGTAATGTAATAATGATAAGTAATACAGAGAACAGTTATCTATTTCCAGGACCTACAGAAACAGATGATGAATATATCCTGAAAATCAGCATTTATCACAATTTCTGGAACCTCTGATTTTTTATTTTATTTTATTTTTTTTAAATAAAAGAGCATATCTTCCACACAAAGACAAAGAGGTTTACCTGATTTTTCGTCTTACCCTGAAACCAGTCCTTTTTTCTACAACAAACTAGTTGCCGGTCTCTGCATTCTAATAAATATCATAAAAATCAAAACAACTGGAAAATAAATGCAAAGAATACAATCTATAGTCTTGATAACAAAATGAGTAGGGCTAAAATCCACTCAGCTGGAATTTGTTGTAAAAAGATACAGGAATTAGTATAAACTCATGAAAATAATTAAATTTCATGGAGATTAAAAATTTAGCACTAAAGAGATAAATGGGTGCTAATTTTATTCTTATGAAATCTGACCACAGACTGAATACACAAACAAGAAACACTTCAAGAGCACAATGAAGAAACAGTGAAACAAAGAATAATGAAAACAAAGACAATGCAAAGATCACAGCAAAGAACAGAAGCAGAACTTCTTGCTAAAGCTGGCATTCAGCGATTGGTTTTTGTGACCCTCAAGTCCTTAAACAGGCATAGAACAATTTATCTTTTCTATGTTCATGCTAAATGAATCAATCTACAAAGGAAAATACTATATAGTTCTCTATTTATTTGCCTTCTTTAATGACTTTTTAAAAATGACTTGATGTATGGGAACTGCTGAGTCACAGCCTGAACCTCTGATTGATCACCTGAGGTGAGCCATGAGTCAGCCAGAGGAGCACAGGTGAAGGCAATTCACCTGTGCTGCCGGAAGGGGTGGAGCCAGGCTCCACTTGTCCTAGACCTATTTAAGAGCTGGCTACGGGGGGGAAAGATCTCTTCTGGAGGCTGCCTCTACTGGTGTTTTGTGGGTGAGCTCAGCATAAGGGTAAGCTTTCCATTTATTCTCTTTTGTTATCATAGTCTACTCTGCCTAACTCTCTTTTGTGATTATTTTGCAATTATAGCATCTTAATATCCATTGATTATACACTTGAACAACAGAATATCTTTGTCTCAGGAATGAAAATCACTGTCACACTACAGGAATAGCGCATACTGTTCAGTTAATATTAAATTCTAGAATAAATACTATTTTCTAGAGTAAAGTACCACAAAGTGCTAGATGAGCTTTCAGAAACTGTGAGACAAACAAGCAGGGATTTTCATTGTAAGGTTGTGCTTTAGGAAGAGAGAAGGTATTTCAATGGTAAATATGGCAAGTATGGCTGTCTCTTCAGTTTCAAAACTGTTAATTTCCTAAATGCTTGAGAAATTATAGCTGTAGACTTTCAGGTTTCCCTTTCAGATTAATCCTTTCCAGAATTATTATTAATACTGGCACCACAAAACTTTGAGGGTAATATTTAGATTTTAAAAAATCGCATGTTCTTTTCTTTTTCTGCGCTAGTGTACTTCTAATATCTCTTATTCAAGTAAGGAAAACAGGAAATCTGAAACCCATACTGGAAATATCTAATAATAATCTAATGTGAAGAGTTTGTTCTAAAATCATTGAATCATCTAAAATGGAGAAGACCTTCAAGATCATTAAGCCCAACCATTAATCAGACTTACTGAGTCCCCTCCCTAAGCCATGTACCTTGGTGTCACATCCACCCATTGAATATCTCTAGGGATGAGGACTGTATCACTTTCCTGGGCAGCCCGTTCCAATGTTTGAATACCTTATCTGTGAAATAATGTTATTCATACTTTTAACTCAACAGTTGAAAAGCTACTTTAATTAACTTATACACAAACTTTTTGATATTCTAAAATTCTCCTCCACTGCTCTTAATAGCCAATGGTTCAAGTAGTTTAACTTCACTACTTTATGTTCTGATACCTTTACATGGTAACCTAAAATAATTAGCATTAGACTTCATGAGCATTTATGTGAGAGATTTGCATGGCTAATTATTGTACTGCAAGATTTTGCATGGCACAAGATGATGTGAATGGTAACCTTTACTTGGAATTTTGGAGCAATTTAATTTTTTAGTACAACAGCTGTAGTTTATGAATACTTACGCATTCACCTCCATACACGTTATAAGGGATAATCGAGGACAATCAATTTTTCTTCTTCTACTCAACCACATTTTTTTCACAACAAATAAGATGACTTTCTAGGTTCAGAGATAATTAGCTTTAAAATGACCCGGTTTCTGTAATTCCTTTAATTTATGGCTACGGCCTCACAAAGAACATCTTTATCAACAGCATCAAAATTCCACAGGTAGATACATTCAGTATTGAGTTTTCATTACTTTTTTTTTTGGTATTTTGTATGAATTATTACAAACGTTAAAATTGGGACTACTACATGTGCAGCACAATCTGTTCAGCTGTTTTGGTTTAAGGTTCATTTTTCTGCCACATCTGGTTTTCTGTTCTGGATTGAAAACAGTGAGGAATGCTGGAATGCTGCCCTGCAGGGGTCAATGCTGGGGCCAATACTCTTCAGTGGGGTCAAGTGCATCCTTAGCAAGTTTCCTGATGACACCAAGTTGTGAGGTGAGGTTGGCATACCAGAGAGACAGTATACTATCCAGAGGGACCTAGACCAGGCCCAAGTGTACCTATTGAGTTCAACAGATCCAAATATAAGATCTTGCACCTGGGTTAAGGAACTCTCACAACAAATACAAGCTGGGGGATGAAAGGATTGAAAGCAGTTCTGCCAAAAATGACCTCGGGTACTGGTGTATGGCAAGCTGAACATAAGCCAGCAATGCATGTCTTTGCAGCCCAGAGAGCCAACTGCATCCTGGGCTGCATCAGAAGAAGTATGGCCAGCAGGTTGAAAGAGGGGATCGTGCCCCTCTGCTCTGTGCTGGTGAGGCTTCACCTGGAGATGAAGCTTACTTCAATGCTTACTTCAAAAGTAGCTTTGAAATATACCCCTCATGAGGGAAGCAGTCACAATCTTTATTAGCTGATGACAAAGCAGATCAGTCAGAATGTCTCTTATTTTTCACCAAGTACAGACTCCAGCAACACAGGTGCTGTTTGTACCTGATTTAGAAATAGCATGCAGTCACTCCTATCCCTCATATCAGTAACCTCTGCATTTGAACCCAAATTCCATTTGCTGGCCATTATTCTTTTCCAGACCTTAAAATGCACATAGTACAAAATCATTCCATTAACCAGGTGTAAAGGGATATTCTACTATTTTTGGCATAGAAGTGTGCTTGTAAAAGTTCATTTTTTGCACCTGAAAATCTTCCTTGCACTGTCTAATGTCAAAACCTGTCTGCTCTAGTAAAAACAACAGCATCCTTTATGTGCTGGAATGTGAGCATGTGATCCATGCCAATTAATTGTTAGTGTATTCCTTGCCACAGTTTTGACATGAGCCAAAAGGTGCTCTCTCAAGCCAGGCTCAACCACAGATTGAATGAGAGCCTGGGCTAGGTTCTCTGCCCTCTGGTCAATCAGCAGGCAGCTCATCTCCTGCCTTGGAGAGCTGAGTTGTGTGCCTGCATGCCGTCTTGTGCCGGTTTGTCTCAGGGCTATAAAAACATTTGTGGCCAATTGTAGTTACTGGCTTGGACACAGGCAAGAAGTGCGGTTGGATAATTCATAACATGTTAAGCTATTGCTACCATATGAGACAATAAAATCCATTCTATATTGTTTACAATTCTCTAGATGTTGTCACTGCAGTATGTAGGTTTAAAATATGTTAGCTCAGAATTGCTTTCTTCATGGCATGCTTACTGTAAATTGAAAGCCAGTTGGATGAGAGTTCTCATACACTCACACTCATTTTAGTCATCCTCCCAGTCTGAATTGTTATTGCTAGGTTATACGCAACCAAATGAACTCGGCACAAGCAGTATCATAGAACAGGTTAGAGACTAATTTAATTTCTTTGACTGCAAGCCCTGGTAAGCCTGATAAGGGAATCTTCTTCCCTTTTTGCCTTGGTGCTGTGAATATGCATATTTTTCTGGACTGTCCAAGAGGGAATGAATAAAAAGGATTCTCTAATTGTTTCCAGGGCTAATTCAAAAGTTAGTACAAAGACTCCCCTTAATTTATTTTGGGCATTACACCAGAAGAATAAGGATGGTAAATATATGAATAGAAGATTATAGTCTCATTCTGTATCTTGAGTATTTTAAATGCTTACAAAAGTATTGGATGAATAATTTTTCTAGTAAGTGAATATAGTCAATTTCACCTCATGCATTGCTTCTGCTGGCTTTGATGTTAAACATTTTAACAATGGTAAATGCCAACCATCGGGACAAAATAACAGTATTGTAACAATGTATGTCCTTACATGAATGTGTTGTGAAGTTTATGGAGCAGGTTTTCAGGTAAGACAAAAAAAAAAGTCCTTTATGCCTTTAATTTAAAAATCAAGTGTAAGGCCATGATATTCAGAAAAATTAGTAAAAACAGCACTGTGAGGTTCTGCATTTATCTCATCTGAAATATTTCTTATTTTAAAGTGGATTTCTCATTTTAAAAAGCATAGATTTGTGAATAAAGCATAATTAGTTTTTTGAATTAATGGGCAAATAAAATCAATCTCAACTTTGAAGAACAGATGAAGTTCTTATGTTCTTGCTCATAATGGAGGGATGTACAACTAGCTGTGACTCGAAAGAAAACAGGGAATGAATATTAGCAGAATGGTTGTAGTGTTCTGTCAGAAAGAATTCTACTTGGAAAATATGCAAATTAAGGTGGGGATTATAGAAAAATAATAAATAGGCTTCGCTGATGTTATTTACTCTTTGCTTTTCAGTACAGCAATTTTTCAGAAACTGTTTTTAGACTCCAAAAATTTCATACAGTTTAAAATATGGAATGTGCAGTGTGCTCTCATAAATGAAGACAGTTGCTCTTGGCAGGTTTGAAAAGATATAACAGGCAACTGTGTAAACACTGAAGCAAAAGCTGTTTGGAATATTTAGATGCATTAGCATAAGAATGGCTATACATGTTTGGAGAAGAATGGAGGATACAAGAGCCAACAGTCAATTAGAGTGATGAGCAACTCATGCCAAGCATTCCAAAGGTCCTGAGTCTTCCTAAGTTTAATTTATTTAAAAGTTCACTGTGGGCACTGTGCGAGTAGCCAGGGGCAATGAGCCAGGATTGATAATGAAGGGGTGGCTGAGCTAAGCATAAGGGTTACTCATGAGTCAGCAATGACTGGAGCTTAAAGAAAAGAGTAGTTTATAGTTCAGTTGTGAGGGAGGTCCCTATGCAGTTCACAGAAAAGGAGGATAAAGTGTCTGGGCACTGACAAAGGCAGGGAATCAAAGGTGCTTTGTTGAAGAGATGGTGTAACATAAGAGTTAACAATAGAGACTGATAGATTTGCGACAAAAGAGTCTGGTATTTGAGACTTTAGTTTCCTATTGGAGGATTCAAGAGCACGCAGTGCAAACTGATGTCCTGATGGAAAAATTACTAGGCCAAGATCCAGATGGGTAGATGGAGAATAGTGATTTGTGTTGCTTCTCAATGATATATTGTTAAAGACCTTGTCAGCAAATTATTCTTATAGAAAAATATGATCAGCACTCTATCACAATCTCTACTTTCAGCTTAAATTAGATCATGTTTGTTCAATTTTCCATTTTGACCTAATTTGCTAACAATTAAAGTGATGTAATTTTAGGGGGTTTCCACAGCAATCAAAATGACGACAAAAAAGAGAAGTTCAACAACAATGCCTGCAGTTGACTTTCACTTAGTCTGACTGTGATAATCATAACCCTGCCATACAAAAACAGTCCATCTTCTCATCTGGGATACTGACGTCAGCAAATATTCCTTCTCTCCATTGCTGTAAGAGTTCCATCTAATTCAACTGTTAATTGAAACTATTGAAGCAATAGCAGCTTTGTAATTATATTATCATACATAACATACCTTTACTCTTATGTTTATTTTTTAATCACAGCTAAATATATACATCCTAAAAAGTATTTATTTAAGAAGAATGATGACAGAAAGATGATTTTGCTTATATGGGCATCCCTAGTTTCAAGCATGCATATTTCTATCTCTCTCTGACCTTCAGTTTTCATCACTGCATACCATGGCTACTGAGATGTTGAGTAATTAGATAATTGATTGCAGTTGGGAAAAAAAGCAATAGTATCCACAATTAAAGAAACAAGGAGGTTGTGACCATGTGTACATGAAAGACTGAAGAAGAATAAGAACAATATGTTAAAAAGTCAGTTCACCACTTCATAGCTTCCATTCATAACTTCCATAGTAAGATAAAATGTCATTTTAATTTTTTTTTTTTTGAGACCTCTTGTGCTGCTTGTATTTTTGTACTGTCTTGCAGCAAGGAGAAAATTGTGTCAGGTATTACACTCACTCAGCTCTATTTATCTGCTATGCTAAACCAGATGGATAAAAAGTCTGTAGTATCAATGAAATGAACAACCAAAAGGTGAAATAACGTGGAATCTTTCACAATGATTTATTTAGTGTAATTGCAAAATTTGTAACTTGTAATTACTAGAGGGACACTGTAACAACCTGTGTATTTTAAAAGTGTAAAGAATGAAAAGAGAGACGAGGAAGCAGGAGGAATACAAACAGGAATAGCTCTTCTATCATAATATTTCAAGCCAAATTTCTGAATTAAAGAGACCAGAAAGATCTTTATGCTGGCCTTGGCTTTCTTGCCTGTATTCATATCTACTCCTTTGACCTTAGCTCAACTCATAGGGAGTCTCTTGATGGATAGAGGTTTCCAAATGAAGAAGGAAATATTTTTGGAGGAACATTGGACAGCAGGCACAGAGACTTCAGCAAGATAAACTACATAAATAACTATTACCTAACAACATGACAGCCTTCTGCAGGTGGGCTTCAGATAATGCTTTTAAAGCAATTTGAAGGGCTTCCCCTTAAGATACCTACAGCAGAAAAAGAACGACAGTGTCTCAGAGCTGGCTGTTTCAGGGAGACAAATCAGAAAGGCTCCATGATCAGCTTGAAGAAGGTCATATAATCTGAGCTCTGGATGTATAAGCAGCAACAAAAGGAAGCACACTGCATACAAAACTTCCACTATGGAAACTCATTCATAATGTACAGTGTAAACATATATTATTCATACCAAAAAAGCTGATCTGAAATTCCAGTGCTTACTTGAATTATTTAATCTTCAGTTCCACTCACAACAGAAGTGTCCATTCGCACATAGAAATGAAATAGTTAAACTTAATAAGAAGGTAATTTGTATTCCCTAATGGAGAGTATGAGGTCACTGTGTGAATGAGCATTTATCAAAGAGAAGATGAACTTAAATAAAACTACATCTTTATTGCCTCAAGGTTAGTGTTTTGAATTATATCTGTTCTGTGTATGACTTAGGCTGCAATCTCCTTGAAAGAGGAGCACCCAGTGCTCTCTTAGTGTTGGTACAGAAGAGCACTCCAGGACACCTGATAGACATGATTGCTAATCACATAATTGTTCAGGGTGTTGCCTTGACAGAAACTTAATCCTAATAATGTTTTCCCCTGAAAAGGTTTGATATAGCTTTGGATAAGTACAGCAGTGAAAACATGGTAAGAAAAGGCCAAACACATTTCTTGAAGGCTTGTTTTATATATGACTCATAGGGCAAACAGAAACCCTCAGTTTACAGAACTGCAAATTTATCTTCACCCCACATATCAGAAGGTCTATTTACCAAAATCTGTTGCTGCTTAATAAATTACTCATGTGTTTCAGACTGCCTCTTGTCATTGATTTTAGCTCTAGTTAGCTTTGAGTGTTCTGCTATTTCCTGGTTTGTTCCTTCATTAATATTGCCTTCTCAATCCATGGTAGGCACAGTTTCTAAAGATAAATTATTTTTGACCCTTGAAGGTGGTAACGCTGTGACAGCTTTATGGTAAGTGCTCATTCCTAATTATTTTAGAACTACAGTTGAATCAACTTCAGCCAGATAAGGCAGATATTTTGTGGACTTTTTTTTTTTTTTTTCCCCCTCTTCTCCTTTTCCTGTACCTATTTTTAGCCATTAAACAAAGCTAATAAGCATATTTGTGATTATTTATTGTATGTTAAGTTGGCTAACTGTAAGACAGCTTCCTTTCTCTGCATGGCACAGAAGCACTGGCTGACTTGAGCTCGTAGATCTTTTTTTTTTTTTTTTTTTTTAAAAAAAAATCTTTTAATTACTCAGTTGATCTCAATAAACTATCACCATATATGTTTCAAAACCTCCTTTTCCACTTTCTTATTTTAAATTAAAAACCATCTAATATTTTTTCTCAGTCAAAGATATTACAGAGGTTATAATATTTATAAGAGAATTGCTGGCTTAAAAATATGTGAATTTTGAATAAGCTGAAATGCTGACAACTTCTTTGTGTCACGATCTCTGTTTTTCTTGAAAAAACAGACAACAGGATGCAGCAGATCATCTGCAGTTTTGGGTCTGAGCATTGGATACATGTGGATCAGTCTTATCTGTGGTCTTTTTTTAAAAAAATTACTGCTAGTTATTGGGAAAGGTTGCACGAAGTTCTGATCAGGACACAGTGTGATTTAGAGTAAAATTGCAAGTCATAGACCTAGGATTACTTTATGTCTTCAAAACATTATAAAATTGCAACTTGGGACTCAATGTTATAGAATTTTAAGATAGCCAAAGGAATACATGAGTTTAAAATCAGTAAGAGAATAGGCTGACTGCTGAGTGCTTTGGATGCAGTATTGGCTCCAGAAACCTTTAAAATGCTGACTGCAAAAAGATAGGGAGGCATATCGGGGAAAGGATCATTCATTCCCTTCTCTTCCATGCTTCCCTACCTGTCTGCTTAATGTAGACACCACAGCAAATAAGACAGAACGTTGAGCTGATACAGTACTGCTGTTCTTATGATCTAAAGCTGGCAGGTAACAAAATTACATCAGATAACTTTAAAAATCAGGTCAAATCATGAGGGATAACAGTTCTGTGTAAAGAAAATCCCTTTCATCTACGTAGTCATGAAGAACAGACAATACTCTCTTGCTCTATTTAAACAAAAGTTCAAGATCTTCAATACAACTTTTGTGCACATCACCCAAGCCAGCACCAATTTCTTTCACTTCCCAGGAATATCATCCTCTCTCCTTCATAGCCATCATCCTTCAGTCTTATCTTTTGTATTTTTTTCCTTCATGAAAGAACCTATATTTCAGATTATTACTTTAGATGAAATACTTTGATTTAATATAAATGAGCAGCATTTTATAAAACCAAATATTCTCTGCTCTTATACTGATTTCTCTGTGAATTTAATGGCTTTTCGAGACAGACAGTTTCACAGTTCTCAAGGTGTAGTCCTATTTCCTGCTTGGTTTTGTGCATTTTTCATATAGAAACAGAAGGGAGATGCAGACACATAATGAAACAGAAATGTCTTTCAAATATGGTGAGCTTAGGTTATAAAGTGTGGTATCAGTGGTACTGTTAAGGTACTGAAAATCTGTATATCTGGTACTAGATTGAGTGAAACTATTAGCTGGCTTGCTGACCTTGCATGCTATTTTTTTTTTTCCCCTCCCATCTGTACTTGCCTCCCCCAGCTATAAGCAGTAGTGATGACACACACCATTCATTAAACATTCGGACACAAAGATGAAAACCATATTTTTACAAATAAAAATTGGAGTAAGTGAATTTCAAGTTGAATGCATCTTTCTGGTTTTAAACAACTTTTTCTCAAAGAAATGCAAAGAAACATAGCAGAAAATCTTTGAACCATCTGTCAAAAGGAAAGGCCAAACAAAGCAAACAACTACCCACTCTCTTGAGCTCAACAGGTGTTTGTATGTGGATGTGAAGTTTATCTTTTTATCAATATCTGTCACTCAACAGAATAATGTGAGAATGGCAGAGATGGAGAGATTAAAAAATAACAAAACACAAATAGGCTAAAAAGTGTTGCCATAGAGACCAATTCAGATGTTATAAAAATAGTTTTGTATTGTTGGTATCATTATTTTCTTGTTCAGTATTCTACCTGACTAGAGCAGACAGGCTCAACAAGATCCTGGGAGTCATCCAAAACAAAGTAGCATGTCTAGAGAGGATCTCAAAAGGTGCTTTGAATCTATGGTTACCTGCAAATTTGTATTACTAGATTCAAAAAGCTTAGTAACAAAACTCTTGGCTTCTAAGAGCTAAGACTTTTGGCACTTTGCAGCTGTTTCAATTTGTAGCAGTTTCCTGGCAATTACAGAAAATGCCTTCTTATAAAATTGAAAAGAAAAATGTCCCTTTGTAATTACTGAAGTTGTTTCAGTAGTGTTCTGAGATCGTTCTTGTTTTGTGTATGGCTTTCATGTGTGTATCTGTGTGTGTGTGTGTGTGTGTGTGTGTGAGCTAACGAATTCAGAGTTTTTTTGGTTTTTGCTTTTTGTTTTTAACAATAGGAATTTGACAAATTGATAAATAGGACATTATTTAGGATTAGTTTTCTTTTAATTGTAATATTGAGTTTTCCAATCAATTTTGATATGAGAATCATTGCCCAGTCATTACTGTATGTGCTAGAAATATTTCTTAGAAACCTACTTTCATAAATGAGTTTCTATTTATTTATTTAATACAACAAAGAATTTTTAGGAAAGGTTTTCAGTCAATGAAGTAGATTTCCTCAGAAAAGCATTTTTTGTTATAAGTAAAAAAGGTAGTAACATAAATAAAAAAAGAAAATCCAAAAATTATTCCTGCTTTCCATACTTCCAATGTCTTAAACCTATTAAGCAAGATTTTGTGAGCCTTGTGTTTGCTTAGCTTATCCTAGCAGTTGGACCAGTTCACTTTGTTCTAATCCTATTTCTCTAGTCCCTGGTTTAAAAACTGCTAAGACGAGTGTACTTACAGATTAGTTACTCCAGAGATGAGGGATTTGAGGTATGTATTTTATTGCATTAGGAAAGTGATTAGAATTAGTTGAATTCTATCTGCCAAAAAAGGGTGATACATTTTAATGAAAAAATCTTCTTAGTGTGACTGAAACTGAATGGGTGAGATTTTTGCTTTTTGTGGCTTTTTGTACTGGCAAGGAAGTTGTTCACCACAGGAAATTCTAAATCCATGGTACTGACAGACATTTCATCCTCTTCTCCTGTAGTGCTGTGGTTTGGTGAGGTTAGCTTTGCAAGCCTCCTAGAACCCCTACCACTGGGCTTGTGTTGGAGCTTCCATTTCTTGCAGATGGTTTTGAGGGCACAGCTCACCCCAACCAGCAGGTTTTTTGTTCATTTATTTCTAGGCAACAGGTGTGTTTTGATTGATATTTCTGGTGTGATATTTCTGGGAGCAGTCTGTTTGACCACAAGAAATGAGCTCAAGAGAACAGCTCCAGATCCCTGCAGTAATGAATTCCAGTTCACAAATGGCTGTGAGATAAAAGCCATTGTGAGGGCCTTGCTTCATTTGGAGACTTCAGCAGTATCAGTGGCTGGTAGTACAGTGGGGAATATCAGGCAAGTATTCCGATGCATGTCACAGGTGACACTGCTGAAGACCTTATGTGTCAATTCCCAGAGTGAAAAGGAAAGAAAATGATAGAACAAAATATAAAGGACTTGTCATATCTAACATGTTTTCTGCCTAAGCCATTAACACGACAAGGCCAAACTTATTGGAAGGTCCCAGGAACATGAGGGAAAAAATAAAGCTTTTAACTGCTGCAGTTCATAGTCTTGCTGAACCCTGAAATATAGTGTTAAAAGAAGAGACTAATAAAAGACAAGATAGCTTCTAGCATCAGATACACTTGTTTGCCAGAACACTAGCAGGATTTCACTGTAGGAAAAGTAAGAAAAGTCACACAAAGCCTTAAAAAATGGCAACATGGTTTACATTTTAACAGCGTAAGAAGGGTTTTTATCAGGTAATATTGAGAAAAGAGAAAGCCACAACTGTGAAAGAGCTAAATGAAATCCAAAAGGGAAGATGCACGTTTATGAGGACAAACAGAAAAGAGCATGTGCTTTTTTTAGCACACTGGGCATTAATTTGAATGCCATTGTCCAAAGCATTATCACAGTCAGATGTCAGAGCAGGTTCCTGGCAAATCCACCTAACTAAATAATCTGTTTCATTGTACACCTATGTCAAAGCCCCTGTCAGAAAAGCGTGCATCTGATGGATGCTGCCCATGGATTTTCTCCACCTGAGCATCTCCAAAGCAGTCATTCAGCTTGACAAATTGCTGGTATCTTTCCAGTTTTCTAAAAGAGAACTGGTCATGGCCCAGGCAGCTTTATCGGGATGTATAAACATCCTAATGTTTGATCAGGATGTGTATCCTTACAGCAGAGAAAATAATGAGTATAGTAGATGAATACATGCACTTTTCAGGCTCAGTAAGCTGACATCTCTCTGAATGAGATATAAATTGGAAAATTCATGAGCACAACATTAATATACAGGAAATTCAACCACTTTAAGGCAAACTTCTCCTACCTAGGATGTTTCTATTGTAAGGTGTTACCCGACTAAGACAAATATATGGAGAATTTTTTTACAAAGTATTTTTATTTCTTACATTCATGGAACTACTCTTAGAAATGTAAAGGGGAAAAAAATAAAACAACAACTGTAAGAATCTTTGTTAAATCTCATAGAGTCACTGAAAAGCAACATTGGTGGGTACACCTTTTTCATGGTCAGTGTGCCGTAGACAAAAACTGAACAGCTGGAAGAAAACCAGGCACCACATGAAAAAACTGACTGTCTCAAGGGGAAAAGGAGACTTTAGCAATCAGTTTATTTCCCTAGTATTTTAACATAGCAGGAGCCATCAATAGTCAGAGTTATTGCTTGATTAGATTAGATAGAATATTAGAGTTCAAGATTTTTTTTTTTTTTTTTTCAGCTCTCTACATACAAGCAAAAGCACTCATGGCAGAGACAACAATTCACTGCTTAAATTAAACAGCTACCAGCGAAGAATAAAAGGCTTTACAGAAAGATTTCAGTTCTACGCTGACCTTGTCCTGGCAACAATCCCAGCATCTGACAGCTAATTTCAACAAATTAGAGACAACTAATGGAATAGACTTGCCAAAAACCTACCTAACTTTGCCAAAAAAGAGAGATATCACTGATGTCAGCATCTAAAAACACTACTATTGCACTGGATAGATTGAATGGACAACACAACTGATGGCCAAATTTTGAAGAGACAGCATGTCAAATTCCTGCTGTACTAGGCAGAGATCTATTCTAAAAGTGACACTGGGATACAAGAAAAGGCAATGAAACTACTACACCTGTGTGCTAGCTTGCTTTGATTAAGCAAGTTCTGCTAGAGTTCAGAAACAGTGAGGTGAATAAAGTGAGAAATCTTATCAAATTAAAAAAAAACCATATCAGCAACAACAAAAAAGCAAAAAACAATTCTCCAGATTCTAGAAGGCTCTTTGACAAGTCTTGCAAAGCTACAGCCTTTTTAGTATACCTATTTTAGGCTTCACAACATTACTTTTTCATAAGAAAAACATGATGACATTTCCTGTAGCAGAGACTTGTCTAGGTACTATTGGATTGGTTACAGTTTCAAGACAATCACACTATATTAAGAAAAAAAAAAAACAAACGACAATATTTGCAAAATGTAAGCTATGTCTACACCAGCAAGCTAAGCAGCACCAGGTTATAGGTTCAAGCACCTGGCAGGTGATGATGAACTGTCAGCTGGTGCTGCTGAACAACCACCATGCCCACCAACCACCATGATTACACGGAACATTTGACAGTAAAGAATCAAGCCCTTGATTTAATGCTTCCAAATAACTCTATGTCAAATTATTCTCAGTGCAGAACATTCAAGTAAAATGCTTTCTGTTTCCATACTGTCTTTGGCAGATCCTCATAGTTAAAAAAAACTCCCCCTCCTCACCACCACATAATTGTGTGAGATCAGTCTGAATCCTTGCAGTTTATTACTCTTCATAACTGCTAATATTATATAAAACATATTAAAGTACTAGTGCAGAAGCAATTAAGTAGGGATACTATGCCAAAGTGCTTTGACCTTTCCTACTAAAATATCAGGGATCAATTATTCTCTTTGTTCATTGTAGACAGAAATAAAAAGCATATATGAAAGCAGAAAAAAAAAGTGAACTAATTGGAAAAAGCTTTTGGCAATGCAACAAATTCCATGGGCAATTACAAAAGCATCAATATTGAAAAATAGACATTGTTTCTGCAGGAATGATTCAGGAATAATAAAGTAATTCCAGGTGTAACGTGATAGATGGTGTCATACATGATGTAAAATCAAAGAAAGTTTTAATAAGCTGTTGCACTTCAAAACATTAACTTCTATACTACCGTCCTCATTTGAAAGCTATTCATAGAATCAAAGAATCATAGAACAGTTTGGGTTGGAAGGGACCTTTAAGATCATCTAGTTCCAAAGCCCTGCTATAGGCAGGGACACCCCCCACTAGACCAAATTGCTCAAAGCTGCATCCAGCCTGGCCTTGAATGTTTCCATTCAGGGGACATTCACAGCCTTACTGGGCAACCTGTTCCAGTGCCTCACCACCCTCACAGTTAAGAGTTTCTTCTTAATATTCATTGTATGTGAATTGTTTGATCTACTAGAGCAGTACTCTCATAAAAAAGCAAGGAAGCGAGCAAGTCAAAGTGAAAATAAGATGAAAATAAGAAGCCCAACCCAGAATCTGTAGGCTGGTCTTCTCATTGATACCTCTCTGTATGTCTTAGATGCCTAAGCAACAATAATAATTTGGTGATGTGACTTCTGAAAATTTGACAAGCCCCACTACAGGTGAATTTAAGTTCTTTCTGGAGAATGTGTGTATGTGTGTGGGTGCTATTTTTGATTTTGCCACAACCTGTTTCTCCAAACTGGTGGATAGATCACAGTTGTGTCAGATAGTACTGTTATACAAGAGAAATAGAAACATAATTTCTTTCTCTACTATATTTGTTTGCTTTGCTTGAACTCAATTGCTGGTCTATCAACTTCACATTACATTATAGTTTGTTAAGGCAAAAGTGTCAGCAAAGCAATTGAAAATATTTCCAACTTAAAAAAAAAATAAAGTACAGGATAATTTACTCGAGATTAAAAGGTTCTTGGTCATGTTATGCAAATATTATTCCTCTGTTACGTCAGCTAAAATTTCTATCTCTTCTTTCTAGAATTTTGTGTTCTTTATTTCTTGTTGCATACAGAAAAAGCATAGGCTAGCTCTGAAGAAGGTAAAAATTTGTCTGGATTTGAGCACTTTTGCCCCTGTTCTCAGGAGTCTAATAGTGGTTTAAGCATTAATACAATTCTGTGCACTTTTTACACCAACATAAATTTCTCAAAATCAAATTTAATGATTTTTTTCCACCTACATTTAACCACCTTACCTTTAATCTTTTTTTGTTTTTATTCAACAACTATCACTGCACACTTTCCTCTATTTCAGTTACAACTGTCAATCTTGGGGCTAGATTCTTCAGTACTGCTTTTCTCTTCTTTCTCTCTGTATCCTTTTAGCCTCATTTGCCCCAGGCATACTCCTCTGTCATGCAAAACCAACATTAACGTGCATCAGGGAACGCTCAGATCCCTAATCAGTGAGGGAGATAGCAAAGAAAGGGTGTATTTGAATGTTTATCTGAAGCTTTATTCTGGGAAGACAGATTTACAATTTACAAAGAACTCATATTTTACCATCCAAGAGATACGATCATAGGCAATCCAATCCGGTAATCATTAAAAAAGGGCAATACTCTGCTACTCTAATATTTAGTCCAAAAAGTCGAAGGCTTGTGTATTCAGCTGTTAGCTTCTATTTTTCTGTGTGTTGCTGCATTTGTTCCAGAAACCAGCTCTCATGAATGATGGATAATGCATCACTGCACTGGGTGCCAAGTCAGCTATTTGATGTGTTGAGACTTTTCTTGTTGTAATAATCCACCCATTTTACTTAACATCTTTTTCTCCAATTTCATTTGAAACTTGATACTCACTTCAATGTTCTCCATGAATATTACTGTCATTTCATGTTAGACTTCTTTCAATTGTCATGATTACCTTGCTATTTAGGCAGGAATTTAAGCGGTTTCTATTCATCTACTTTCAATTTTTTTTTAAGTATTGGCTTGCTTTGTGGCTTAAATGCTGATAGGCATGATGTGCTGACACACATTAAAAATAGAAAGAAATTATAATAGTGCCATGACCTTGCCTCAGAATTAGACAACTTGCAAAAGACATTAGATACAGACTTAAATGGACTTTCCTTTTTTTCAAATCAGTTATAAATTCAACTTTCTCATTGTTCCATTTGTGCAGGTTAATTAATAAATCTTCAATAAATTCAATAAAAAGGAACAGGTTTTTTTTGTTTTGTTATTGTTTTTAAGAATTCCTTTAGTTTTACAGAATTGTGACAAGCAGAACAAGAACAACTCTTTGGTCTTAAAAATTCAATAAACTTATATCTTATCCATTAAAAAAAAAAATCAGAAACCTGAAGCTCCCAATTGATCAGCATAATCTTTTTTGTACCATACAGTCTACAAAACGTTATTCAATCATCTCTTCTGGAAGTGGTATCACTCATACACTGCAAAATAAGTGGGCAAATGTGAAGAAATTAAATATATCATAGTCTTTAGATAGCATCTTAGCCAAGCAAATGTGGACAGACAGCAATTTCTCCTTTTGATTTTTACGAGAGAATTGGACAAGTACAGTTTCACAGAGACCTGTATAGAAAAGATATTTCACACAGATAAGTATCTGTTACTCAAGAGATGAAGTTAAATTTTGTCTTCAGAGATTTAATGCCCATCAATTTACACGTACCATTCAACTAGTGACTCTAAAGATCACAGCAAGAAAAAGTACTTAGCATAGAGAAACTTAGAGGGAGGTATGGTCAAGTCACTAAAATATTAACTGATTATGGTTTCTGAAAGCGTGTAGAACAAAAGTCTTGAAGAAAGACAGAAAATACTAATACCACATTTACTACTTATTCCTCATCAGTGAGGCTTATTTTTCCCTTACTGCTCACAACTTGAGCTAGGGAGTCAAGTCTGGAAAATATTTTAATGTTATAATATCCAAAATACTATGCTTTAAGTGTATTGATATTACCACTTTAAATTGTGTTACTTATGTGAGCAATGTTATTATTGTAATGACAGGGATATCAGGTATAAGACTTGCAAAGCATATGTGGGCAAGAAGAAAGAAAATAAAGTCTGAATCTTGATTGGAATAGCTTGTACAATATTGTCCAGGTAAGGACAAAGAGTGTTAGATTGTAGGTATTAGAGAGAGCTCAGTGTTCTCATTATTGGCAGATGCTTCTCTCTGAGAAGCTGTCATTAGTGTGTGTAAGTGTACAAAGATCAGCTATCATCCTTTGGAAGGGATGACTGGTACATATGAAGGGAACACTGCCAAGTGATATCCAACACTCATCATTAATCTGTAAAATGTATAAACAAGATAATTCTGATTTTTAAAAACAAAGCTGTTAGTGCTTTAAGAAACTGTCAGTTCCTAGTGTTGGAGAGATTTACCTGCAAGACCAACATGCATGGGAACTTTTTTTGATTACAGTGGGTTCTGTCAGATGAAATGGGGGGGGTTGGGGGGGGGGGGGGGGGGAGAACGGATTATGGCTGTAAGAAATTTGCCGGCATTTGATGGAGTGCAGTCAAGAATACCTGGTATACGGCTGCTTCCCATGCATTCTTCTATTAAACCAAGACACAGTAAAAAGGCTTAAGAGGGTTGCATTTCAAAACCTCATTTATTAGCAGGCTTATTTAACAGCTGCAGAAAGCAGTGACTCAGAATGGGCACTTATTATATTCGGGTTTGGGTACGGTCCCTCTTATCTGGTAATCCCATGGGGCAGAGTATCTTGGAAATACTGCTCCTCCTTTGTCAGGGATGTGCTCAGTCTCTGAGCAGCTGTGTCTTCTGTAAATATTCATATATGGGTCTTTTCTAGACAGGGAAGTCTAGAAAGTGGTATTTTGGGGATATAGCTTGAAAATGTACTACAGTAAAGTACAGCAGTAGGTCATATGTTGGCAGTCAATCTCCAAACCAGTTCCAAATAGGTATCTTTTCACAAGTCTGTGAAGAGTGTGCTTATATTTATCAAGACAAGGCACTAAACAAGGTTCCCCTGCCTGACTTGACAGAAGATGAAGGAAAAAAAGCAGCAGAGAATTAGTTATGCTCATAGCAGCATCTTCTAATGTGATTGGATAGGATGGAAGAGAATGGTCTTCCCTGCCACTCCAATGTTGAACCAGGCAAACAGAGGACCATTTCTGTCTGTTCAGAAGAGGCTAATGAGTATTGAAAACTGTCATATACTGACTAAGCTTTGCTGGCTTGTCTTGGAAATGAACTGTTAGCTCTCACCAAAAAAGGTAGGAAAGTCATTTTTCTCAGATGTGCAAAACTGTAACCTGAAAAGGGTAAAATGAGCTAGAGTTCATTGTTCTTTCTGATAATACATAATACAAGTTTCCAATAATACATCAGTTTTGATCCAGAAAAGCATGTTGACACTTTAAAGACCTGAAATTACCACCATTTTCCTTTTTTTTTTTTTTTTTTTTTTTAAATTTTTGAGGATTTAAAGTGATGTTTCCCAGATAGATTAACTGCGTTCTCTAAGTTTTTAAACTCTGCAAAAAATATTTCCATTAGTACTAAGAGTCACCATAAAGCCATTACCCCATATCACACAATTTGTTCAAAACCTGAACTAAAGATAGCAAAAGTGCTCTACCTCAATAACAAAGAGCATGCTGATTGTAGCAACACACTTTTATTTATTTGCTTGTTTACATATCTTTTTTTAATCCCTGTTTATCTTTCCTCTTATTTTGAAAATACGCACAGTGATTCAATGCAATGACCATCACAGCATTTTGAAACTACATGCTTTCTGTACAAATCTGTAATTACTTGCTTGGCAAATGTTTTTCTGCCCTCCTCTTTCCTTCTCTTATAGGACTCTTGCTTTAAACAGTATAAACCTGCCTGGCCTGTACTTGTGCACTGAGTTGAATCTTTACGACCAAAGCTAACTTATTTCATACAAGGTGAAACTCCAGTACCATGACATAGTTTCTCTGGTCAGTGGGCCCCTGTGAAAGGAAAGTCACTAAAAATCTATCACGTGTCAAGATCAGTAAATTTCGTAGGTTTTCAGGCATGTTGGCAGCATAAGGTGCACAATTCAGGAAACAGTACGCAGTGGATGCCTGGAGAAAATATCTTTCCTGGGTAAGTGTTTTGGCGCTGGTATAAACGTGACTATTGCTGGAACATCCTGAGAAGTGGTGTATTTCACACAGGACTGCAATAAACCCCACCTGGAATCCTTGGTCAGTACTGGAAGGGGGTAGCATAGAAGTGCTGGATGATATCTCCTTGTTTTAATGCCATCATCTCAGCTGAACCAGTTACTAGCTTTGAGACTGTACTTACATTACTACAATATTACTACCCCAGGCTGACAAGATCATATTGAAATGATCCTCCAAGGGCTACCTGAAAGACCCTTCTGGCTATTTTTATCTCTACAGCCTGATGTCAGATGGCTGTACCATTTCAGGGAAAAAAACCTGAAACAGAAACATGAAGTATGAGCTGTCACAGTCAGTTACAGCCTAAAATTGTTCAATCAAAAGCAAAGTATGGAAACCAATGGGATGTTCTTTGTCAGATGAAGTGAGATAACAAAGTCTGACATTAGTATAAATTGTCCCAATGCTGATAAAGTCAATAGAAGTTGGCTTGTTTATGCCAGTAATCTACTTGGCTCAGTGCCTTGTGGTATTGCCTCATGGGGCACTTGCAACACTAACATTTGCTGCATTTGAAGGAACAATCATATGGACATGTAGAGAATACAAATTGCCAAAAAACACACTGTCATCAAATGATAAAAAAAAAAAAAAAAAAAAAACCCACAAAGAAAAGGTATTTGCATTGGTTGGTAACAGTAGGTAAGATCAAACATACTCAGATCCAAGAAAACCAGACAAAACCCCTCTGGATTGGAGTGTTGTTAGAGGACAATATTCTCTCATTGATAGATAAATTCTGAGAATTTTTTTTTTTTTTTTTATTAAAGTAAGCAGCATTAACTAGTAGCAAAATACTTAAGTCATTAGTTAGTTTTTACCATACAATTAATTGATTAATAAAGAAATAAAACATAAATTGGTGCTGGGTTGATGTGGTGGCAACTTTAAATGAGTTAAATGAGAGACCAGACTTTTTAGTTGAAAAATCATGCTTTGTCCAATCAGAGCTCAAATTGGTTCACAGAGATGTCACAGCCAGAAGAAGGCCAATAACTGTAAAAATAGTCTTCAAACTTGTAAAGAAGTATACTGTTGCTAAAAGCTAATGCATTTCCCAGATTTTTGTTTATTTTCCTATATGACAGGTGGGCTGAGTTTTACAGTAGAATGCTGAAAACAGTTCAGTTTCCCTATGCATTAAATCTTGTGCTTTTTATTCACGTATGGCGGGAGTATGGTTGTTGTATTAATAAATGACCAATATTTGACTATACATTTGTATAGTACATTTAAGTAATACTCTTTAAAACTATGCAGAGATCTTTTACATTTCTGCCTACTTTTAAAAATAGAACTACGAACAAATTTCATAAAGAAGTTCCAAGTCAGCAAAGAAAAAAAAGAAACAAACCAAACTAGTCTTTACTCTGTGTACTGCTACTACCTTAACAATAGTATGCATTTAATTGATGATTGTACTTGACATTATGTACAAAAAGCTCTAACCATGGAAGCTTTGAATAATCTAAAACCCATCCCCAACAAGATTTCTCTGCTGGAAGTCTAATTTCAAAATGCCAGCCAAGACTGAGGAGCCATATATTGCATGCTCATTAAGTGTAATAAAACCATCACAAACTTCTCAAAATCTCATATTATCTTGCCCATAGCCCAGGAATGATTATGTACCAATAAAAGAAAAAAAAAATATCTGCCTTTCATGCTATGTGATATATAGCAAACGAGGCTTAATCAGGATAACTGCTTTCATCTGCTTAAGTATATAGCCTATAAGCGAGCTTTATCCTTTTCTGAATTAAACAACAATTACCACAAATTAAGTGGCTGAAAATTGGTATGATTTGTTTGAAATACAACTCTCAAAATCTAAACTGTCTAGGTATGCTTCTTCATTTCATAGTATGTTCTAACAGAGGACCAGCTTAACTACTGCTGAAGGAATGCAGCTGACATGTTTCAGTAGGCGTGAAAAGTCTCTAAATGTATGATTACATCCTACAGAATCAATAGCCCATTTCCATTACAGAACAATAATTAATATCAATAACTTCATGCACAAATATTTGGTATGCTAAAACCTTTGTTTAAGAAAGTGTCATTGGTGGGCAATTCGTTTTCAAACAGGATCAAAAGTAGAAAGCATTTCTTGAAATTTAGATTATTTTGAGACAGCACATGAAAGAAGCACATACTGGAGCTTCTTTGCATAAATTAATCTAGAGTTTTTCTTCTCACTGATTTCAGAAAAGAGTACTCCTAATCACATTTTAATCTGCACTACAGAACTTATGAACTTACACTTCTTCACCCACAGACTGGCTCCCAGTATGAAAAAGTTCTCATGCTAGGCATATTTTGTTGAGATGCTGGCACTGTTACTTTACATTAGATGCACTTTCAGAATACAGACCAGATTAAGCCCTGCAGACTTAGTTTCAGGTGTCTGTGTTACCACACAAGTCTGGAGCACCAAGCTGGGATGCTTGGCTCCACAGAGATGGATACATTTGTTTTTTAAATCAAGTCTGAAACTGTACTCTGGAATTCTTAAGATTTCAAATATCTTTTTTTTTTTTTTTTTTTTTTTAAATGGTATCTGTATTCATTTCTGAAGTTAATGTAACATCAAGTGATTGAGTCATTCTTCATGGAGCAAAACTGTGAAACCCATGAAGCTACTAGAGTTGCCACAGAAAAGTCACTGAATTCAGTAAGTTCAGAATAATCACTGGAGGAACACTTAATGGAATTGTTCTTCACACTAAAATACGAACATTTTAAAGCTGACAAAGTATGTACCCTTAAGTTAAACTGCTACAAACACAAGAGCTGAAACTCATTGCTTGTATATTATTATTTTCAAGAACAGTGTCATGTTATTTAGAAAAGCTTTTAGGTTAACTGCTAAACATCATACTAAAGCCCCTTTAGAATAAGATATAAAACAATACTTTCTACCCTAAAGGTAGAGAAGATACTGAAAATACACTAAGTTAACAAGTCCTCTGTGGCACACAAACTTGTGCTAATATGTAGCAAGATCTGTAATTGAATAACTGAAAAGTTACATTAACTCAGTATAATATTGCAAATCTAACATTTGTGATCAACTATTAAGTTTTCTGCATAGATGGATGACTCTAGAGGGCTAAAAAAAAATGGCACAGTCACTTGAGAGAGCAAAGCCTGTCACTTCTTTTCGTAAAATGATTGGAACACCCACTGTCCCCTGAGAGCCTGTAGGCAAATCAGCCCCACTAGCTGCTTAAAAATGTTAACACGGCAGCCTTGTCAGCATTGTGATTGCTCAGAGAAAGACTTAATAGAAAGAGTAATAAAATTCAGCTGGATACAATGTCACGACTACTTAACATAAAACATCACTTGATTCTCTGCTTGCTGAAAAGCAAGTGTATCACTGCACAAAATAGGACCCAATTCAAGCAGCTTGCTCATGGACTCAAATCACATTCACAACTTCTTACCATAAAAGCTGCAGGTACTTCTAACAAAAACTGAAATGGCATGAATGTGAGACAAGTAATACAGGAAATCACGTAACATAAAGAACTAGATGCCAAACCAAACATACAGAAAAATATCCAATACGCTTTGACAATAAACACTTCACCAACCAGGGCAGATTTTGAGAAGGTTGAACATTATTTTGAACGCTGAAATATTCCTGAACTAAGAAAGACATTAAATTAATAGATGTTCATTTGCTTCAAATTAAAGGAATACAACTGACATTATGCATTGATACGTACTACAAAATCCTAAAACAATAATAAAAATTATTACATTTATGTTTGCTTCCCATGCCCTACCTCACTATTTTTCCATACAAAGAAAAGATATAAACAGCATATTTGGATACAGTAACCTACACTATGGGTTCCCCATCCCTTTGAATTATATTTTCCTGATTCTAATTATCTAGGCATTTACAACATTGTCTCTCTTCTTCATTTGTTGCTATTGGAAATGAGCCAATAAGATATTTCATTTTAACATAAGTTTCCTTAAGCTGATAAATGTAATCATTAACAGACTGTACTGCAGCCTAAGACGTAGTATACATAAGATACACACTATCTTATGTATGTAAGATAGTACATATTCATGCACACTCTCACACACACAAAGAAATATGTGATGGAAATTATTAGAGTTCTTTAGAATTTATTCCAGACGGGAATTGTATATTTTCAAGAGAAGCATTGCATATTCTCTAAAAATCCAAACAAAGAAACAGCTAAAACTATTTTGAATAAAGTATAGAAGACTTCCTCAGAAGGCTATTTTAATATATGTACTGGGAGCTTTTGTTCAGGAGCAATGTTTTAAAAACTAGCTGATCCACAGAACTATTTAATAGAGTTTTTTGTTTTTGTTTTATTTATTTATTTATTTATTTATTTTTTACAACGCTGCAACCATTACAACATAATGCCTATTCTAAACAGGGAAACTTTGGTAGGGTTCCACAAAACTCACTTCAGAGTTGAGGTCTAACTCAGTTGCAGGCACCATCATCTATCAAATGTTGATCAACTGTTCTGTTTACCACAGCTGTATAACAAATGGTTAGATCTTTTCATTAAAAAACATCTTAAAAATAAAAGACATATGGACTGTTATATGCTAGGCAAAGAAGGGCATCCCACAGTTAAACAGATCATTTTACGGCAAGCAGAATTTTTGCTTTTGTGTTAGATCTGCTGCAATCATTCTTATAGCTACCTAATAGTAGCTCAAATGTATAATGTATTATTGCTGCAGACGTAGTCAATGCAATATTGTGTTCATTTGATATGTCCTGTGTAAAATACCGTACTCCAGTTCCAGTAGCATTTCTTAAAAGTCCCCGGGCCTTTCTCCACTCTGATGCAACACACATTGCTATATGAAAAACTTTCATCTCCAAAGCTCTGCAGGGTTTTAAGCTTAATTTCAAAGCACTGCAGGATTTTATGCTGCATAGCTCCCTTTTTTAATCTGAGGGTATCGTGCCTTTTAGAAAGTGCTGTACAGAAAACCTACCTCTAAATGTGTGTTAGGAGGCAATGTATCCCACATTGGGAATTAAAGAAACCGAAAGAACAGCAATGATGCTATTATTCCTTGAAAAGCAGTGAATAGAAATGAAGAGGAATATATTTGCTAGTATATCCAAACTACTATGTGCGGAGTGCTTGATGAAAAGTAATTGTAAACTAACTGCTTAACCAAACAGTGGAGGGCTTATGGGTTGCTTGCATTTTGAAATCAATATGGAGAATTTGAATTAGATTTTAATATCAAAATCAGCCTTGATTTTAACTGTTTTGAGCATTGTCTAGTGAATCATAATAATATATGCTGGGTGTGACAGTTCTCATGTAGTTCTCTTAATCTTTTAAGCTGCTAGTTTACAAGAGTTTACTGGCTGTACATACAAGTCAATTAACAACACTGACCTCTCATTTGTTTGTTTTTAAGCCCAGTGTATAGTTAAACATAGATTGAAGAAGATAGATTTCAATAAACATAGATACAGGGCTAGATTCAGGGCACAGACAGACCAAGAGATGAAGTTCCAAGCATCAGTATGATGCTCTGCATCTCTGACAGCAGAGAGATTAAGAAAAATAATAAAAGGGGCCTTAACCAGCCTGGAAGGTGGGTGTGAAATGAACAGTCTGCTTATTTATTTACTGAGTTTCATTTTCTCCTTTTAAAGTATTTAATTCTGTCAACTGGAAGAAATAACAGTGTTATAAGGATATATTTGATTTTTTTTTTCCCCCAATAGATAATACTGGACATAAACAAATTAAGAAGTGCCTGGCTTACTCTAAAAGTAAAGTATAGCAAAGACAACTCTGTCCTTCAACTTGCTAAAGAAAAAATTGTGACAGCATGTGATTTTTCATAGGAGCACGAAGCCACACAGGAACATAGCAATTGCATGACAGGATGTGTGGTTTTGTGAATGGGCTTCTGGACAGGCCTTTAGAGCTCTTGGCTCTCTTGAAGCTGGGACTTTTTCAGTCCTATTATTCTGTGCCATGAGAACATCATGTATGCATTACATTGCAATGTGGTTTAAGTTATAACCTCCCTAGCTAGTGCTACTGAATTTTGAACAGAAGACTCTTAATAATAATACTGATAGAGAAATGTTGTTAAGTATTATATACAGCATCACTGTACAGTATAATTCTATTAAAAATATACAGTGGTATAATTTCTACTTCTCCCATTGCCTTTCGAAACTATATCTCAATGAAGGAAAGAAAAACAAAACATTTATTGGAAAGCACAGCAATGAGAACTGTTTGCTTACAGCATTAGTCTCATTGGTATATGATGTGAGTCCTACTGAGCTATCATATCTCATAATCACACTTTCCATTACTTCTCATTTTTCTACCTGTGAGAAAGAGCTACTGCATTCAAACACAGTTATAATGCTTGAAATGTTCAGCATATATTCCTTGACAAAGTGTATTTGATCATTTAAACACGACAACAGAAGATGGCCATTATTCCAAAAGTGCTTATCTGTTGAGAACTATGAAAGTCTGCATAGAAGAATGCTTCAAAAGAAAGAATGGACCAGAAGAGAGAGAGAGGGTGCGAGCATGCATGCACAGGAATTTCTCTGCCTCTTAGGAAACAAACAAACCAGAAGAAATGAGGAGAAAAAAAAAATTATTTATTAAAATATATTTTAATTAAATATAATTTAATTTAATTAAATTTTAATTAATTAAATTAATTAGAATTAAAAGAACGAAGAAAGAATCTTCCCTCTTAATATGTAACCCCTCTAGGAAGTATTTTTTTCAGACTCCATGTCAGAACATCAGATATATCCTACAGTGATTCAGGAACATGGAACATTTTCTACAGAGGAAATGACCTGGAAAAAAAACACCTGCCTGACTGGCCACAGCCACTACTGGATTTGAATACTGCCTCTGTTTCTTACAAAGGTCCAGTGTTTTGCCATCATAAAAAAAAAAAAAAAAAAAAAAAAAAAAAAAAAAACCAAAACCAAAACAAAAAAAAACAACAAAACAACCTGTCCTCCAGTGACATTTAAATATTGAAGAAAGTCATGTCTGCATCCAGTAAATTTTCTTCACTCTTTGAAAATGGAGAACACTTATGTAGATATTACTGAATTTTGAAGTGATAGCTTTGATAATAATATTGAATGACATAGAAACAGGGAAGCAAATCTTACGTGGGGCCAAACAAAGAGTGAGCAAAGTCAGACTCAAAAAAGAAGATAACAAATCACAAAGCTAGATAGGAATGAAGAAAGATTATAAAAGAAAAAAGAAAAAAAAAAAAAAGGAGGAACTGATGAAAGTAGAAATTGTGACAAGACCATTTCTCTATCTCTAATTTGGAAACAGATTATTTCTTTTTCCACACAGAGCAGGAGTAATCTTCACCTAAAGCATTTCTTGGTTCCTACCCATATGAAATGTGTTGTAGTTTAGCCTGGCAGGCAGCTAAGCACCACACAGCAGTTTGCTCACTACCCCTCCTACAGTGGGATGGAAGAAAGAATTGGAAATAAAATAGAGCTTGTGGGTTGAGACAAAAAGTACTTACTAAGACAGAAAAAAGGGGGAGGAGGGAGGAAGGAAAGAAAATAGCAATGATAATAACACACATATATATAAATTTTGATATTTCAACAATATAATTACCACCTGCTGACCACTGTCCATCCACCCCCCTCGCCCCCACTGATCAACACCTCAACCAGCTACCCACAGCTTTATGGCCTTCCTCATGACATTAGGCGTTATGAAATAATCTCTTGGACACTACAGGCTAGTGACAGGCTAGCTCTGCCTACCCTCACCCTCCTGCAGCACCTTAATGGAGGCAGCGATTGGCCATTGCTGTGCTCAGTCTAGTACTGCTCTGCCACATACCTCTTGCTCAGCAACAATCAAAACATCAGTGTGCTATTAATGCTGTCTCAGCTGAATCATGGATCAGCCAGGAGGTTCTTCTTCCCTCCTCACAGTAAGTGAGGGACTTAATGCACGTGGTATTCAAAAAAAAGAAACCCTTCACTCTTGCCTAAGAAGAGACCTGTCTATTTCAACTAGGAATTGAAATTATATTATGTGCCCCACTTGTTCCCAAAACCAGCAGTGCCTGTTTTGACAAAGAGAATTTCCCCAAGAGTTATGAGTGCATAGTTGTCCTAGTGAACATGTTGGGCTGTTGTTTTCTAGTCATATTCTTTGTGCACTGAAACACTATGGATGTAATTAAAGACAATAAGTATTGCTAGTAACACATTATCTTTGTTTTCAGCATTTTCTCCGTTCCTAAATAGAAATCATGAATGCATATTAAAATCCTTTTATCAAAGCACTTTGAATTCTGTTCTAGTTGAGATCTGGTTATTTTGAAATGTAGATAATGATAAATATCAAGCAAAATATAGCACTGTACATAAAGCTCAAGGAATCAGATGTCTGCCATACAGCTTTAGACTGAAAGGAAATGCCACTGTTATAATTTTCAGTGCAAATAACTTCAGATTGTTTCTAAGTAAAACATTTACCATTGATTGAATCTAGGCATTTTATTATATTCAAATTATGACTTATTAAACAATGCATTAGTAGCTTTTTAAAGAAAATAAAAAGCCTTCAGTTATTTTAAGTTATTAACCACATGGCTAACCAAGTGATTAACCCCTGACTCTATGTTTAACTGAGTCTCATATCAAAAATTTAACACATGTGGAATGCAAATGGTTCTCATGTAAAACAAAACACAACTAAGAATATCTGCTGACAAAATTGTATCTCAGTGGGAAGAGGTAGATTTTTAGCTTTTATGGAGCTATCTGTGTGTAATGCAGAATGCAGACCCTAAAAAAAAAAAAAAAAATCAGTGAATATCTAAGACAGAACAGGGAGTATCATTGGGAAAGTAGAAAACGCAGCCACGTGTGTGGCCATGTGCATGGCCTCTTCACTTGTACCTCCTAAATTCTAACTTGTGAACCCCGTTTACAATATTTTGTTTCTGGAAGTTGTTTCCTGTCAGACTTCACAATGGGAGCATGGGGTCAACCCTCCAATGGTCCAGGAACACAGTGACTTCCTCTGTACGAAATGACCATGAAACAAAACTTACCCAGCAGGCCACAGCCATGTATGGATTTGAATTTGTAGTTGGATGCTGTCTCTGTTTCTTACAAAGTTCCAGTGCCTTGCAATTATTAAAAAATTGTTCTCTAGTGTAATTGAATACTGAAGAAAGCCTATACAATCATAATATACCCACATCCTGCAAATTTTCTTTACTCTTTGAAAAAAATGGAGTAGGCCTGTCTAGATGTCACACAATTACTAAGTGCTGTCTGTGATTATAATATTGTTATTTGTAGAGATCTGTATGCACAACAGGAATTGAGACTTTTTCTGATATCTGTTTCACTGGTATATCAGCCTTATAGGCCTACGTACTTAGCCACTCAAATCTGCTTAACATGTGGAATGCTCAGTGCATAACACTCTCAGACCAGTCAGAAGCCTTTGCTAATGCAAAAAAAGAACAAACCACCACCAACATTATTTGATTCCACTGATATATGACTGCAATCAATTAGAGAAAACTTTGTTTTACAGCACTACTGTCTCCAGTACAGCTTTCCCCTCTAGGCTATACCAGCCTCACTATTTTTGTTGGACGGAAGCAAAACATTTGATTTCACTCTGTTATACCTGATGAAAGAGTCAGATCCAACTTTCTTCAGAACGTCCACTGCTTCTGTGTACCACTTAACATTCTTAAGGTCAAAATTATCAGCTATCTCACTACAGCTGAAGGTGTCCTCAACTTTTTTCCAACCTTCATGCCTCCATGGGAGAGCTGACAGATCTTAGTGTGCTGACATTGAGAAAATAGTACAAGGCTAATATATTTGCTCGGGCTTTTCCCTGTGGGAAGTGTGAGTACAAACTAAATTGAGGGTCTGACTGGAGGGAGAAATAATAATAAAAAAAAAAAAAACCATCATGTTTCTATCTGTTAATAAATTAAATTGGAAATTTGTTGATGTTGGAAATCCTCCCAGAGCCCTAATGATAGGTTTATTTTTAACATCAACAATAATAATTAATGATACATGTCCCTCAGATGCATTTTGGCAACTAAAATTAAAAAGTGTAAAATGTATAAATATTAAAATAAATGAATGTAAATTATATACTTGCATGAATGCCTCCTCCTAGAAAATCTCCTAGACTGTGTCCATGCATCAGATGACAACGTTAGAAACAAATTAATGCTGGAAAGTTTATCTGTATTCTCTCCACTCCTCTGCTGGGAATTCCCTTAGCAGACTCTGTGATCTATGCAGATCAGATCACTTTGCCTGCAGAGCCTACTACTGAAATCAGTGCCATCCTCTGCACATGCAGTAGCTTTCTAAACTGATAGCACTAGCAGGTTTAGATCATTGTGGGGTAGCAATTTTCCAGACGTTAGAAGGCAAACCATTTTTTTTTCCTATAGTTAAAAACTGAATAATATTACATTTCAGATGTACTGCTTTTTAGAAGCAACTGAAAACAAAGGTATTGTCAGGGTCAGAGAAACTGAATGTCACAGTGTTGTGCATTTGAGCCTAACAAGATGTAGAAGAAATAAGCTAGGGAATGCACTGCACTGCTGTTTCATGCATTCATAATCATCTACTTTTATTTCTTCTTCAAAACAACTTAGAGGTATTCTTTCCAGAAATTTAAGCTTTCACAGCATGCTAGCAGGTTTTTGCACATAAATTTCCAGAAAAGACAAGTGAATCCAAGTCACTCAAGCCAGTCCCAGTTGACACATGAAATTTTAATTTCAAAAGCACCATGAGATGAGTTTAGCAAAGCCCATACAAATCATTTAAGATGTGTAACATTGAGAGACTTCCAAGATCTACTTGTGCTAGGGGCAATACACACGTGCCTAAATTGAAAGTCTACATGGTGCTTTTTTGACAGAAAAAAAATTCAACATTCAGTTTTGGGTCTGCTTTGCATATCACGCAGTATTTAGTGAGTACTGAAACTTCAATAACTAACACCTCCAGAGGCTCAAATATGCAATCAAGTTGTCATGGGATAACAAATGAGATGTATTGATAGCTTGTGTGCACGCTTTTAGCCGTGGCAACTGCAAGGCAGCACAATTCCGATTAGTTCTAATTGATTTCAAGCCTTAAATTTTGTATTGGCAAATTGTGTGCCGAGAGACTAAATGACAACTCAACATTTTGGAATCATCCTATCTGTAATTGATTTGACAATTTCCTACAAATAAATGGACATGTTTTATTGTTTAGCAGCCACTGATTAACTAGGATAGAAATGTTCTCCAGGTATTTAATGGAACGTGAATCAGTCTTCTCACTTAAGTTTAACAATCTGCCAGGAATATAGTTTGATTGGTGGCATATAATATAGTTGAGTCCTCTTCCCAAAAGGAAGAATCTTTCAGAGACAAAGGGAAACAAACATTTGATCAGGTTTAAACTCTTACAAATAGGTTTCTGGAGAGATTTTATGGAATGAGGTTTATGAACAGTTACAAGAGATAAACTCAGTCTAGCAGCAGTTCCATAGTTAATTCTGCACTGATACCAAGGTCTAACTAAGATTCATAGCAAAGCCATTTTACTCCCATTGTAGTATGGCTGCAAAGCCTTGTGAGATCATTCAGTTCAGAGAAACATTATTACTATCCTGTATTCACTTTAAAAGATAAGCAGTGCTAAAATGAAGGTTTTATAGCAATAATTAAATTGCTAGCACTCAAGCCTGAATTCTGACTGACTTAACATAAGAGGATATACTCTAAAGGCAGACCTGAAAGCTGTTTTAAATATAAGGAGTGTAAAATCACAATGCAAATAACAACAGATTTAAAATTAATCCTATCTTTTAAAAACCCAAGGTACGTAGGATCTGACACATTGCTTTGTTGCTGTGTGTAGCTCAGTTAAGCTTGTTAAGAAAACCATTTTCATTTTAAGCCTTCACCTAACTTTAAGTGGTATTTAAAGAATAATAATTCATTTCCTACCTTAGAGAAATTATTTAATAAACATGGGATAGTTTGAAGATTTGACTTTTTATGAAATAAAGAGCACAGAACACCAATTATATGCCATACTACTAATTAGAGAAAGAAAGAGAGATGTAATCACTTACTAATGGAAAAACATTTTGTGCCAACCTTATTCATACTTCCTTCCAACTGCTGGACTTTTTGTGCCAGATACATTTCAGTTTTCTTCAGAAAAGAAAGACACTAACATGTTTTCCATCCTGTTTTTAAACCCACAACTCTAGCGCAAACTGAACTTCCTTGACATTTCAGGAATTCTATCAGTTTTAACAGCGCGAGTCCTTTTTATTACAAACATGTACATTTCCCTGCAGTTTTGCAAATCTCACAATTACCTTCATTTAAAATGTTCATGATTATATCTAAATGCACGCTTCTAAAATTTATCTTTACAATTTTCTTTCAGCAAGTATTCTGAGCATGATTTTCTATTAAATTCCACAAAATACCTACTTATTCATCCACAACGTCAGTTTTATACAAGTTGTGACAAAACCATCAACAGATAAAAACACTAAAACACTGTTACTGTCAAATTTATCAGCACTACTTTTGATGTCTACAGTGTGACTCACTGGGACTTAAGGTGACAAGAATGTGTGTTTATTACAATTGGAAAGATTAACACAGTGAAAGGCCAACATAGGAATACAAGAGCAACAAGAGCAAAGGGATCAGCGCCAATAGGATGGTACCTCACAGGAAAAGTAAAGGTGCTTACCCATCTCTGAAAATCTAGACCCACACAAAGGACTCCAGAAGGAAGGGATCTCCCACCAAATTTCCTTCCATAGAGGCATTCAGCCCTTAAATGGGGTCTAAGAGAGGTGCAGCCAGGCTCCACCCCTTCTGATCTCACAGCTGTACCTGTGCTTCCAGGGCTGGCCAGGCCCTTTACCAGGTGATCAATCAGTGGTTCAGGCTGTGTCTTAACAGTTCCCATACAGTGTCCAAGAAAACAAATCTAAAAGATCATGTTTCAGCAACCATCTAAAACTTAGAGGCATAGAATGCATTTTACACTAATACCAAAAAGGATCTCTGGGTACATTATTTTGATGCCTAACTGTAACTAGGAGTTTAACAAGCTAAGCATCCCTATTGTGACTAAGTCCCACTGTGATCTATAGCATCTAACACTTTTTTCTCATGATGTTATAAGTATACTAGGATCACATTTAGTGAATGCCAACTTCAAGGGGTCTGCATGTATGACCTCTGTTACTTTCACTAGAAAGAAAAGGCAGGAAAGGACAGGATGTGGGTGATTATTCTTGACTTTCCACTATTTGCTAAAATCTAAAGAGTAAATGTAAAGTGTACGCTAACTTGCAATTGGCCAGGGCAAAACTTCTTGTACTTCTGGAGCAATTAGTTTTGACTGCTGTTCCAAACAGCATTCTGGATTATTTTGATTGAATCCAGCAAACAGAATTCACTTCTCCCCCCCTCCTCCTCCCCCCAATAAAAAAGCAAATTGATTCACTTAGGAGCTGTTTCCAAACTTGAGTGTACTTCATTGATAACACAAATCTCACAGTTCATTTACATACCATCTCTTAAGCCAGCTCTGAGTCTGATTCTGTGAACTTCTACGTGATTTGTTTCAGAGTGAAATATATAGTGTATAAGGAAAGAATTCTCATTTATTAGTTTCTAATAAGACCAAACAAAGAATCTGATCAATCCAGTATTCGTTTACGTTAACTGCAAGATGTAGGGGCCCAAAAACTCATATATGTGAGAATTCAAAAATAAAAACAACAACAACAAAAGAAGAGTTAACTGTAAAAATGAACTTCAGAGTGTATGTCAAGGTTAAACCATACCATATGTTCCTGAAAATATGCAGACACAACAGGGAATTGTAGGGGAGTATAAATAAAATCTAGTACAATAAGTAAATAACCTTTTGCACGAAATTTACACCATTGTTCTTTAAACGATAATCTTACAAAAGAATTTGTGCTTTCTAATGTTTTATTTTGATATAAATAAAAAGTAATGATTTTATACAAATTGTTTCAGAACATGAGCTTTACATTGCATTTATCAAATAATAGTATTTTTAATGTATTATTTTACCAGATACTAATATAAAAAATATCTTGATAAGATTTTTGTATCTGTTTTGGTATATATGGCAGGCGAATTGTATGCCTGCCTTTTCAGACATGATAACCCACATAGACAACTTCATGTTGGAAATGCAACCTTCATAGTAGAATGAAAATAACCGAGTTGCTGTTAGTGTTATTACTATTGTTCAAAATGTTTAGCTTTGTGAAGTATATTCCTATGACACCTTCATTTAAAAATCTTTTCACTGTAGTCACAAGTGTTTATGTTGTTCACTTTTTTTTTTTTTTTTAAGATTATTGTTACATAAATGAAAACACATTTGTCTGTAGGTTGATCTACTTCCCATTGACCGTTATTCTATTTCCACTAGAATTCAACAAACAAGCAACGAGGTAGAGAATAGGTGTGAAGCCCAGAATAGCTACTTGAGTCATCAACAGATTGTCTGAAATGATTCAAACAGGTGTTTATGAGAGAATGAGCTCAGGACTGTGGGGGTGAATTCCAGAAGAGATCAAACTTCTAAAAAGGTCCTGAAGAACATGAAGAAAACAAACAAACAAACAACTCCCAGCACATACCATTTTGAGAACAGCAGGACAGCAGAGAGTAAAGCCTGGTCTGTTTACTTTGGGCTGAGGAAGGACAGGTAAGGCACACACTGCAGCACTAAACCCAACACTACAGTAAGGGAGTAGGGAGCACAGTGCATCAGCGCTGCGCCTCTCAGCATGTCTGCATGAGTGGTTGGGTGGGTGAAGACACTTACCAGCTGAGAGCTGCTGGAGCTGATACAGGTGTGAGTCATAGGTCACACATTCAAAAAAAGTTTTTTTTTTATTGTTAATTAAAATTATTAAATTCATTTAAATAAGCTCCAACAAAATCTCCAACAACTAGTTTTTATAGCTAGACCAGGAGGTCACAGGCAGATGGAAAACAACTAAAAAGATAAGAAATAGGTTGGATTGGGTGGTAATTTACCTGGAGGCAAATGACAAGTGGAGTACTACAGTGACCTGTCTGTAATGTCACTGGCAGGGAATAGGCAGCAAAGTTCTTGTTAAACTCTGAAGATAGGACCAAACACAGTCAAGGGCAATGATGCTATCTTGAGAGAGCTAAACGTGTTGGAGGGATGGGAAACTCAATTGAATATGAGTCAACAGTGTGCCCTGGCAGCACAAGTGGTCAAGTGCATTGAAAGCTGCACCAACAGGAGCATAGCTAGTAGACTGACAAATGATTTTCCTCCCTTTTTCAGCACATTAGATCACATTTAGAATATCACATCCAATACAATCGGGACACCCAGTACAAGAAAGTCTTATGGTGAATTTAGCAGAGGCCATGAGTATGGTTTGGGCTAGAACACATGCATTGTGAGGAAAAGCTGAAGAAGGTGCGCTTGCTCAGCCTGGAAAAGACAAGGCTTTGGGGCACGTAACACCAGCCTGTCAGTGCCTACAGAGAGCTGATTGAGAAGATGTAGCCAATGTCTTCGCAGAGATTTGGGGTGGGATGACAAAGGACAATTAACACAAATCGAAACAAGAGAAGTCCAAAGAAGGTACATGCAAATGCCTTTTAGCTGTGAGAATAGTCAAGCACTGGGGAGTTTCTCAAGGTTTCATGCAGTCTCTACAATTGGAGATTTTCAAGACATGACTACATAAAGTTAAGTCTTTAACTCTGGATAACCTGTTCTGACCTTACAGCTGACTCTGGTTTGAGAAGGATATAGAACCAGACAACCTTCCTAACTGAAAATTTCTGTTATTCTAAAATAGGTCACAGAGTTCTGATCAAGGTTCTGGGGACTGGAAGCAGAGATTACATGCTGATAATGTCTACCCAATCTCTTTCTTTAGCCCACATAAAATTGAAATGCCTAGTTTGTTTAGAAGCAGCAAACTGAATGATAAACTTGATGTATTTTGAGAAACTGAGTGGCAGGTACTTGTGAAAACGTTACCTTTACCACTGAGGCAGGTTAACAGTAGCATGAATGACAATGTTTACTGATCTCGAGTAAGAAAGATCTGCTCCTTCAAGAATCTGAAAATAGGTAGCTAATTCCACTGATGTCAACCAGTTTGGTCAGAATTTGGCACGGTGAAACAGTATTGCTTAAGCAGAACTACTCCTGTAATAGTTACGTTAAGTGGGCTCTTCAGTTAATTGTTTCTGAGTTCCCAAATACACAGCAGGCAGATGTCTGTGGTACAGTGTACTCTGAGAGATGACCTATTTAATTGTGGGTTTCTGTAAGATTTGACCTATTCTGTTCAACAAACTGTTGCACAGAAAGGAAGAAATGGCAATCAGCAGAGAAGGTGACAACTGGGAACTGGTGAAAAAAATGGAAGGACATATTTGTCCAGGTCTTATTGATTAAGTGGATAGTATCATCCTGAAGTCCTCAGAGCATGAGCTAAAGTACAGAGTTCTACTGCCTGAGACGCTGAATTCCCTACATCCTCATTGATTTTCTAAAACAACCTTAATGCTGTGTTAGCATCATTTCTCTGTTCATTCCATCTGCTCTTAGGTCTCTCCTGCTGTTTCCTAGGAGATATATTGCCATGATGCCTGCATCTGTAAGGCGGCAGCAGATATGGGGCAAGAGCCACATGGTTAGAGACAATACTAATGCCACCTGAACATTTGCTGGGTTCTCAGGGGATCCCTCCACCCACTGTTTCCCAAAACCTGAGGGAGTCCTAGTTACACAGTCAGCTGCTTCAGAATGCTGTGGGAACGTGGCACTGTGGCTTCTCAGCTCCTTTCTACTCCTATTTGACTCTTTCAGCTTAGAATGCCTATTTAAAAACAAACAAACAAATGAACAAAACCTAAAACTGGATTTATTTTTATCCAGTTGGCCTATTTAGTGGACACTCAAATCTTGTAATCTGTAAAATTTTATGATTTTTTTTTTTTTTGCCTGTTCACAGTAATTTTATCAGAACCGCTGTTTGTTTATGTTATGTGCTTTAGGTGGTCAAAGACATCAAATTCTAAAATAACCACATTTTTTCACCTACTTTCAGGGGAGATTAATTTCAAAATGTAAATAGCAAGAGCAATAAACTGGATATTGCAATTAAACAGGGTTGATACAGAGTATCAGGGTTGCTAAATGTTGCCTTGTTCCCAAACATCTTTCCTGGTATTCCCTGGCACACATAAGTCTGACTAACAAAATGTGCAGGGTTTTATGACATTTCTAAAAATATGCCTATTTTTTACAAGTGACCCGAATTCCAGAATTGAACTCAAGTATGATCAGAAAGAGACAGTATAGAAAATAATTAATTTTTACCCATTTGTAAATATAACTTATTTGGAGTAGAGAATCTGTTCATTAAATGGGATCAGTAACATAAATAAAGATGTATTGCTTTAGTGCCAAAGGTCCACATAGAAAAGAAATAAAACCATATTTTTCTGATGGCAAGACAATATAGTAAGAGTTCCATTTCAGTGGAACTTACAAATCACTGATAGATTTCCCCAAAGAAAGATGTCAATCTCTTCAAATTAAAAGCATATTGCTTTTGTAGATGTAAGTATATCTCACAGTATTTGTGAAATAACAAATACTTGAGCAGTTAGGTTATATATGAAATGTGTTATCTTTCCTTAATTTGGGAAGCTTCATTTCAACATCACAACTAGATTCAGCTGTAAAAAGGCTACCCCTGGTGTATCAACAGCATTACAGGTATCCTCACATTTAAATTAGATTATGTGGCAAACATCTAACATTAAGTTTTACTTTGGATGTGAAAACAAGAAACAGAAAGAAGCATCAATATTAAATTAATAAGCATATCATGCTTAGTATAGCACTTATTATATTGAAACATGATATGTAACCAAATTCATAATACTATTGCAAATTCATCCTTCAGTGAACCGTGCTACAAAATGGAATCTGACAAAACAGAAATCTCTTACAAATTTTGATGCATTAAGGCAGCTTTGAATAAAGTTCTGTGTTTGGAAAATCTTGGGGAAACATACTGAAAAAGACAGAACATTTCTCAGATATGCCCTTCAATAAAACGCACAAGTTTGACATTTATGCTGACAAACTTTTTAAAATTTTTTTTATTTTGCTATTCCAGTCCAAATTTTCCACAAGGAACCATACTCCCTCCTAGATCAGTAAGAATTCTTATTCTTACTAGAAACTAGATAGAGGCCTCATGATCTAGACCTCTGGTCTAATGTTAGTGTCCTCAAGTTACATTTTATATACTGAAACAGGAGAAAAAATCACTTTTAAAAAAGGAATCTAAGAAATGGAAAAACTATGCACTTCTCTGTAAATAATGTGGCCATTTCTGCCCGTGGGAAATACCATATTCTTTTTTCACTGAGAAAGGCAGAACTCAGTTGAACTATCAAGAGTGTAACATTGAAACGCAGTTCTCACTAAAAGAAGCTTTTCTAAAAACATCAAGAATGTATTCAACCTTAAAAGAGCAGATCTAAACTCAACATGCCAAGTATCTATGATTTACATAAAGGAGAAAGTAAATAAAAGAAAACTTACACTTATTCAGACCAAGAGAGTCAATATTTTTTCTGCAATAAATGTCAATATGTACATTAAAAAAACATATGTATAAAATAAATTTCCTGGAGATGGGGTACCTTTGAAATTAACAAAAGTGGTTGATGCAGTGTTCAATGTAGACAGAGAAAACTATGAACTTCACCAACTGACAAAATCTTGTTTGTCATAAATGCACCCTTAGTACACTTAATTCACACATGATTCAAATTTAAAATTGAATTCACCTTTATCCAGATTTACAAACATCCAATATTAAAGGGAATATACACACATATAGCACTTGGGACAGTTTAAACTCAAACAAGTCCAAAGCACAAGGAAAAGCAGAGCATTCTTCAACTCTGTGAACATCAACAGCATCATATGGTTACTAACTAGATGCCCAATAACAAGCAAATTGCAAGAATAAGAATGGAATAGAATAAATAAGCAGTCAATTACAGCATGTCATATTTCTCAAATTCTCTGATACATTAAAAACCCTGATCTCATCTTCTGACCATAAAATACCATCACAGTCTTTAACATAGAATAATAATTTTTAAAAGTTGACTTGAATATTACATTATTCTTGATAAAGTATTTTCCAAGATTTCACTTAAAGCTTTCAAACAAACCCTAAAAACTTAAATTATTTTTTTGCTTGTGGTAAATAACAAAATCCTTGAAACAAAATCTACAATGTTTTTTTAGCTTGAACCACAGATCTTTCTGAAGTTCTAATTTCCATATTTAATTTTCCAGCTCAGCAAAATGAAAACATATTTTTTCCTATAGATGTCAGTATTGTAATCTATACCAAAAGACTAAAAATCAAATACTGACTTTTTATGGTGGTATATGAGCACTAAAAGTAAAGATTCTAGAACTTGTACTGAAAAACATATCATGCCAAAACATATCCTTATTTGCAAACGTAGTGAAGTCATATCCAGGTCTGATTGCTTTAATTTGACTAAGCCTTCGCTAAACACTAGCTTTAGCTGGCCATTTTGTTGATGGTACACTCACAGTTCCTCTCTTGGAGGTACAATAAATTCACAGGTCACTGGACCTGGTGAAAAAAAGACTTTCGATGCGTAACAAGGAATATCTTCAATATAAAAAACATATTCTTCCTTTGATCCATCAGAGGTACTCCCTGTCTAGAAGCTCCCTGGTGGTAAATGTATCAAGAGCAAGACATGGACTCAGAAAGAAGACAAGCTAAGTAAAAAGTGGTATTTTAGAATCATTTTTTCAGTCTGTATATTCAAAAACCACGTGACATGTTGTTTTTTCTGTCAATAATTCTCTCTTCACATTTCTATTCTTAGGATTGGCAGTTCCCAAAAAGAAGTCAACATAATCTCTTCATTTTTAGGATTTCAGAAGGCAGAAGTGAGGGAGGTCAAAGACATTAAGATTCATAAAAAAAGATGTTCAGTTCAGTATTCCCAGTGTAAAGCATTGGAGTAAATCTGCCAACATACCTCAGGAACACGTTCTCAAATACAGTCATTCTAGTGCACTCAAACCTCATTTCCACGATGGCAATAGAGCCTTGAAATTGATAATAACATACTATGTGTGACTGTGCAAGTTAGTGTGGAAATTCCAGAGAGGTTAAATCTTTCTTCTGCCTTCCACTGTTACTGGCATTCTAAAGTCACCTGCAGATGTCCAACTTTTTTCCACTGAACAAAGTCTTTGAGAATCTCATGGTTTCCTTCTACAAAATCTTTTTTTTTTTTTTTGCTTGCACCTCTACAAAATTTCAAAATTTAGAATATATTAGTAACTTAATTTCAATGATTTTGTTAAGTTTTGTATTGGAAATGATAATTTTTGGTTTTGGATATGTTTTTTAAAGTACAGCAATGTAACTCCTGTTGAGCTTATGATCGTTCTGTCAGCTAAATTTCTAAGAACTCATCTAAAATTAATAAATGGTTAATTGTAGATTAAATAAAAATTGTAATTTCAGCAGAACGATGAAGGGATTTCATTGGATTGGGAAAAAATCAACACAAGCAGTGCATTATACAGTATAAAACACTGAGTTTAAGAATTACTTCACAGGTTTTTGCTCACCGAAAACTTCAACACCACTCTATTGCCTACACACCTATCTGCCAGTTATGTTCTATTTTATATTCCAAGCTATCAGGTAGCTGCAGTTAATTTTAAACAATCATTTGTTGTCACTGCCCACCATCAGTAGGCACTGAGTGGCTTCTCCAAACACTAACACAGCCTTGCTCTGCAGGAACAAGGCAAATGATTTCTGTGTTCAGAAAGTCTGAGAACAGATTACTAATAAATCAGCAGTCTATCACTAAATAAGATATGCAGGGTTGTTACTTTCTTATAGCTACATCAGTCAGAGATCTAACAGTTCTATAGCTTGTTACGATGTCTGCGCACTTTTTCAAGAGTAGTACTCTAACTTCTAAGTAATTTCCACTTGCCTTTCGAGTACCAGTGTGTTAATACAAAGACAAAAAAAAAAAAAAAAAAAACTGTAGCACAATCCTATTACAACTATTATAATGAATCCGAATTTGTGCTTTTGATGTTGAGTCTTTGAACTTTCTGCTTTGAAATTTAGTTAGAAAACATACAAGTCCACCACGGAGAGCACAGCTTATCCAGAGGGAACAATACCAAAAGGGATTTTTGGAGGGGAAAAAATAACGATGAAACACAGTAAATATTTTCCCTCTGTTAGTAGCCTACCAAAAATGCAAACTCCTATGAGTGAAGGACTAAATAAATGCAATTACTTCAAGCAAAACACAGATAAAATAGAAGTATCAATACTTGAGTGCAAATGTAACAGAATCTATCATACCTTGTTATGTGTCTGAGTTTGTCCAACCAGGATAAGGATATTTGATGAGATAATAGACAGGCAGAAATTGATTAGAATTATTGACCTTTCAGATCTGATGTATCTGTTCAAATTAAAAGAAAAAAAAGAGAGGATACAACTTTTTAAAAAGGAAAGCCACTACTAAATCACACAAAGCTTTAATGCAATTCTTAGAAATGCTATAGAGAGGCACTCTGATGTAATTCTCTTGCTCAGAGTATCAGTAAACCATCACATTTCAGACATAGGAACTATGATATTTTCATACATAGTCCCTCTTAGTTTCTTTGTATATTTTAAAAAAGTTTGTCAATGCTTCTTTTCAAAATTATGACAACAGTTTTCCGACATCATGCTGATAATAATGGGCTTGGATACATTCATGTTTCTTTTCACTCTCCCTCCTTATGCCTGGGAATACCCACAGCTTGCATCAACCAGTCTCAAAGCTAACTTCAGAAGCACAGGGTGATTTATATGAACAGAAGATCTGATACACATGCATAACTAAGATTCAGATTAGTTGAAGATAATATAGCAATGTATATTGAAAGGTATTATTGTTATAATGATAACATTAATCTTGAAGTTACACCACCTTTACAAAATAATTTGTATAGAGAAGTAATAATATTATAAGATCTTCATCTTCATAAAATCTATTACAAAAAATGCTTGTTTGGAAAAATTAAATTATAACAGTGAGCAACAGACACTTTCTTGCCAACTTATTATACTCATTTTACAAGTACACTCATGATGAAAAATGCTCTTACCTACTTCCTCACAAGATGCAAATGTTCTCATTTTTCTGTGCACAGCTTTTTATACGTTTGAGCACAGAAATAGAATGATGATGGTTTCAACTGATGTACCTTACTGACCTGATATCAGAGTCACTAACAGAGTAGATGTTCACTGTTAAATTAAGCGGAAGTTAAGGATGCTCAGTTTATCTGAAGACCAAGCCACAAGTTAATATATTTTATGATCTATACTGTAAATTTTCAATAATATTGCTTTCTACTCCCAATCTGTATGCCAGTAGATGAGACTCTGAGGTCATAATAAGGGATGCTGCCCCCATAACAGATGTTGACCACTGGGTATGTAATAGATCACAGTCCTTTCTGCTCAACTACAATTTAAATAATACACCATTACTTTCTTTTTAGATAAGAAAAAACAACCCTGATACTACAATTCACTTTTCTTTTTTCTTCCTAAAAATAGAATAGTGCTGTTAAGGCTAGGTTTATGAATTTGAAAACAAATACAGAAATTCTAGTGCCTTTGTCTACACTGTCAGTGTGCTGTTACTTTCCAACTTGCTAACTACTGATTCACCTGAGCCAGACTCCAACACTGAGTATCTGTGGCCTATAAGAGGTCTTAGCAGTTGGGTAAATACAATGCAATGAGAAGCTCAGAGAACTGACTTAAGCTAGGAAGAGTTTAATTTCTCTATTACTGCACCAGTTTTAGCTCTTCATTACAGAGGAAAGGAAGGTAAAAAAAGGGAAGATATTCCAAATATAAATACATAAGCATGGGGTCAAAATTTCAACTTTCTTCTCACCTGCAGATTTGTAATAGTTAATAATAGATTATATATACATCTCAGCTATCCTCTCTGTACATGTGGTTACTACATGCTTTCAAGACACTTGTTCAGTGCAAATTGTAATGATGCAAATGACAGCCACTCAGTAATCATAATATTTTTGGAATATCTCAGTGATAGATGACCAAGATTTATCAGACTTTTCTTCAGCCAGAGGGATACAGAACCCATGTTAAGTTCTTCACAGTACGTTACATTTTTTTCTGAGCTTGGAAGTTAGACAACAGAGAAGACCAGTTCCACTGAGCATGACAGTATTTCTTTCCAAGTGCTAAATATATCAGAGAGTGCAAAAATAACACTAAAATTCTTTAGAAATACCCTTTCAGAAATATTCTTAGCTTTGACAGACAGGAATTTAAAATTCTTATACTTATTATATCTTATGTGACTAGATAGTCTACATTTATTATATATCTGTCTAATCTTGTGAATTTCTGGGGCTCCATAAGAAAGGGAAAGACAAACATGGTATAGAATTATCAAACTGCTTCTAGAAGCAAAACCGTACTTGTTGATTTTACATTTCTCTAAAAAATTACCATTTTCTAAAAATTACCATTTTCTCCCTGTTTTTCTTTTCTTACGAAGAATTTTTTCTTTTACTATGCAAAAAATTAAATGAAAATCCATGTTCACTTTTTAAAAAAATATATACTTCTACTTTATATGCCATTTCCTCTCACTTTCCACATTAACATGTCATGTTCCTTATCACAGATCTCAAAATTAATCACACCACATATTATTTTCTCCATGACTATCTATTGCGCATTTGAGACAATACTTTCATGTATTAAACTTAGAATAGTAAGAAAGTCAATTATTGGACAGTACCAGCACACTATTTGAGACTACTTTACTTTCTTATATGAAATACACCACATAGAAAACCAAGTAAAGTATTCATTAATGTTATGAATACTTCACCAAAGAAGCAATATCATTCATATTAAAGAGGAGAAAGATGAGTTGGCTGTAGTACAGTACACTGCTAGTAGGCCAAGAGAGGAAAACTAATCAATCACATCAATAGACTTAGCAATGAAAAAATACATTTTTTTCCCTAAATAATAAATGCTTGATCTAATGGTCTCTTTAAACTTTAAATCAACTAAATACAACTATGTATTCATGTTTAACTTTGTTAATACATTACATACCTCCATAGTGCTGCATAGACAACTGCTAGGGTGACCAAGGCCAAACATGAAAGACCACTGCCTACTATTAAGGTTACTGAGGGTGTACCAGATGATTCCATGATCTGTAGGTTACAACAGATAACCATGAAGGAAACCAATCTCCACCAATTAAAACAACAGGTCAAAATACAAAAAAAAGCAATAAAGTAAATATTATAAAATCAGACAGTATCAGAGATAGCTTCAGTAATGTTATATACGAAACAGAAATCAACTTAATTCCAAAACTGATTCATACATAAATCTGAGATATCTTTAATTACTGATACAACCCTTGAGGCCTTTGAGTTTTGAGCTTTAAAATAGCTTAGAATACCTGCATAATATTTTGAGAAATAAAGATGGTAGTAACATTACAATGTGATAAGAAACTATGACATGAACACAACTTTAAAATATTCCCCAGTTAAAATTAATTTAAAAAAATTACCTTGAGAAACAATGTTTGGAATTGAGTATTAAATAAACAGGTTGGTTTTATAATAGTAGTATATTAAAGATCTTTCACTAATTTTTCCAAGAAATTGGTTAATGTTTATTGCAGAATTATCAAACTTTCTGAGTTTTAATAACTTTGACTTCGATCTACTGTTCTTGCACAGTTCATTTCCTTGGGCCTCTAATCATATGGAAAGAATGGCAAGATGCCTACAACAACAGTATCATAAGTATTTCAAATTTAGAATTAATTAGTTTGAAATCTGTTTATTAATAAAACAGAAAAATAAATAAATGACCTTGAAAAGAAAGTAGCTTTTCCTTCTATGAAGAAAGCTACTATTGTCAGATACAAGGCAAGGTTTTCCCTCCCTGTGTAGGTGTTCATATTCTGTAATACATATGGTCTTTGCTAATGAAAAGGGAAAAATAAATATACCTAAAAGTTTGAAAGGATTCAGTGCCTGATTTACAAAAATTCTGTTTAAAGCCTCAGGGAGGTATGGCAAATTAGATTTTATCAAGATATTTTTCATCACCCAAATGAGAGATAAGGCTGATATACTTTTAGGCCAAATCTCAGTCAGAAAGTAACATTTTATTTCAGACACTTTGTTCCAAGCTGATCTACTTTGCTATTAAAGAGTCTGATCATGTGTTTCTAAACCAAGAAAATGAAATTAAGTCTTTACATGGTAACTTCACAAATATTTGTTTTTAGCTGTATTTTACATTCAGTAATAGTCTGCTGATATCCTTCATGTTTACTCTTTTACATGAAATCTTGATTATTTTTCTTACATTGTATCAAAGAGCACATTGAAAATCTCTGCTGAAAATGTCCAATGCAGATATGCAATCTGTCTAACTACAGTATCTAGGATTTTCCTAAGAGCAATAATAAAGCCTCCCTATACATTCCCCTGGAAAGGTTTGCAACCTTTAAAAAGCTTGTTAAGTTGATAATTGTTCAATACAAAAGTTTTCAACACATTTGCATCACAATTAGAAGGCTTTTTCTGAAAAAAAAAAACAAAAAACAAAAAAACCCCACCACAACAACAAAAAAAAAAACCAACTACCACATAGAGTTTATGAGCATGAAAATTTCACCAGGATATAGTTATATCACAGAATCTGGAATTTGTTTCTCTGAAACACTGTGTACACCAGGAGACTAACATTAGCCTACCTGGAATATTAAACAATTCCTCAATGCAACGCCTGAAATATACCTGAGAGGAAAGCTCGACCAGCCCCCCTCCCCCCTCCCCTCTTATCCCCCCTTCCCCCACCCTCGCCCCCCCGCACTATTCCTTTTGCATTAGAACGGGCTTCATTCCCCCCTTCGTTACTTACTATTTCTCTAGGTTGCTGAGCCAAAATGGCGAAGGTAGAGAGACGATCACATAAGCATTTCGTATGGGATGCATCGGTAAGCACAGTTTTACATCCCTGGGTGGACCAGGTTCCCAAAGAGTCGTTCCTGCAAAGGAGAGAGAGAGAGAAGGGGGAAAAAAAAAAATGGGGATAATTACGCCTGACGGCTGATTCCGTGAGAAGACAATGCAGCTGAGCCGCGAGGAGCGCCGCGCAGCCCCGGACAGAGCGAGGCACTTCGCGTGGGGCAGGACCGGCCCCACGCCGGGCGCGGAGCGGGAGGCGCGGAGCTGTCCGAAGCCGTGGTGCTGACGGCCCGGCGCGTTGCGCTGCGCGGAGCCCCGCCAGCCGCGGCAGCAGCCGCCCCCTGCGCTGCCAGCCACCTCCGAGCCTCAGCAGAGCACTGCGAAAAACTCATTGGGGGAAGAGGGGGAGGCTTTCTCTCTCACACTCTCCCCCCCCCCACCCCCCCCCCCCCCCTTTTTTTTTTCCTTCCCTTTACTAGCTCTTTTTTCTGGCTCTTTTATTTAAAAAAGAAAAAAAAAAAAAAAAGTGGTGGTCGTTACTTGTAGTCTCTTTTTGTTTTCTCTATGTGTATTTATTTTTCCTTGTGTGCGTGGATAGTTTAAAGGCAGATGGTTCTCAAACGCCTGTCTGGGTTATGCCAGTTGGACTGGGAGATGCCGGATCTTCTGTTCTGATGCTTATTTTTGCTGAGGATTTTTTTTTTTTTTTTAGTTGTTTTTAGTGATCAGCCTTGGAAATTTCACCCTGGAAACGGCAGCATCAGATGCCTCCAACTCTTGCCTTAGCTCCAGCAGAGGGGTGGATTTCAGTACAGCAGCACACAACATCACCAAAGAGACACACGAGTTCGCCCTCCAGACATCACTCAGTCAACTCGCCTTTCCCAAGCTCCCTCCCCCTTCGTGATTTCTTTTTCTTGGGGTGGCAGCAACACACTAACCCCAAGTCAAAGAGATCATTTGCTGGCACTTTTCACCGACCTGCCCTGAAGAAAGCAAGATGATTAACACGGTCCCCGAATTCAATTAGCCATTCAATATGCTAATGTGAGGTCTGAAACCCACCCCAGCAGAACAATAAAAATGGTATCAACCCACGTTTTCTTTATGCGGACAAGGAGAGAGGGAGAGGCAAAAAAATCATTCCTGCTTTTTTCCTGAACTGCAATGGAAAGGGGAGGGAAATCATTACTACAGGAAAAAGAGGTTGGTTTCAACTAAATCAAACCTATTATCTTTACATATGTTATGTTTAGAGAACACCAATTGGGTTTCTTTCTTCTTGTTTCCCCGTCTTCGTGTCCAGGGAGCAACTGCAGGACTCCGCTGCCAGCAGCAGCGTGTGTGCTGTCAATTCCTGTCAATATCACCTCAGGTCACTAAATGACTTGAAACCACAAAAATAATGGTGGAAGAAACAAAATTGGGAAACAATAATTTTCAATCACTGTGTTCACTCTTGTTTCACCCCTTGTGCCTCAATAACCCACCCTTATGAGTGGCTCTAAATACCAAGAGTCCTCATGCAAAAGCAATCTGTTATCCCAAGTCCACTCTCAGAATGCAGTTCGCGCCAGTCCACTTCAACATTGTACATCACTAGCTTTTGAACACACAATAGATGTAACCCTTACCTGCTATTGTCTTCAGAACAGTATCCTCTAATATATAAAACAAACAGTAACTGAATGAAACAATTGAGAGAAAATCACAAATTCTTCAAGCCACTGTCTATTAGCTTTCCTCCACAATAGCGCCTTTTGGAGAGCCACATGATAAATCAATATCCACATTGAAATATGTAGTTACACATTCTATATTCTGAAGCACTATCTTCTGGATAAACTAACTAATTTATTTTATTAACTTTCTCTTATCTTGTGATATAGTCAAGGCTAAATGAGATGCATTTATCTGTACTGATTAAATATTAAAGAACGATAGCTTAAGAGAAATTGGCATGTTTTTAAAACAAAAGGATGGTATTATTCATTCTGAGAACAAGATTTCATATACTGAATTCACCCTATGCTGGAAAACACAATGCATCCAGTTAGCACTAAATCCTTGCAGGTGGTGTCCAATGCAGAGACTTAGACAAGACCTAATTATAAAAGGTAGACAACCACAGAGATCAGTTTAATTTAAAACAAAACATCTGTTACAATTATAATTGTATTTAAATTAGTATTAATCATGGGCAGTCCACCATGTTTAGAGGGACTCATTCAGTTATTCAAGCTGTTCATGCAAACGTAAAATTCCATTCACACATTAGCTGACCAGTTTTCTGTACTACTATATTATCAGAAATTACAAATACACCTTGTATTCTGCAAAATTACTTGAACATTATTGAAAATTGGAATGGATTTTTCAAAAACACTGGAATGCAGAAAGTGGTCTAATTAAACTTAACAATAAGATATTCAGTGACACGTTAGGAGCAGAGGCAGGCTAATATTGACATTTCCTGCATTACAATCTTCATCTTCTTCTGTTTTTCTTTTTCTTTTTTCTTTTTTTCTTTTTCTTTCTTCCCAGCAACATTATAATTCAAAAGGTAACAAATGAAAATTCATTGATTAAATGATATAGCTCTATTTGTAACTAATGGAGTTGAAAAAAAAAAATCTAATTTATATATGTAGCCAGTTGAAAGGATGGCTGACAGAAACTGAGCATATTGTTACGAAGTCCATGAAGGAGATGGAATAATGAGTATGATCCAGTGGAAAAGTGTAACTGTAATTTGTTTCATGATGCTCATGCCTGCAGAACTGTAAGTGTGTGATTATTTACTCAGAGATGTTGAACATTTTGACCTGCTGATATAAAATCAGTATTTTTTTTTAGGTATAAAGTAAATAAGGAGTGGAATTCAGATGAAATTTGAATGAAAATGGATTTTAAAAAGTTATACTATATTCATAAATCTCAATGCTACACTTTTTAGTCAAGTATTTTATCCATGATCATCTGTGCCTCTTGTAAAACAGACTTCCTGGGCTTGTCAGAATCGAATCCATATTTAGAAAATTCATTCCTTTTTGGCGTGACTTTCTTTGAATATATGTCTAGTGTTTGGGGTTATATGAATATGCAAACGGGCACCTATTATTCCTGTGGATCTTTCTTGTTATACAGAAAGCTATAAAGAAGTGACAGGTACTATTAACACATGTTCTATTTATATAAAGGAAAATTATCAAATTGAAAATAGGTAGCAAATATAGATGTAGATTCATGGCCATTATTGGCAATTTTGTACTTTTCCACAGAGTTGCGGATGATTTAATCAATCTGGCAGAATTCCCATGATATAAGCAGAGGAATTCCCAAGAAGCATATTCACCATTGCAGATCCTATGTCATTCTGCAGTTTAGGCAGATGTAATAGTGGAGAAAAAAAGGGAAACAAAAAAAACATCAAAGTATGTAAACCAGCCTCACACATCCATGGCTAATATGGCATAATCTCTCCCCCCCGCAAAAAAAAAAAAAACCCTCAAAAATTTCTAGATAAGAATGTCCTTCTCAGAGAAGTCTTACAGTTAGAGAAATGCCAGTGTCTTTTCAAAACTCTGTCAAAGTTTAATGTAAACTCTGCAGTTCTGATTAGGAACTGGGTAGATACTGTGCAATAAAAATAATGGCCAAATGATGTACAGAAAAAACATTCTGATTGAATGTGATACAGTAGAAGTAATGTCATTTTTACTGATTAATACTGTATTATGCAATACTGCATGGCATATATGATTCTCACTACTGTAAACAATGTTATGACTGTCTCAGATATTGAAAGGGAAATGCAGCTTATAGGATATGAGCTTTTTTTTAGAATAAAAGACCCAAATACTTCACAGCCATATCTGTCAATCTGACAAAGACTGCTGATCAACCCACATTTAATATGCTAGCAGCCATGCTTCCCTTATTCTGCAGTATTTTTCTTAGTCTCATGTCATGTTTTTTTTTCTTATTATTCACATATTTTGTTAAAAACAGTAATATACATGTCTTACTAATTGCATTGTTCTGTCTACTTTAACATAGTTGTGACTGAAAATCAACTATGGCACCCCTGTTAAAACCATTCAGTAAAGGGCTTAACCAAATAATATACACCATCTATCTCAAGCAGCAGAAGTTGAACAGAAGAGGCAGACAACCATCGTGGCAGTGCAAGGACCTGCAGCTTAAAATGAGAGAAAAGAGGAAAATGTACAGAAAGTAGAAGCAGGGTTGTGTATCCTGGGAGGAATACAGGGCTGTTGTCCATGTGAATAGAGATAGGATTAAGAAAGCGAAGGCGCGGATGGAGCTGAACTTGGCAAGGCATGTGAAAGATAACAAGAAGTGGTTCTATAGGTACATAGGCTGAAGGAGACAGGCCAAGCAGAGTGTTCCCCCTCTGATTAAAGGTAATGGGGAGCTGGCTTCCTCAGACATAGAAAAACCTGAGCTACTCAATGAGTGCTGTGCCTCAGTCTTCACAGGTGGTCAGGCTTCCCGTGTCTGCCAGGACCATGAGCCTCTTGGTGAGGGTGTGGGGAGTGGCTTCTGTCCCACTGTAACGGTGGAACAAGTCCAAATCCTGCTCATGAAACTGAACATGTATAAATCCATGGGGCTGGATTATATCCATCCTAGGGTTCTGAAAGAGACGGCTGATGAGGTTGCCAAGCCACTCTCCATCATATTTGAAAAATCACGACTGTGAAGTCCCCGGTGACTGGAAAAAGGTAAACATTACTCCTATTTTTAAGGAAGTGAGAAAGGAGGACCTGGGGAACTACAGGTGAGCTCCCGGTGAGCCTCACATCTGTGCGTGGAAAGATCATGGAGCAGAAGCTATGTTAAGGCACGTATGAGACAAAGAGGTGATTTGAGACAGCCAGCATGGCTTCACCATGGGCAGATCTTGCCTGACCAATCTGGTGGCCTTATATGATGGAGTGACAGCTTGAATGGTTGGGGAAGGGTGGTGGATGTCATTCTACTTGGACTTCTGCCTTTGACATTGTCCCTCACCACATCCTTCTCTCTAAACTGGAGAGGAATATATTTGAAGGATGGGCTCTTATATGGATTAGGAATTGGTTGGCTGGACACAGCCAAAGGATTGCGATCAGTGGTTCTGTTTCAGGGTGGAGGCTAATCACAAGTGGTGTCCCTCAGGGGTCAGTCTTGGGTGCTCTTTAACATATTCATCAATGACATAGATGATAGCATACAGTGCACCCTCAGGAAGTTTGTGGATGACACCAAGCTGAGCGGTGCAGACGGTACATTGGAAAGAAGGGAAGCCATACAGAAGGACCTGGACAGGCTGGAGAGGTGGGCCCATGAAAACTTAATGAGGTGCTGCACTTGGGTTGGGGTAATCCCAGGTACTTATACAAACTCAGGGAAGACCTCCTTGAGAGCAGTCCTGCAGAGAAGGATTTGGGGGTCCTGGTGGACGAGAAGCTAGACATGAGCCAGCAGTGTGTGTTTGCAGCCCAGAAGGCCAACTGTTCTGGTCTGCATTAAAAAAGAGTTGGCCAGCAGGGAGATGGATGTGATTGTCCCCCTCTACTCAGCTCTTGTGAGGCCCCGTCTGAAGTACTATGTCCAGGCCTGGGGTCCCCAGCATAACAAGGACACAGAGCTCTTGGAGTGGGTGCAGAGGAAGGCCACTAAGATGATCAGAGGGCTGGAGCACCTCTCCTATGAGGAAAGGTTGAGGGAACTGGGCTTGTTTAGCTTGGAGAAGAGCAGGTTCCGGGAAGACCTCACTGAGGCCGTCCAGTACTTGAAGGGAGCATATAAACAGAAGGGGGAACAGCTTTTTACAAGGGTGGAAACTGATAGGACAAGGGGGGAATAGTTTTAAACTGAGACAGGGGAAATTTAGGTTAGATATTAGGAGGAAGTTTTTCATACAGAGGGTGGTGGCACACTGGAACAGGTTGCCCAAGGTGGTTGTGGATGCCCCATCCCTGGAGGCATTCAAGGCCTGGCTGGATGTAGCTCTGGGCTGCCTGGCCTAGTGACTGGCAACCCCGCACATTGCAGGGGGGTTGAAGCTGGATGATCATTATGGTCCTTCTCAACCCAGGCCATTCTATGATTCCATGACTCTATGATTCTACTTAAATAACAGGATAGAAAATAGACTACATGAACATTAGGAAATTATAACATCAGCTCTCCTGAGGTAACCTTAATTCTCCCAACTTCTTCAGTGTGTGCATTACTGTACATTTTTTTTCTATTCAAATTGGTGCTGTTTTTCCTTTAGGAAGAGATTTTGATATTCCACTTCTATTACAATTGATGAATAGACAAATATGACAAACAATTATGAGAAGAAAGGAGAAAATGTGGACGATATTTTTTTTTTCACCTGGTAAATGATAGACAATACTCTTATGGCCCTTCTGAAAAGCAGATTATCATTATTGTGCTTGTTCAGATGTGCAAGATGGTATATTAGTGAAGATAAAGTTCTTTCAAGACCTGTTTACTTCTTTACACCTGGACTTAAAACATCAGGGAAGCTATAGGAGAGTCGAACTGCAGGACTCTCTTTTCAAATTGTGCATGTCCATATGTCTGAAGCATAACCTAACCCTTAGTATACATAATTTCTGCTGTGGTTTATCTTGTTCCTGCAGTAGTATATGGCAACATCTGGTTTATCTCCACAGTTGTTCCTAATGAATAGACAAACAAACCAACCCAAACACACTACCAACAACAAAAAAGATGAATGCAAACCCTTTGCATAATAATGAAACACATAAAAACTGCAGTTTACCAAACTGTTGTTTAGCCTGAAATTGTTACTATAATTAACAATTTTTTTTTACCCTATGCAAGTTAGAAAAAAATAATGCATGAAATAATGGAAATGAAAAATAATAGAATGTACTAAAATAACTGTTTTATGACTATATGTCTAAAATATGAAGTGTCCCCAGAATTCTCTCTGAATTTGCAAGGTATCAAAAGAAAAAACTAGGTGACGGATATTTTGCAGTTGAATTTCCAACCAAAACACTATAGGGAGTTCAATTACCAAAAGAACAAGGGCACCTTTCCAAGTAAGGTATTGAATTATTTATTTTTCCACAACAACATCTTTGCAATTGTAGGTGTGCTTTTTTTCTTTTTTTCTTTTCTCTTTTTTTTTCAAAGAAAGTGGAAATTCTTGAAAATTTTATTTTCATTTTTATTTTCATATATAAAAAAAAAATGCTATCTGATTGTTATTATTATTATTATTGTTGTTGTTGTTATTGTTATTATTGTTGTTATTGTAAAATGAATGTGCATCTGGGCTGGAAATCAAGTTTTAGTCCAGTGTGATTAAAATTAGATGAGATACTAAGCCATAAAAAATACGTTTTACAAGATAGCAGTTGTAGTTATTACATGGATTGTTACATTAACTTTCTAATAATCTCCAACACATAATAAGATCTAAGGGAAGAAAACAAAAATTCCTTTGGTTGTCAGTTTGACTACTAAACCAATGATTCATCCAAAGGAAAGATATGGGATTGAGTATTAATGCTTGGATCAATATTTTATTTTTCTTTCTACACTTTCTGTCCATGCAGTTTAGGGCATAATCTAGAGAAAAGTGCACATAAGCTGTACTGCCATCAATACTCTCTTTGACATTAGCGTACTATAAGTGTTTCAAAGTGTAAAAAGAAAGGAAATTCTAAAGGAATATTGTGATGAAAATAGTATGAAATAAATATTGGGAGTTTCATGCCTCCTACTGCATAGTTCTCTATAATGGTATTCTGAACTACCACTATAATGCGGACTTACAGCACTTACGCACATTTTTATAAGATACTGGACAAAGCCATTCTACACTGTTTTTGTGGTTTTTTGTAGTTGTCATTGTTTTTGCTTGTTTCTAGGAATATCATCAATGCTAATTTGAGCTAAAGCATTCTCCCTCTTTTCCCCAGATTGTATAGAAAATCCGATGAGATGAATGATAGTACATCCAAAAAAAAAAAACAACAAGGGAAATGAATTTTTATCCATAGCTTCATCTCTGACTCTGTAGATGCCCTCTCAGATAAAGCACAGAAGTAAATACTGGGCATTCCTACTGTGTTCGCGCTACCAAAGCATGTCCTTATCTGCTAAGGATTTATGAGAAGTATGACTTCTTTGCCAATGGACTCACAGGGTGAATGGAACAGATGAGAAAATTTCCTTCCACAATATTGTATTTTGTATAAACTACAGGAAGCAACAGAGGGATGTGTCCTATTTTCATAAAAGCTATAAGAATTGAAGCATACTTATCAACTCTACTACAAATTTCATAGTAAATTGCTGTCTCCTTTCCTTTTTGTTGATGTTTCATTTACTCAGTGTCAATTGTTAGTTTAATTTTGTCTTTCATTTGAATACAATTTTGCTAAGTTCATTTATTATTGCAGGGAGATATAGTGGATGACCAAGACAAGAAGAATCATGTTACATTATGAAAGCATGTACTGCTTAACTCGGAGCATATTTAGAGATAAGTCTCTCCATTTAAGTTGTAGTATGACAGATTTTGTCACTTGGGGCAAAAAAATCATGTAGACACTTGTTATGTTAAAATACATATTCTCAAAGTTTTCAGTATTGAGTGTAAAAACATTCTGGATATGAAGAAAATCCCTCAATTTTGACCATATTAATTTATAAGATAATATTATCAGGTATTTAGTAGCAAATATATATACATATATATTGTTCAACAAATGATTTATTAGCTTTCATTTTCCCCCAAATCAGTAGAGTCATTCATATTCATACGTTCAGATTATAAAAATATTAGTGTATATTTATGGTGATGTAAGGAAACATTGCTATCTGGTAATTTTTCAATGATGAACCTGTGAGATCTTTCACACTACTATTATTCACAGATACTCCAAGCAAAAAGGTACGTTGTGATCTGCATATTGCCAAGGGCTTGAAAACATTAGGGGCTCAGAAGTTTCTCCTGAAAATTAAGAATGTCAAATCCTAGATCAGGGTAGTAGCTATCTTTAATGTTTCTTAAAAATGAAAAGATTAGTAATAAAATACAGATGTATAATTATTTCAAGATTCAAGGTCAGGTATGACCAACAGGGAGAGAAATAAATTCGAATACTAATGGCAGGGAAGTAGCATAGGCTCATCTTCCATCACTGTTACTATTACAATATCCTATGTTATTCGAGATTGGATGACATGATAAAACTTAAAGCAGAACTTGTTTGCTCTGCACTGAGAGCAGTGACTTTCCATCTATGGTCACTGGAATTGTAAAGGAACATCTGTATCAGCTCACTGTTCATAAGTCATTGGGGCCAGATGGTACCTGCACAGAGTGCTGTAGGAATTAATGGATGCTATAGTTCCATATCTCTTAGCAATTTAGCAAAGGCTGTGGGAGTTTGGGGAGATCTCTGCTGACTGGAACTAACCAATATTAAAATGCATTTTAGAAATGGTGTTTCCAGTATGCATTTGAATTTGAGCTACTATACTGATCATATCTATACAGTGGCCTTTCGGTACCTGAAGGGGTCCTGCAGGAAAGCTGAGGAGGGACTTTTTACAAAGGCACATAGCAATTGGATGAGGGGAAATGGCTTTAAAAGGGAAAAGGGTAGATTTAGACTAGATTTTACAAAGAAATTCTGTACTGTGGGGGTGGTGAGACACTGGAACAGGTTGTCCAGAGAGGTTGTGGATGCCCTCCCACCCTGAAAGCATTCAGGGCCAGGCTGGATGGGGTTTTGAGCAACCTGGTCTAATGGCAAGTGTCCCTGACTATAGCAGAGGGTTGGAACCTAAACGCTCCATGATTCTATGGATATTATACCTACCTATAAAAAAGGCATGAGAGAAGATCCAGGAAACTACAGACCTATCTGTAACTTTTCCAATCCCTTGAAAAGTTATGGAGAAAATTATCCTTGGGGATTATTGAAAGGCACTTAAAAAAACATAGCTATTATCAGGCATACTCATTGTGGTTTCATCACAGGAAAGTCTTGTCTTAGTAATTTAATCTCCTTCTACAATAAAATCACCTGCTTAGTGGATGAAGGGAAGGCAGAGGAAGTAAACATTCTGGATTTCAATAAGGCCTTTGATATTGTTTCTTACAGCATCTTTCTGGACAAATTGTTCGACAGTGAGATAAACAACTACACACTACACTGGGTGATGAACTAGCTCAATGCTAGAACTCAAAGGGTTATAGTAAATGTAGCTACATCTGGCTGGTGGAAGGTCAGTAGCATAGTTCCCAAGGACTTAATTTTAAGTCCTTTTCAACATTTTTATCAATGATTTGGATGCAGAAATTGAAGATATCATAGAATCATAGAATCCTTGGAGTTGGAAGGGACCCTGAAAGGCCATGAGGTTCAATTCCCTGCAGTGAACAGGAACACCACAGATAGATCAGGCTGCCCAGGACCTGATCCTGACTTGCCTTGAAAGTCTCCAGGGATAGGGCATCCACTACCTCTCTGGGCAATCTGTTCCAGTGCCTCACCACCCTCACTGTAGAATACTTCTTCCTTATATCTAACTTAAATCTACCCTCTTTGAGCTTGAAACCATTTCCCTTTGTTCTATCATCACAGACCCTGCTAAAGAGTTTGTCTCCTTCTTTCCTGTAGCTCCCCTTTAGATACTGAAAGGCCGCTATCAGGTCAACTCAGAGATTTCATCAGGCTGAACAGCCCCAGCTCTCTCAGCCTGACCTCGTAGGAGAGGTGTTCCATCCCTGGGATAATTTTGGTGGTCCTTTTCTGGACATTCTCCAACAGGTCCATGTCTCTGCTGTGCTGAGGGCTCCACGTCTGGATGCAGTACTTGAGTAGGGTCTCATGGCACAGAGCAGAGGGGCAAAATCCCCTCCCTTGCCCTGCTGACCAAATGCTGAGTGCTGAATCTGGGACGAATCATACCTCACCATCTGGTGTCTGTCTATGAAGGAGTGACAGAATTGGTGGACAAAGGAAGGGCAACTGATATCATCTAATAAGGCCTTTGCCATGGTCCCTCACCACATCCTTATATCTAAATCAAAAGAGGGGTAGCCCACATTGAGAGGGAGATGATCTACTCGGCCCCTGTAAAGCCCTATTTGGAGTATGGGATCTAGGCCTGGGGTCTCCTGCACAAGAAATGCGGAGCTGTTGGAGTGGGTCCACAGGAAGAACAAAAAGATGACCAGAGGACTGGAACACTGCTCCTATGAAGCTCCTATGAGAGAGTTGAACTTGATTAGCTTTGTGAGAAGAAGGCTTCAGGGGACTTTACTGTGTCCTCCCAGTACTTGAAAGGAGTTTATGAACAGGAGGGAGGCTAACTTTTTACATGGGTAGACAGTGATAGGACAAAGGGAATGGATTTAAACTGGAAGAGGGAAGATGTTAGGTGAAAGTTTTTTATTCAGATAGTGGTGAGGCACTGGAACAGTTAGCTCAGATAAACTGTGGGTTTCCTATCCCTGGAAGGATTAAAGGCACGGCTGGATGGGGTCATGGGGTCAGGCTGATACAGTGTGTTCCAATTCTGCCCTTGACAGAGGGGATGGAACTAGGTGATCTCTACAGTCACTTCCAACCCAAGCAACTTGATTCAATTCTGTCCTGTCCTATCCTCTCCTCTTGTCTGCTCTCCTCCGGCAATGTTTTGAATTAGGCTCCAGAGATGCCAACCATAATATAGGAATAAAATTAAGCCACATAAAGAGAATATCAGGAGAGACAGTGGTCAGACACTGGAATGATGTTCATAATGATGATGCAGACAAGAGCTTTTGGAGCTAGGTATGTACATGCTACTTTTCAAAAGCTTAAAGGCAGTTTCATTTCAAAATGCCCAATGGAGTCTGTTTTACATTGCAATTCAGTGGTTTCAGTTTCCTTCTCTACCAGAGGATTTTGAATTGATATTTTGCAGCTGATGGCCTAACCACCAGACTACTGTGTATTCTGGTCTGGGAGTACCCTGACTCCTGTTGAGGCAGGTGCTCAATGAACAGAACTACGCACAGGGCTCAGAGGTCAACCAAAGCATGGACTTTGTGGCTGTACTTCAGGAAAACAGAGTTTGGAATCCACATTCGAGCTACTGCTCCACTTCATCTTAATTATTCAGGAGTCTGAACATTAAAACAACAGCGTTACAAGCTCCCTGACGATCCTCAGGTTCTATACATTACTTTGTATTTTAAATGCACTTTGAAAAAATACTGAATTTAAGCCAAGAAAATAGTTTAAAATGTTATAGAATACACAAGGAAAAAAAAAAATAAAATGGACAATTTACTCTATTGACATCAGGATGTCAGCAGCATGTTTGCTTCTTAATCCAGATGATACTCTGCAACATTTTCTAAACATTCAGTTTATAGAGTTCTGTTTTCCATGTATGTTGGGACCCAGGTTATGTCCTTTGCCTTGTGTATGACACTTGGCTTTTACAAATAATCTTGTTTTGTAAGTCCTCCCCAGGAGTTTCAACAGATCTAATCTATTTTTCCTCAAATGAATTGATTTATTTTTTATTTGGGAGATAATCTCACCATTCCTCTTAATTAAAATAAGTACTTCTTTTTTTTTTTTTTTTTTTCCTTGGAGAAGTCTCTTTGTTAGATCAGATGCTATCTTGTGTACCTGACTGGCCAATTAACAACTCTTGTTTCAATAAGAGTAATGCTAATCTCCTTATTCTGTCCCTGGTGAGTCAGTGTGCACCCTGAATGAACCTTCATCACATCTTTTATTGGTTATCAGTCTGAACATTAAAAATACACTTGATACAAATATCTCAGTAGGAGAAATGCATATAGGTTGCTGTTGGCTCTTAACTGGTATCAAACACATACTAATTAACCAATTTTAAGCGACAAAGAATTTATAGTGATGATGCTCAATATCTTCAGTAGGATAGCCTTTCTTCATTGAAAACCTTAACTTTGGCCCTGTAAAATTGTAATCTTCCCTTCATACAGTCAGTGTTTAGCTTTAATGTAAAGAGTAGGAATAATGATGAACAAAGGTAGTGTGAGAAGCTTCCTTATTTCAAAATGCCCCACAGCTTGGAGATTAGGTCATTCCTTCTGAAAGGTTGCAAGCAGAAATGCGACATGAGTTAAGTCTCTTCTAACTTGTGTGAATAATTGAACAAAAGAACGACGGTGTAGGTTTTAGTTTGTTTGTTTGTTTATTTGCTTCATTGGGTTTCTGTTTGATGTAACACCCAAGTTACTGCTAAGTCAAGGCCACTGTGAAGAATGGCAGAGAGATGACTTGTTTATGTAACCTACTGAAAGGTAATTCTAAGGCTCTTCAGAGCACACTTGAATGAAGACTTGGTGAACAAAAACTTTAAGAGTCATAAAATCCTGTGGGTTTAGAATTTTGCATATTTATGTGGTGAATGGAAAGGAGGTCTGATAAAGCCCATTAAAGATTGAGGTACCTGCAGTGGAAGGTAAATATCTCATGTAACACCTGAGGCTTTATTAAAATGGTAATGCAACAAATTGTTGCAAGAAGTTCGAGTGTGGTGAGTTTGTACATGCCTAGGTGACAGTAAATGTAACATAAAATATCTAAACACATATCTTTCCTACAGCGTTTTTTAAAAATATGATTAAAAGCATTGTTAAAGTTGACATATGTAGGTTTGCATTACATCTCTATAAATCACAGGGTTAATTCCTATGACAATACAAAGAGTCATGCATCTTTTTTTTAAAACTATATCTATCTATCTATCTATCTATCTATCTATCTATCTATCTATTTATTTATTTATTAAGATGCGGGACAACTACTGTGATTACAGAGTAAAGTAAGTTCAAGTACCAAATTAGAAAATTGAGGTTTTGTTTTTAAAAGAAAGAGGAGATTTTACAATAATCTCTTTAGTGTATCTTGAATTTTGTGAACTGGACTTAGCACAGTTACTGTCGCCTGTCAATAAATCTTATTACCTTAGGACGTAATAATGTGGCTTCCAGATTCAAAACATTTTGAGTGCAGGTACTTTGCAATGCCTTTGCGTGAGCTATTGCTCATCTAAATCTTCCTGAGTTGATGTGTTCAATGAAAAACTATCTGCTACTGAAAAATTACACCAAAACTTCTGCACTCACAGAAAACAGATACATACAGTGGCTTGCTTCTAGAATTTCCTACACCAATTGGTGTCATTTCTATACTAAGAGAATAAAACGCAATTAGTAAACAGAAAATAGTGTCAACTAACACACTTTTTAGCAGTGCTTCACATCTATTTACTGGTAGTATTACCTAAAATAAAGTCAGCAGATACTGGTAATCACTGAAGATAACGTTTAAACTGTGGTTTGTTGTGGTGTTTTTTTTTGTATGTGAATGTTTTTGTTTGTTTGCTTTTGTTTTTGATTATTGTTATTGTTGCTTTTCATAGGATTTACTAGCAGAGAAGCCAGAAGGAAGTGTGCATCACGCAATAACACAGCACATGACATCAGATGCTTAAGCTCCCCATAGCACTCAGAAGTGCTGAAAAAAGAATGAGGGTTTGCACCATGCCATGTATAAACACTGAAAATTATTTATCAGGGATTATGCTAAATAGTATAATGCTATGTGTTGCAGAGTAGGCCACTGTGGTGTGTAGTATATCTGGTACACCTACACTGAAAACGACAAATACATTTGTAACAAACATACCAAGCCCTGGAGGACACCACTTGTGACTGGCAGCCACCTGGATTTAACTCCATTGACCACAACTCTTTGGGCCCGGCCATTCAGCCAGTGCTTCACCTGGTGGAGCGTACACCCATCCAAACATGGGCAGCCAGCTTCTCCATGAGGATGTTGTACAGGACACTGTCAAAGGCTTTACTGAAGCTCAGGTAAACTACATCAACAGCCTTACCTTCACCCACTAAGCAGGTCACCTTGTCATAGAATGAAATCAGGTTTGTCAAACAGAATCTACCTTTGGAAACCCATGCTGACTGGGCCTGATCCCCTGGTTGACCTTTAACTGGTGGCTCCCAAGATTATCTGTTCCTTAACCTTCCCTAGCACTGACACTTTATGCTCTGCAAAAGCAGGGGGTGTTATAATGTCTTTTTCTTCTACGTGCTGTTGAATATGATGCACTCCATAGCCTTTGGGTATGATAGAAAAGGATGGGAGAGGTGTCCCAAAATTAATAATGTTAATATAATAATATTCAGCTATCATTACACATCACCTTGCAGCTTAAAGCCTTAAAACAGAGATGGACTGCACCATCCTGAATCTTGATATGAGTTGGAAGAAAGGTAAGATGTCCCTAGGATTCAAAGCCAAAATGAATGCCAGAAGGTAAATTTTTTCTAGGCCCAAAAGAAAATGCTATATTTATTTTATTCTGTCTCTGAAAAGAGGGCTCATATCATATTTTGTTGCTTATAACTTTGTATCACATACACTTCTGAAAATATATGTATCTAAAAACATACATAGGAATATAAAATCATAGAATATCCCAAATTGGAAGGGACTCATAAGGATCACTGAGTCCAACTCCTGGCTCCACAAAGCACCGCCCAAAATCAAACTCTATGAGAATGTTGTCCAAAGACTCCCAGAATTCCCATGGGAGCCATGACCACAGCCCGGGGGAGATTGTTCCATGCCCTTTGCTTTCTGGTGAAGAACCTTTTTCCCATATCCAGTGTGAACCAGCTTCATGCCGTTAACTTAATTCAGCTAATACTGCAGTGTCAGCATAATGACATGAAAGGCATACAGCAAGTTTTCCGTCTGCGTGTCTGCAATTTGTTGTATAAATGGGGCATGCGTAAGCTGAAAATTCCAAATTTGAAATGCCATTCTTTTCACTAAGACACACTGCTACAAGCAGAAACTGCAATAGCATCTTTTTACATGTTGAAGTAATTTACATTCTGTTATGTTCTCACACTACACAATGTTTTAGAAGTGTAATAAAGAATACGATTAATTTAGATTACATTACTCAATCTGAGTTATATACAGACTCCTTAGTACCTGAAGCTTATTAGCTAGAATGTATCTCCTAGCGAAGACACAATGATGGAGAAGAGGAGGCTCAGGGGAGACCTCATTGCACTCTGCAACTTCCTGAAGGGAGGCTGTGGTGAAGAGGGGTTTGGCCTCTTCTCCCAGGCAGCAAACATAACCCAGGGAAATGGCCGCAAGTTGTACCAGAGGAAGTCTAGGTTAGATACGAGGAAAAACTTTTTCTCTGAGAGTGGTCAGGCACTGGAATGGCTGCCCAGAGAGGTGGTGGAGTCGCCGTCCCTGGCAGTGTTCAAGAGGCATCTGGATGAGGAGCTGTGAGATATGGCTTAGTGCTTGTGGTAATGAGAAGGCGGTTGGACTAGATGATCTTATAGGTCGTTTCCAACCTTGTGATTCTATGATTCTATGAGTACAATTGCAAGTGCATATAGACGTTCCAGGGAACGTCAAGAATCCACTTCCTGTCAGGGCATGATGTATATTGATTGGACCTGTCAGCTTCAATGAAATACCTTCAGTGTAACTCACATAAGAACCTGGCACTATATTTTGATCTCTCAGACAGCTAAATGATATGTAAAATTACATGTAAGCAAACATCTTTTTATTGACTATGCATCAGAGAAAACGTGTATTTTAATTCATATCATGTCAAGCTTCTGATGTGTTCTTCAGTTATCTTAATTTGTGGAAGGGATTTAGAAATAGCAAAACAAAAAATACGATTTTGCCACTCTAAAAAAGTTCATAGTATATCCACATTTTGAACACAGTATGCAGTTCTGATCTCTTCCTTAACTCAAACAGATGTAGTAGAAGTAGGAAAAATACAAGGGGAAGGGATGAGGTGACAAAAGGTACATCACAGCCTTCACAAGGTACCTTTCAGTCTCAGTAAGGGGTGGTCAAGGGAAATCTGATAAGGATCTATAAGAATGTCATGGTGAAAATCAACAAGAAATGATTGCTAGATTTTCCTTGCAACACAAGACCAAAGGGTATTATAAGAAATTATTAGGCTGTACAAAACAAAGAATAGGTCTTTTTTTCACAAGGGGTGTAGTTAAACTGTGAAAATGATTGCCTTAGGAGCTTATAAATAACTGAAGATTATGTGAACTAAAAGAGTGATTAGATAAATTAAGAGTAAAAAGAAAGTCTTTTAAGACTACAGCACACCAAGGTAAAAATCTGGCTGTACATCACAAAGCTGCTGGAATTCGGAAAGCATGCCGGGGGAATTTACACTAAATAAGTTGCTTGCTTTTAAGAAGTCTTCTAGGCATTTGTTAACAGCCACTGTGGCAGACAGGATGCTGGGGCTAGACTAATCTTTCATCTGTTCAGCTCAGCTTGTATCTAAACTATTATTCCTGGTTTAAAGGTTTTGCTTTCAGTATAAACACATCTCATCTTGCTGTGGATATTGCATATGCATATTAAATCTACAACATACTGCTGAGACAACAGTATCTTCACTGAGCTTCAGTAATGTTGAAGTACTATGACATCCTGAATTTACAAACTGAATTTCTTGGCACCATATAGGTGGATATTGAGCTATTAATTTTTTATTACCTTGCATTAACGGTTTATCAAAGAATAAGAGAAAAAAGTCTTATTTCTTTGATTTTATAGAGTAGAACTGGGATTGCGTAAGCCTGCTTGTACCCTAAAAGATTTCATAGTATTCTACTGAGATGGGTAGAATTATACACAATTATGGACACAGAAAACAGGTTCTGCTAAGTGATATATGTTATTGTATCTCAGTTGATTTCAATACACATAATCAGGTCTATGTTTGGATTTATGATGGCTTCACACTTTTTATTCTATGCATGATTTTGAGTGTTCAGCATTTATAAAAATATTTATTTCTTTTCTTCACTAAGTTTCTTTCCCCATATAAAATTACACCTTCTGAGCTGTAAAATGGTCAAATATTAATCTCAAGCAAGTAACATCTATTCTGTATTTAAAAATGTCACTGCTTTTAAGTCCAATACCTAGTAGTCCTGTAGGGCTAGAGGCAATAACTTGTGAAGGAAAAAATTCTCAGCTTTCCAATTGGAAACACAGACCCTTGCTTCTAAGCCCGCAGGGCTGTCAGCCATCAAAGTTTGAAGTCATGACATTTTAAAGAAAATGTATGGAGAAATTATTTTTATAGGAACAGAAAGCCATTTATAGCTTACTTTAGAAAGTTTTTATTACTCTTTTATTTTGCCCTATGCTTTCAATAACTAAGATATCTGGTTTTACAGGTGGATGCATATGAAAACAGTACTAGTAAAATCCTTTAAATTGTCTAACTCTTTCTAAAGGTTAGAAGATAGAATTCATGTAAAGGTGTTAAGATTCATAGAAGACTGAGGATTCAAACACTCAAGGTCAGTAAATACAGAATTAAGGGCTTCAGCTGCAGCTTTTATGGTTGTGTAAGATATCTCACATTAAAATTAATTAAAATGACTGTGGCATAAGTTGAACTAAGCCATCCTTCTTTTTAAATGATATGTGAATTAGTAGGTAGTATAATAAAAATTGGAATTTCTTACAGAATCCTAAAAAAGTTATATATCACGTAAATACATAAATTCTTGAGATTTTTTAAAAAAGTCTTCTTTGGAAAAATATTAGTTCAATTGCTTTAAAACAGCAAAAAAATTGCAGCCCTATAGTTTTGAGTTTCAAAAATTTCCAACTTTGATCTTACTTAAGTATAAAAAAATAAAAATTAATATGTTTTAAACAACATTCTATTTCTGCTGAACTGATTTCCTTTGAAGTTTTAACTTTGGCAATTCTAACTATGAAATAACTTCCTTTCTGCAACAGAATTACTTCAAAATTAAGGTTTTTTTTTTTTTTAATTTAGGAAATTGAAAAAAAAAAGCCACTATATATTGCCCGTGATTCAGCATAGTGTTAAATATGCCTATAACTTCACATGCCCGTGATGTTAGTAGTAATATGCTCATGTTTCTTGTGAGATCACAGTCATTTCCACTTCAGTAGCACAAAGTATCAACGAACTAAGCCTCAAAATAGACCTTAAATTTAAGCAAAGTTCACACCAAATGACAATAATCCATGCTGGTGCTAATGGATAATCAATGTAGATCCTACTGGCTCCTAAATCATAACAATTTTTACAAAAATAAAGACTATATCTATTATATTACAACTAAGGTTATAAAAGATTTTTCTTCTTGAATTAATTAGTCATTGAAATAATTGATGATTATTGATCAGTATTGCTTATATACATTATAAGACTACAATGATGAAAAATTAATATATAGATGAAAAATTATAAACAACTTTATGTTAAATACAACACTTAGCAGAATGAGGAATCCATTCTAGCTTGAATGTAAGTAATAATCATAATCACAGAATCATATTTCTCTATCAAAACGTGTTTGAAAATTCCTTCTGTGCATGTAATGCACTTTATTTCCATTTCTCAGATGCTACCCCTCCAACATCTAAAAGAAAAAAGAATACTTCTCTTAATTTCCATAACCTAGAACTATTCTACTTCATGTTGACTTAATATTACAATTTCTAGAAGTCACTTAAAGCCCAGAACACTTATACAAGGTCATGAGTACACCTTGTGCTGAATGTTCAGGAAAAAAAAATTCCCTCTGTTTCTCAACAACATCAATAGGCAATTAAATATTTGCTAGTAGTTGCAGAAAACATTTCTTTGTTAAGCAAAGTTAATTCTAACACTGTCCCACTTAATTGACAGTCATTTCTCTTCAATGTCATTGAAAAGGGAAAGGCACACATACTGAAACCCAGTACAAGTCCTAGCAGAAGTCAGCTGATTGCAAGAGAGATCATTTTGAAGAACTCTGCCTGGATACCATATTTCTTCCCTGACTGAAACCATGTGAAACTCATGAAATGTTTCACTGCACATATGAAAATGTTCAACTGGAGAAAGTCCCATGGAAGGCACTACTGGGCACGCATATTTCAGAGAAGATATTAATGATGCACTTGCTGTTCTATTACTAGCACTGTGAAAATTTGAAATATGCTGTGAGAGGGACTACCTACCAGGGCATTGCTGGACATACAGGTATAGAGACACAGCTGAACAGTGAACACGATAGGACTTGAAAAGCCAAGAAGAGAAGAAAAATTGCAGTACTTGAGTTGGGTGTCAGGAAAAGCTGATTTAAGGTTATTGAATAACGCCTCAGTGCATATTCCATCTGCCAGATTCCTTTATGTCTGTATAAGCAGGTGGTACTTTAATGAAACATTCTATAAAGTTTCTCAAAACAAATTTGTGATTTCAGTGTGCAGCATTTTACGCATTTCCCCCTGCATGTTAACAGGTTTTCAAATATTTTATCCTAACTTAACATTTTATTCTCAAAGAATGAGAGGCTAATTGGTACTACTTGCATGATATTAGCATGTATTTTGGTCAAGTCTATATCAACTACGGCATATACAAAGTGCAACGGTGCAATGGCAGAAAATGGCAGAACTATGGAATGGGATAAGAATGTGAGACAAAACTGTCTTGGATGTGAAGACAGTATTTGTAAGATAAATAGTCTTAATTCCGTTTTTGCTTGTAATTGCATTATGAGCTTTTGTTGTAGCAAGACATACTGAATTATCCATCTGCTACATTAGCAAATATTTTTAAAAGTGCTGTGAATTTTAGTATTTTCACTAGTAAATGCCACATCTTAGCCTATTAAAACGCTAAAAAACCAAGACTACAGAAAAACAAATTGATCACATAGAGAAAAACATTCAGTGACCAATTCCATCTTCACAGAGCATTATTATTTGCAGAATGAGTTCTGAAGATCAGCATCTTTTTGTGCGAAGCCAATGTAGTGGGTTTTTTGGGTACATTTCCTTTTTTTCCAGGACATATTAAAAGGTATTGTTTTTAAGTTACATAGAAAACAACAATAACAGCAAAATAATATAAATAGGAATTTATCTCAAATTATGGAAAACAAATGTATTAGCAAGCACATCAACATGCTTTCCAAAACATTTAATTTCTGACTTAAAAATAAAGCTATATCAATTTTTACTTGACTTTGTAAAATTTTTTTAGAGAGAAATGTGAAGACTTCAAAAAATAGTCTGCCACTGAATCACATTCTCCTCTTGAATTTAAATTAGCAGAACAGTTTTATTTCTTGAACTGATAAAGGAAACCTCGAAGCATCACTTTAAGGAGCATCACTGTTCATAAAACTGAGATTCTGAGCACACACTCATTTGTGTAGACAACGTGTAAGTCATTACATGATCTGGTTCTAATACTACTGTGTATATAAAACTTCATCATTGCCAACTGAAATGCAAATGACAATAGCAACCTGTGCATACTGTCATAGAATATATATAAAAATTTATCTCAGTATTTGCTAAAGTAGACAGCAAAGAAGTCTTCTCCTTTATCTGCAGCCTTGTTTACAGATTTCCCATGAAATTACTGCCAGAAACTACAAAGGTCACATCAAATTTCTGTGAAGGTGTTTCTGGATATATTCCTCTGTGTCCATGACATCATATATCAAGCACTACTGTAAACGTATGCACTGTAAGCACTGCTTTCAACGATAAGTCATCAAATTAATTAAGAGAAAACTCAAACTATTTTGTGACTCATACATTTTTCCCTTTACCAGTTTTGAGCCTTTTCATGAATGCGCAGCACACTATACGCTGCAGGAATAGAATAATTGATTATATAAAAGAAGAGACAGTGTATAAAACTACCAAAGCTTTCCTTTGGAAAAGCAAATCCCTGAGCATCTCCCAAGAGAATTATATGAAAAGATCATGCAAACGAACATGTATATTTTTATGACTCAAGCTATGAAGTTAAGCCACATGAGGCATTTCATTTTGTATTCACCATCAACTACAATTGCTCCTCTTTCCATTTAATCTTTCATCTCTGTAGCTCCTCTTCAAAATCTCATTAGATTAATAGGTCACTGAAACACTGTTTGATCATATCTCTCAACCACCTTCATCAACTTATGAGTCAATCCTGAAATATACAAAAGCAAGATCAGTTTTGCACTCATTTCCTCTAAAGTATTTTAAATATTTAATACTAATTTCTTCCCAACTTCTCTTCTGTGTCACAATGTAGTAGGTATTTTAATTCAAGGATAATATAAAAACAGAAGAAACTACTCACATTTAAAACTCATCTGACTGACAGATCACTAAATCAAACATCTAATGTATAAGACTTTTAGAGAATATGCAATAGAAAGAACAGCTAAGGGCAGCCTGGACTGGGCTACTGGAATCTCACGATGCCAAAGCAAACCTAGCTAAATATCTGATGTTCAGTTATATAATGTTGACAAACTCTGTGATTTGAATTTTAGACTTCTTAGTATCTTCCATTCCCCTTAATTCTGCTAAGAAATCCAACTCATTAAATACTCCTCTCCCTGTGGAAATGGAAATAAAAAATGAAATGTATTTCTTTCTAGAGAATATTTTGGTAGTGTAATCCTCCCATCCTACTGAAACCAGTAAAGGTGTCAGAGCAATGAGTGACTGAACACCCAATGTCTGATGAAAAATTGAAGAGAACACTGAAAAGAGAAACAAAGATAATCAAAGACTCAGAAAATGAGATCCTAATGAGAAATGCTGTAAGAACAGGCATATTTAAGTGAGGGGAAGGAAAAAATAGGAGGAAGCATGACATCAGTTTCCTCAAATATGAGGTTGCCAGAAAGACTGAAGTAGGGGCTACTAGGAAGGCCTCTCATCTGTACGAACAGTAAAGCCTTGATCATTCTGCCCCAGGGAGCCTTGGAATCTTCATCATTTTAGGGTTTTAAGAACAGGTTACAGAGCAGTCTGCTGGGAATGTGCAGGAGATCCAACTAGGTCTCTTGAGTGCAGTCCTTTACAATGTGCCTTCTTCTAAACGGAGCTATATTTGCTGAATACTGATAATGCTGAGGTGGCTCCCTTTCCTAATGGCTGTTATAGGACTGTGCTGCATCTTGCCCATTTGAGCACAAAATTGGGAACCAGACAAGGTTAATACTTGGTAGATAATCAGTGTGGATTAGAGTGACGCAAGTTCTTTGTTCTTTTAAATTGTGGTATATGTGTTTTAGGATTCCTACAGATGTCACCAAACCAATTTCAAAATTGAGCAGAACTGCAAAGACAGACATAACACCCAAAGTTAGCTGATGTATGCAGAAAAATTTCAGCTGGCTTGGATGGCTTTGGAACAGGTCCAAAGGGCGTCTGTTTGTGCATGAAGGGACAGAGGAGTTAGACATTTGTACAGCCACTTACCCTGACTTTGAAACACTGTCTTTCTGTAATTGGCGCAGGGGTGTATTCAAACTGCCTAATTTAGGAGTTGAAATTACTGTGGCATTTAGGTTCAATACAGAAAAATAAAATTGCTTAGTCTCTGGGGTGAACAGACTCCCCAAATGCCACTGAGAAAACATAATCTCTATGATTATATATACGCTTATTATAATCTGAATACAGGCTTCACAATCAAAATGAACATGATTTTAAGCATTTGGCTGATCTTAGACACCTGAGTAGTCCTTTAACAGGAATATAACGTAGAACATAAACCAGAGTATTGTGACTTACAGAACAGGGAAGTTAAAATATTTAAGAGGTTGTATTTCATTTTTAGATGATGCAGAAACTACTGCAAATGTTCAAAACAGTCAATTAGAAACAGTAGAATTCTTAGTAATTTGTGAAGCAAATTATTTGATACACTGAGAAATATAAGCTATAAAGCATACCATAGTCAAATCAATGATAATAAGAAATAGTTTTGATGATTTTTTTTTCCAGTTTTATTGTTACATACAGGGACACAATAGTATTGCGGAAAATTGATTTTCTGTGGAAAAGTTCCCCTGTTAAGCATTGTATTCATCCCATTGGAAACCAATGAGTGTTTTAAAAAGAACTAATAAATAGCTCAAACAATATTAGCGAAGTTCTTTCCCCTACAGAGTTAAACTCAGGCTGCTAAACTGAACAGTGATGTGGGTCAGCAATCCAACACTTGAGTTACTTATACAATGGCCTCCTGTGAGGCACAGTGTTTTCTGTAAAGTTATTTAGAGTTGACAAGCCATATCACCTCCCAGGAGATGGATAAGACTGTGTGTTGTATATTTTATAATTCTGCAAAAAACATTACGGGCTTTTTATTATCATTGATCTATGCATATAGCTCCTTGTTGAGGTACATAACAGCTTTCTTTGCAGATAAAAGAAAACAGATACTAATACTGTAGAATTCTAATATATCATGTATAAGCAATTTAAAAACATCCGCAAAACCAAAGTCACACTTTTTATAAAAGGTACATTTTCTAATCAAGTGTCAGGGGTCTGATTTCAGCAAAAAGCTCTGATTACCCTGACCAGTCTGTAATCATTGCTCTCCATAAAACTCCTCTGCAAACACTCTCTCAACATTTCCCAGAGGATTGACTTCAGTGTCACTTCAGATCTGGAAGAACCATATATGTTTCTTATCAGTATGTTTTGCAAACGTCCCTGTCGTGAGAAAACGATGTGAAAAGCTGAGATTTCAATGCATATAAGCCCCACACTTTGGCTTCACTCTTTGTTCCAGTGACTGTATTTGAGCTCAGGCCTTAGTCCACGTCTACATTATACCATAGCTATGCTGCACTTGGTCTTTTTCCATATCAGCACATCCTACCTGAACTCTTCACTACAGACTGTCTGGTGATGAGCAGGCTGTGGCTGACTCTAGACCTGTCTTGCAGTTCTTGTTTGGGTACTGTGAGACTGCACCCTTCAACTAAGCTTTTGCTGTAAGCCCCAGTTCCCAGCTCAAATTCCCTTTAGAAGCTGGTCACTCCTGTTTCTCCCTGTTGTCAAGGTGCTTTACCATAATTCAAGTACACAGTGACAAGGGACAGCTTTAAATGACAGCGTTCTCGAATGAAATCTCCTACTTACTTTTGTCTCAGTACACCGAGGGCAATCAAAAGTTTTAGCACCTTTCTGGAGAGGTTGTGAACCTTATTAAGCTGCACTGGGAAAAACTGTATTATCTAGTACTGTGAGAGAATGTGCTGTGAGTTAGTACTATACACTGAAGAGGAAAAGACCTTGAATATCTTTTGCTGTGGTATAGTAAGAATTGCTTATGGATGTCCATTAATCTATTACATTAAGTACAGCATCTCTCCCATCTCACAGGAAACATTTAAGTTCTTTTTGACTCTTTCATACTTTCTTTGAAATCTTGGCCAGCAGGACCAGGTGCCATCACTCTACATGATGAAATAGCTTTACAGATTTGCATATTAACAGTACAATGATAATTTCCCGGAGTATCTCATTCTGTCAGCTGGACTCCAAAGTCATTAAAAAAACTGTACTTCGACCACTGAGGTTTCTCTTTCTTCATCTAGGAAGAACCTTCCCTTCCAGTACACTCCTATATCTTGAAGGCTGGTTCAAGGCAGGTCCATAAACAATGCACACTGTCATGATCCTACCTCCTGGCAATCCTAGTGATGACTTTAGCAATAGCAAAAAAGAACTGCTTTCCTGATGGAGGTGACAGAAACACCAGAAATTTAGCATTTTTGCCTATAAAAGCCTACTTTAAGAAGACAGTAGTTCTGGTGGAGGGCAATTCTGTTGTGTCTCTGAAAACCTGCACTGGCTTTAGCAAAAGAAACAGTGTTCTAAAGCATATAGAGACCTTCTCAGTGGAGAAAAACTCTTCAGGTTTGTATGGTGTGAGGGGTCTGAGCTACCCATGGCTCTTTTCCCAAGATGGTGAGTTAATCATCAGGCTGCAAGCAAGGTCCCAGATATTAAGTGTTATGTTTTAGACTGAAATGGGACACAGAATAGAATATAAAAACTATAGAACCAACAAGTAATGGAGATGAAATTTGGAAACAGAGGTACACTCTTGGCTTGCAGTGTGGAAAAAAATTGGACTGTGCTTTCCTTTTGTGTTGTTTCAAAATCAAGGATGTAAAACATACTAGTGCCCAGAATCCAATTTTTTCCCCTTGTTCTTTTAGAAATCAATTGGGCTACAGAAGTCTCTGTTTAATTATATCCTGGTCTCTCTGTAAAAGTTCATTTATTTCCTTAAAACAATTCAACTTCAACAAGTGTGAAAGCGTGGTTGGAACTTTCTTTTCTGAGATGGAAGAGGCAGTATGACGTTCTAGAGATTAAAGAAGAAAAGGAGGGTAAAATTATAGTTTCAAAAGCAAATACTCTTGAAGTTTGTCATGGTTTTACCAGCCCGTAAACCATTGACAAAGTTCATCTTATAACTCACCATACATAAGATCATGATACAAATCACTTCAGCATCATATAATAGAAAGGTGCCTCGCTGATCTTCTTCAGTGAGAGCAATAAGCCAATGAAATTTCTAAAGACATGAAGATGTCACATACAATTGGCAATTATTAAATTATAGACTCGTGGATATCTGACTCTCCATGTACATTTCTAATTAGGTACTCAACATCAAAAAATAAAAATATTTCAGTTATTCATATTTAATATTTCCTAATGGTGGAGATGTCACTCCGTTCACTGCACTGCCTCACGTGAACCACATTCCGAGGAAGCTAGTTCTCCCTCTTTTCTGTAGATCAGTGACACACTATGGGGAACTAATTGTACCCTACTTCCTTTTTTCACCTAGGGCAAATGTGCTCTAAATTGACACAAGTTTCACTGAATGCAATATCAAAATTCAGTATGGGCACAGACTAAAGCAGGTGTGATACAGTTCTGGTATTTTGGTTAGTTTTCAACACATAAATTCTTTGTTTTCAACACATACATTCTTTAAATATAAAACCAAGAAAAGCCCAAAGAAAAAATGCTTTAAAAAACATTATCCAAACAACAGTCAAAGAAAGAGTACTTACTAAGACTAATTGCTTGAAAGCATTTGCCAAGAAATACTTGTGGTTTTGTTTTTGTTTTTGTTTTTTTTTTTGTGATAAAAATTGATTTTAAATTCCCAATTTTTTATTAAACAGCTCATGTATGAGATTGATACTGAGGTTTTGCTCAACTGGAACAAAGCTAGTGAATCTCAAGCATCTCAAGCTTGCTTTCAAGATTTTCCTAAAGCTGAAGAATGAAAAACTGTCTGTCAAACTGGGCAAGGGTTTTCCTTTCCTGTCTTTTCTCTGTGACTTTATTACACTTGATATTTTAGAATCCAAGAATTTTTTTTCATCTCCCAAAACATGTCTGAAAATTACATATACAGCAGTTGGAGGCTTCTAATATTTTAAACAATGATTTAGAATCCTGTGGAGAATTTCTAATCACATTTGTGAAATCAGACTGGTAGCATCCCTGAGGCTCAATAATCAGTCCTTTATTATCTGTGATTGGTGTGCCATCAGAGGAAATTTATTAGTCATTATATTAATTTCAGCGTAGTAAAATGCTTAATTTTTGGCCACGCACTTGAAAGAACTAATTGATATGTCTGCTACAGTTGTAAAAATTTGAAGGAAGTCTAGAAGAGCTTTCTGGCAACTGAGACAAATATGTTGGAATCCTGTAGTAATAAGGTAACATATACACTAATGTTCCTTTTTCCTCTAGCTGGGATTTGGTATTCTTTTTTTTTTTTTCCTGTTGAAAATACAAGGAATACATGTTCTCATTACTCTTCCCATAATCATTCCTTTTTTCCCCTGTCTCTTGTACTCAAACTTAAGCCAATGGTTAAAATAGCTTTTCAGAAACAAGAAAATATTTACTATTTCAGATCTTCCCACACAAAGTTATCAACTGGATATGAATAGACTCATTCTCCACATGCTCCTATAATAATAGCCTAACTTTGCCTACCCAAAACTGATTGTTTCTCACACTTGTGCCTGTAAAAATTGATACAGAAACTTCAAATTCACTTCAAATTTCATTTCTCTTATAACCAGATTTATTTATTCACTTGGCTGTTTTTCTGTTGATGTTCTTGTAATGATTATTTTGCATGCTTTCTGATGGGCACATGCTCTTCTAACAGTAGTTGTTTCCAGAACAAAACACAATACCCACACTTCATCACCACAGCCAACAGCAATTCCTTCTTATTCCAAGCTGAATTTTCCCTAGTTATCCTCCCACCTATGATGTCTGTCTTTGACATAAGTTGACTCTCAATTCTTCCCAATTGTGTTAGTTTTTGGTTTTGGTTTATTCTATACAAATGAGATTTGCCTTCCTGCTGTGGCCTGCTCAGCTCCACAAAATTGTTTCTGAAGGTGTTACACAGGTTTCTTTCCACTCAAGGACTTGATTTTTAATCTGTACCTGCTTCTCTTCAATAATCTGATCTGTCAACATTGGCCTAATTTCATTTATATGCTGATGACAAGGAGATTGATGCTATAAAATAGCCCTTAATATTTCTTCTGCCACATCAGTGCTGCTTGCTTGCCAAGCAGATGACAAAGCTTGGATGTTTAAAAATTTCATACAGTTTATTGCCTCCAAAATATACATTGCTTGAGGGGAAATAGACACCACTTTAAATCACTGTTCTTTTTTAAGTTTGCCATTGTGTGTTCACTATAAAGCATTCCGTAATAGACAGCACTGTGTCTCCCAGATCTTCTAGCACTAAAATCATACATAAGTTTTTATCCATCAAAAACCATTGGCAACAGAGACACTAGCCTTCTAATCCAGTATAACACACAGCCAGTATCAATGATCAGCATAGCCACTGGCAGTTTTTAACTCAGAGGACTCAGATACTTTTCCACTGTCTTCAGAAAAAGCACAGACTTAATTTCCAACCTTCTTAACATTTACAGTCCTTTCTGATAATATATGAGAGTTTACAGTTCTAGATGAAGGAAGGTAAACCGATTATAGGTTCTCGTTTCATGTTACAAGACAGGAACAGCATATTCAGATGATCTATTATAAAAAAGTACAACATGTATTTTTCATGTCTGAGGTCACATAAGGTCTACTAATTTCTTGAGGAGATACCACATTGATTTCTGGATGAGATTCTTTAGATTTAGGATGAGATTTCTTTATGTGAGATTCAAACTTTCAAAAACAATTGCACCACGTTGCTTTAGCAACATATTTCTTATTGTGCTTATTACCTCCTTCTCCCACTAGTCATCAAGTTTCTTTTGCTAATTTTCACAGAACTGCAAAATCACAGAATTGTACGTGTTAAAAGAGTCCTCATGGGGGTCATCAAGTCCAACCCTAAAAGCAGGTTCTTTACAATAGGTTGCATAGGAAAGTTTCCAGGCAGCTCTTGAATATCTCCAGAGGAAACTCCACAACATCTCTAGATAGCCTGTTCCAGTACTCATACAGTAAAGGGGTTTTTCTTTGTGTTTGTATGGATCTTCCTGCATTCCAGTTTGTGCCCGTAGCCCCTTGTCTGTCACTGCACACCACTGAAAAAAAGCCTGGTCCTATTCATTTGACTCCTATACTTCAGATATTTATAAATAGTGATAAGATCCCCTCTCAGCCTTCTCTTGTCCAGGTTGAACAGTTTCAGGTTTCTTGGCCTTTCCTCGTAAAGAAATGTTCCAGACCCCTCATAATCTTTGTGGCCCTCTGCTCGATTCTGCCTAGAAGTTTCCTGTCTTCTTGAACTGGGGAACCCAGAACTCAATACAGGACTCTAAATGTGGCCTCACAAGGGGAGAGGACCACTTCCCTCAATCTGTTGGCCACACTCTTTTCAATGCACGCAGGAAACCATAGGCCTTCTTGGCCACAAGGGCACACTGTTGGCTCACAGCCAATCTGTTGTTTTCTTATATTCTTAACATAGCTGGGAATGAGGGGAGAAAAAAAAAAAAAAAAAAAAAAAAAAAAAAAAAAAATCAACCCTGAATGTAAATTCTCATATCCTACTGACTAATGCATTGATTTTCTTTGTGTCACAGGGAGAGATTCCTGTTCAGACAGACTGATGATGGCAGATTGCCAGCCTGTGCTGGCAATCTGGCTGGCAGGTCAGCAGAGCAGTGTTAAAAGTGATACAAATGCTGCCCTTCTTCTTCAGAGGTGATAAGGATGTCAGCTAGCTCAGGATTTCAACAGAAAGATTGTCTGGGTCAAACCCACAGCTATAACTAGACCCTTGACTGTAAGACTTCGGGATAAAGCCAACAGACTATGCGAATCTGCTCACGTGCGGTTATGGAAAGAAGCTGGGATCTCCAGAAACATAAAAGTGGAACTACTTTCATCCAGTAGACCTAGATGACAAGCTTTCCTTGAAAAACACGTAAACATGTTTTACATGGATATTTGTGGGCTTTATTCTCAACAGGAAAATGCAGTAACATCAGCATCACAGGATTTATCTTTACAGTAGTTTGGGGCCATCCACAGTCTTCATTCAATCACGGGCATTTTAGAACTGCTTGGGAGCCTGACAGGCTTGAAAGAAGGACTATACACCTGAGAGAGAAGTTTTCCCCCATACTCCAAGAGGAAAATAATTCATTACCTTCATATCACTTGCTCATTTTAAGAGTTTGAATTCAGAATTAAGCAGTTTTTGTTTTTAAGTTAGAGATAATGATTTTATTTTTTTTTAAGATAATAAAAATGTGTTCATTTAAAGGAAGATTTAACAGAAATGCCCCCTTATCTGGATCAAGAAGAGGTAGTAATCCTGTTGATTGAAGTACTTCTTGTCAACACAAGTAATACAAATCCATTTTTGGGATTCCATACCAAGGCACCTGCTTTTCACATTTAATTCTATTTGCTTGGCTGATAAGCCTAATGCTTGTTAATTTTATTTGTAACATATTGAACCAGTTTCACTGGCGTGCTTTGCTTTACTTGTTTGTACCTCTTCATTTATGCACAACAAGCTTGAACTGATTTTAGCCAGCTGATTAAGGTGATTGACATCAAAGGATCACTGGCAAAACAGAATGTACCAGTAAATGCAGCCTTTCTTAAAAAATTAAAGCCACGTTTTGATCTCCTCTCTATTACCCTTAAAGGTTAAGGAAAAATATATTATTCTTAACTTTAAATATAGAGAAGCTCACTGATCTACTTTTCTGTTCTGCAAGCATGGAAATATATACCTATGTGAATTAATTTTTGATCAATTTGACATATTCTTCTTGATTTTTATATTATGCCTATAATATCAAATTCAGGTGTCAGTATATCAAACCATCAAAGTGTGGATACAGACTTCACTTTTGCTGTCTCCCATTCGAAAGGACTCAGGGTGGTTCACTATGGAATTAGGGAGGCTTGTTGTTATTCAAAAAAATTTGGCTTTGCTTGGGATGCTGCTCCAGTCTCTGGTTTACAAAATGTCCAGAAAATGTTGGGTTAATGATTTTACATAAAAAGATACAAAATTGTGCTGAGTGTCTATATTCTCAAACTTTATCCTTGTGTTATGAATAATCACTTTATCTTGCATATTAGGCCTCCATAATCCCAGACAGGCTGGGGATGGACAACAGAAATCATGCACATAAATAACCCAGTCTTACACTGTAAATCCTTTAAAACCAGCTTGCAAAATACGTAAAAGGAAGAACAAGGAGAACAGCTGGCTCTCCAAGTGCAGATCAGCTGCTGCTTCTGGCTTTCACAGCCTACCACAGCAGATCAACAGCCGCTTCTGTCAATGATAACCGCAGCTGTTTTTTTGTGGGCTATATATACAGAAGTTTAATAACCTGCAAGTAGTCCAAGCTCTTCACATATATGGTATGTGGCAACAAATGAAGACAGCATCCCTTCCAAAAAGCTGCTAAAAGCTTCAGAACAAAGAGCAATTTTTCTCCACAATACTTTGACATTCACAGTAACTAAACAGAAGGCATTTATCATAACACTGCTATAAATTCAAGATATAAAGAGATAAAAATCAGAAATCAATGGCACGATTTGAGCTTATATTTACACAGATGATTCAGGTTGCTTTTTTATTCATATTATGATGATTTAAACACTTAAAATAATACTAAAATATTCTAGTCATGTATGAAATCTAATTCAGAATTATTAAAGGGTTTCAACAGTTTTATAAGCTTTCCACTTTGGAGAGATTAGGATTTGGATCTAGAGTACACAGCAATTTGAAGTTAGTGGAGCGCTTGGAAATTGGAATTCTAATTTGGAAGAATGAAGGTCTCCTAAAAATGTGACACACACCAATAATTTAAAGTTATTTTCTCATTTGCAAGCTCAGAATCCCTACCATTTACAAAGACACTTATAACAAAAAGTAAAGCATTACAATAATTTCAAATCAGTAAGTGTGGTGGAGAGTGATCCTAAGACATTGAAATGCTATGCTTTCATTTATGGAAGACCTCAATCTTAAAAATATAAGCAAGTCAAGAAGTTTCTTCCCTGCAAAGACTGAAGACATACTGAAGTAAGTAGCACATATTACAAAAGCATGCATAAACATTTCAGGTGCAGCTACAGAAGACCTCTCTGCCTGTGAATACAGCTTGGAACTCAGTTTTTCGTTATTTATAGAATCACTCATTTATCATTACTTGTATTAAATATAAAATTAGTTCAGTAAATCAGCCTTGTCAGTGATTCTTTTTTTTCCTCCTCTAATAATTAGATAGACATACATTTTCTATGTGCACATTTTCACATACATGCGAACAAAAGCACTTTTTTGTCTTGCTGTTGGGAAAGAAGTGTTGTATTTTGGTCTCAATCCTCTCAAAATATGAGAAACAAGTTTATACATGATTGAGTGACACTACGTCAGCAACATGATCACAGATCAAAGATATTCTGTAGTAAAAATAAAATGATAAAATATATTTAATATTGCAGTACAAGGCCTGATTTGCTCTCAGTGGCAAAGTGACAACTCTGTACTACTTTTCCGATCCTTCCCTGTGTCTGCTGGAACTAGTTCGGGCTCAGTTTTGTTTGGAATATATCACTTTTCAATCAACAAGATTGTATTTTCTATTTTGTACATTAATACCTCAACACATTAAACTATATTATGAATTTACCATTTAACTTTCGCTTACCCTTTTTCTTTCTGTAGAACTGCCACCATTTTCCTCCTTCTGGAAACCATACATATTTGACTCTTTAGTTTCTACCCTCTTTTTAAGCACAACCAGAGGTCTCTTGTCCTTGGTGTTCCCTGACTAGCTCTTGAAAAATATATCGTTTGATGATTTTTAAGCCTCAGCTTTGGTCCATACTTTGCACTGAAAATTTCTCCTATGTGTTCCTTACCATATGATTCTCATCAGAAGCTCTCTTTTTTTTTTTTTCCCCTGTCCTATGTTGTCTCCATGTATCTCTGAATATTATTGATCCTTCTTGAGATACTCAAGAAAGTCAATATCTTCAGCTTCTTCATCTCTTTTGAGCCCCACCTAACTGTACTTTCAGCAGTTTCTTTGGAGTTCCTGTATTTCTTGCACTATTGATTATGAACCTTTTGAATGTTCTGCTCTTATTTGCTCTGCCTGCATGTGTAGTTCAGAATATTACATCTATTCAGGCAACACTGACTTAGTAACTTCTCCAACTAAGTTTCTTCTCCCTTTACAGGCTGTGAGCAAGGTTTGGAAAAATAAAAGACAAAGCAAGCAAAGCAGGCTATAGACAACACTGATCAGAAGAAAATGATCACTGAGTAAAGCTAGTTTATAGCTAATTAAATAAGTTGCTATTGAAACAAGCTGAGAAAGATTTTAAATTAAATTCATTATCAACACATGACTGAAACCACTAAAATAAGGAAAAATAACACATCATTTTGAAACAATTTATCTCAAAATAATTTTGTAAGTGAGGCCAGTATTTTCACTTAAGAAGTGGAAAAGACCGTATGGAGAGAAGAGATTTACATTCAATTCAATCAATCATTCAATAATGCTGGAAATTTAGAGCATATTTCCATTCAGCTCGTGTCTTTGCTCAGTAATTTGGCTTCTAGTTTCCCCCTTTATCATAGCAATCTATCAATATGACCTGCAAAAGTATAGGCTTCAGGGGAAGCAGACAAATAACATGGAATGAACAGGTATTCTCACTCTATTCAACAGTGAATTCCTGAGAAGCTCAAGGCTCAAGGCATATACTAAAAAGAGAATGGTTGTGCTGAGCTCATTTTCATTTTTATCGGGGAAAACTGATTCAGAAATGAACCTGAATGTGTTAATGAAGGACTTAAGAGTATAATACACTACTGATTTTGAACCTTTGAGAAACCATAGCAGATCAATGAGAAGGTTCAATTTTTTGAAGAAATTGGATTTCCTCTTGTATATACATTTATAATACATTTCCCAAATGCCAAAGGTTTCAGGATCAGGCCAAGACTCATAATTACATTCTTTATTTCTTCCTTTTCTTAATTCCAATTTCTAATTGGAATGACTAGAATTGTGAACTTCCTTTTTAGTTGCCCTGCCATTCCCTCAGTACTTCTTTTCCAGGTTCTCTCCCTTGCACATTTCTCCCATCTGGGAGAAGCTTTCACTTCTACCAACCTGGAAGCATCCCTTCATTTATTTACAGCCACTTTCATTTTGAAACTGTGTGTTCTCTTGTCTATAGACTTTTGTATGACCTAAGTGAACTGAGAAGTATAGTCTCTATCATATACTCTGAGTATCCCCTGAATATATTAAAAATGAACAGAAGACAGTTTCTTGGTGATACAGAAAGCATCAGTGATGCAGAAAGCATCGAAGTAAAATAGACTCCTACTTTCAAAAGCTTACAGTAGAGTCAAAATGTTATTTCTCTGGTTCAAGATTTTATATTAATATAATTGGCACAATCTTAAATTTGGTTGTAACATGTAATCTTAGAGCCAGTAAAGTTTGGTTTAACACAGAAATTCATCACTACTTTGAAAATTCTTTTCTTCCTGACTACTTCCTCATTAATTACTGTGTAGGACACTTTTCCCACAGAGACAGGCTTTCAGTCTTGCCTCTAGTACATCAGCACACAGTACAGTGCATTTTGTCAATGTTATGCTCAGTGATTTCCATGCTGTGTCTGGAGATAATCCAGCCTTGCCTAATATTGCTCTGAGTCTGCCTTTAGCCTCACTCACTCTCTCTTTCCTTTCCTCCTGTCTGTCTGCCAGAGTTGTGCTTTATTTCTGCTAACCTAAATATTGATGACTCACCTGTTTCCCCTGTGTAATTGAAACACTAATATAAAAATATATTTATTTTGTTCATAATACATGCAATATAAGTATGGTGAAGATCTGTTTAAAATTAACATATATTATAATTCTTGTATAAAATATTACAATAAATGTAATAAAAATTTAGGTACACTTGAATCAAAGTTAGAATATAACTGTGTGACTGCCAAGATGGAACTACGTAGGCCTGACCTCTTTGAAGTACTTAGGTTGCTCTGAAAGTAATGCCTCCTATGTAGCTTCCATGGAAATAAGACAGATACAAAAAGCACAACAACAGTACTTGATAAAGCAAATTCTCAGCTACAAAACATGATTTTACAACCCAATCACTGCTACTATGCATTTTGATCAGCAATGAGCAGCAGTGAACAAGAACCTGCTTGCCGTGCTTGTAACAATCTGTACCAGTGGAGGTGGCCCACTGTTGCAGTTGTCAGTAAATGTCAATGGGTGCATTTTTTTTCTGCATGAATCCAATGATACAACTTCGCTTCATCTGTGCTTCCACGTCAACAACATTTTGTCATACTGCTCCTCTGCTGCCATCTGTCACATGGCAATAAAGTGTAACAGAATATTGGTGGGAAGGTGCAATCTCTACTACCACCAACATCTGCCTCTGATGTTGAAGGCCAACATCATGAAATATGAGGCATTACATCCAGAACAACCCCTGTAATAGGCACATTTGTACAACAGAAGAAGGTCCATTTCCACAGGTTAATCCCTGCAAGCAGGTAGATATTTAGACCTTCAGAAATTTCATCTGACTCGGCTCTTGAGTGACCTGAATCTTAATTCACTTGGCTCTTTAAATTTATCTGAAGATCCATCTCACGATTTACAATTAATCAGCGCTGATTTTGCGCTCCTGACCATTATGAACTAGCCTAGTATTTCCAAACATGACTGTGAATGAAGCAGCTGAAAAGAATTTCATTTTGCTCATTTTTATTACTGATGTCTATCCTGATTAACGTAACCTTCTGGAGTACAAGCACAAACACCTCACATCTGAAAGTTGTACTTGACCCGGTAAATATGTATAACACAAGACTGTTGAAGATCAAAGTAAATTCCACTGCAGTCAGTAGTAACTTTTCCCTGTGTGTATAGAAATACTCATTTACATGCATTGGTGTAATTAATCCATCTGCTGACACATCCACAAATCATTCAATATTCACAAAAGAAGGCAGTTTTTTAAAATACCTTCTTTTGTAGTGTGCAATTTCTTTTTTCTTTCTTTTTTCTTTTTTTTTAATTAACATGCTGATTAGCTTTTGTTCAGAGTTGATTCAACTTTCATTTAAGAATCTAATTTATCTGGAGAAGCAATACACAGCAAACCTTGTTGAGCCAAGGCCTCATCATACAGAGTTTTATTTAGAAAATTCATTTTAAAAAACATTTTGCTAACATTTTGCTATTCCAGTGAGTACTTCTATTGTGATTAAAAAAATAAAATCCCCAAAACTCTGAAGACTAACTTGCCTGTTGACTAGGAAGTGTTATTCTCCAAGACATTTTGTGTCAGAGAGGCCAGTAATGAATCTTTGTGAACTATTTTTGGAGCATTCCAGATAACCATGAACAGGTTGAATCAGATGTCAGACAAATCAATAGCTTAGAGATTATGGAGTCATTGGACTAGCACAGCACTGGCAGTAGAAAATAAATGGTCACAGCAAACTGAATGATGATAGGGAAATCTAAGCTATTTCAAAGCAATATGATTAAGGAAAATTCCAACTGTTGCTAAAAATAGATCCTGTAGAATTAGTGTATTTATCATGCACGACTTTGTATACTCAATCTCTCTCCAATATCTATTAGGATCCTACTGAAGAAGCACAGTGATTTATATAAATGGGGTTGTGACCAAGGAACAGAAATAGAGCCAGAATCCAGTGAATGTACAATGCTTGGAAAATATCAAAATTCTCACATGAATTTCTTTTCCTTTTTTATATTTCTTTCACTATCTTTTTATTAACTATATTGAGGTTTTCTGGAACACCTCCAGCTGAAACATATTTTCCCATTAGCAAACTGACCAAAATTATATCCAGTAAAGTTTTAGAGCACCAAATGCTATACAAACACCCAATTAACTTCACTAGTTAATCGAGGATTTTCCTACTCAAGCTATTACTACACTGTCTGCAGTTTTGTCAAACAGATAGAAGTAGGTTGAGATTAATGATGTTTGGAAATAAGCGTTTAGGTTACATTTTTTCCCGTTCTTTTTACGGTCTCAAGTCACTGTCAATATTCTGAAACTCCTTCCTTGTGAAGGTTGAAACTACTGGAAAGATCTGTCTGGAAAAAAAAAGTAGTAGGTGGAAAACTTACCAAAAAAATGATTCTCAAGAAGGTTTTTGTTTTGTTTTGCTTTTTTTTCAGTCTAGCTCCTGAGTTAAAACACTGGTTTTAACAGGAAAGTTGTGTTGTCTGGCTGGAATTATGCGAATTCTGTGAATTATGGAGCAGAGCCTCCCAATCTCTAGGATTAAGCAAAAGACTCGAAAAAACAGTGAGACAGAAAACAGGAAAGTTTCACTGGCATTTTTAACTAGAAGGTAGGAAAAGGGTAGCGTCCCAAACTTGAGAGGGGAATATTGGCTTCTAGTCTATGCTCAGGTGAATCATATAAGTATGAAAAGGAGATGTACCAATGCTGACACTGAACATGCCTTCCCACCAAAATTCTATTAATCCTACTCAGTAAGAGCTGTTTGTATTTTCAAATATATATTTGTGTTTTTTCTCCTCCCATTTCGATAACTAAGTCTCCTTCCTTGTCCATCCTCTGAACACACCCATGGTCCCAATTTGACTCATATGTCATTATGTAACTGAGACATAAGAGCTTTTGGGAAGCAAACTGGTGGCTTTCGTGAGACTACCCCACAAAGTGGGGCTATTTTAAATACAAAGGCACCTTGTACTTTGCAGTAACATGCATTCCTTCACGGTACTACACGGGTAGTGTGTTTTGCAACCACCTTTGCTATTTTTTTTTTCCTTTGTGAACCACTTCCTTCCACGAGGAAAAAAAAATATTGTGTGAAACAGAGTAAAACAATACAACAAAATAATCATGGACTGATAACTTGACATTGCAGATCAACACTTTACAGTGAAACTAGCAACAGTGATACATGGTAGCTTTTATAGAACAACCATGTAACAAGATGCATTTAGCAGAAAGCTGTAATTGGATACCATTCCATCATTCCCCTGTGACTGGCTGCAATTTCACCCACTGAAAAAGTGGCTTTTCAGCCCTGTGAATCTGCAGAGTTCAGATTCAGAGCAGCAGAATCCAACTTTTTGACAGTGATGTACACTCTACAGAAGGAGACTGAGTTTTTCTTCACACAAAGGCAAAAAGAGCAAGCTATTTCACTTCATGTCCATGGGGAAATACTCTGAAGATATCTAGTTACAACAAACTTCTAATGGCAAATTCTAGCATGAGCTGTATTTTGTCCTTCCACATTTTGGTGCTTTGTAATGGAAAGCTGTCTGGACTGCAACAATAGTAGCATAACCTGCTTTTAGTTACAGATATTACTGCAGCATTTTAACCAAGTTTTCTTGCATTCAGACTGTTTTTAATGCTGTACTCAAAAGAGATTCATTGTAGCCTTCAAACATTTAAGATGACACTCAATATGCCAAGTAAAAGCACACTGTAACCCAAACAACACCAACAGGTAATTGACAGAAATTAAATTACATGTGATCTCCCTGATGTTCACAGTCGGGACTACAAAAAAAAGTTAAAAGGAATGAGTCTGTCACAATCTTCTTTCTTCTATGCAAACTAAAGATCTTTGTCTGCTCCTTTGCTCCTTCTGTAGGAGCTATAAATCTGGCTCCTGTTCTAACAGTTGTGGCACACTTTCTGCTCCACTGTACTTGGGATATGAGAAAATGCTTTTGCTGAAAAGTGAAATACACAGTTCTGCAGCAAATACTGCTTATATTTGTTAGTCTCTAAATTTTGTACTCATCTTTTATCATTAAAACTTTAAATAAATATTGTACATACTCAGTTACTAATTACTTTGATAAAATCTTACTGGAAGGTGCATTCATATGATTGATATAATTCAGTATAGTTATTTTGAATTTATGTTAGCCTTCAATAACTTTGAGATAATCTAAAGCAGTGTCAGCCAAATCAAATCTGATTTTAAGGGAATTAACCATATTTTCTGTCAAAATACATTTACAGCTGAAACAAGTTCAGTGATACATACATCTACTATAGGCACACCGACAAATTTAACAGACCAGAATGTGGTCTCCTACTTGCACAAATTATTATACATGAGAGTTACTTTCCCCATACAATAATTACACCTCTGTAAATAAACCTAGTTCTTTCTTAGAATACATTTTAACATTCTCTCTGTTGTGAAGGCAACTGCAAAATACGTTGCTTCCTGGAAAGCACTGCATGTATTGTACTGCACAGCAGGAGTGCCAATGCTCTTAAAGGCTTTGAGTTTTAGAGAGATTTATTCCTGAGGTCGTTTGCTACCTTTGTTGAAGAGTGATTTCTCTACTTCTCTGAGCACAAAGACAACAACTTCGCCTAACGCTGGCATGTGGAAGTAGCAGTTGTCTACTGCAGTGGTTTGGAGCCAAATTCAGCATCTTCATTCACAGAATTTAAGTAGCTCTTAACAGTTTAAAAATGCAAATGTTCTTTACTCACAGCAAAACAGAATGAGATTCAGTGGTGCATTTCATCTACTTTGTACATAGAACACACCAAAAAGTAATATCTACTACCTATTTCCTTGAAAATTACAGCAGATAAAAAGAAAGCCCAATAACACTAATTGATAGAGAAAAATTCTCAGCTACAGAACACTTTTTCAACACAGGGACCACCTTTCACTATGCATTTTTGCTAGTAATGAACAAGAGCCCCCATGCCACACTTGTAAAAGTCTGCACCAACAGAGGTGACCCACCATCACTTTTAGAATGCACCATCCACCGCCTCACTGTGCTCACATCCACTATTTTGTCTTCAATCAATGTTCAACAAGCACCAATGGATGTCAACGGGCACATTTTTTTTTCTGCATGGATAAATTCAATGGCACACATTTGTTTCATACACACTTCCATGTCAGACACCATTGTGTCAGATTGCCCCTCTGCTGCCATCTGTCACAGGGCAACAACATATAATATTGGTGGGAAGGTTCAACTTCTGCTGTTACACCACCAGCATCTGCCTCTGATGTCATGGGCCAACTTATAATATGAGGCATTACGTTCAGATCAACCCTTGTACATAGCTGAATATAATGTAGATGTTCTTACAGCTGCTCTCTACTACCACAACAATGCGGCACAACCATAGCATACAAGTAACACAAGCTTTGAAGCTACAGTTAAGGATTTATGTTTCACTGTGGTTAAACAAAGCATCTTTTGTGTTGATCCTCTTGCTGCAAAGACTTACAGTAACAAAGCAGAGCCCCAAGTCATTTTTCTACCCTGCAAATCTATGAAGTATCTCTGACAACACTTTTCTTCCTCACGGGCTATCAACACGAATGTTACAGTCACTCACTCCAGCACTTGCGCACCAGGCCAGTCTCCTTCCCTCCAAATGAGATCACCCCCCGCACTAGCTAAATAATCAATCTCATTTTTAACAAATACTTTTATGGCACTAGAATCAAACAAGATCAAGTTCTCTGTGAACATTACCCTAGTTGTGGGGAAAAAATGAGGACAGCCAAACCAAAATCAACAAGGCTCTGTTTGTTTAAAACAAAGTAGTTTTGTAACTAAAGAAGAAAAATAAACAATGCAGATAAGAAGCCCTTTAGAAGGACTCTTATACAACAGTTGCAAGAATGCAACACTACAGTAGCGGAACAGAATAAAACCTGATTTTGCATAGTGCACTCTATGCTGGGGCCACATAGCAGGGCACTTAGGAAAAGAGCATAGGAATAAGGCAAGACTGCAGAGGTACATCTTTGGAAATCCTTTGATGTGTCAAGGACGTGGAGGTTGCATGTGGACTCTCCAAATACTAAATAGCTCTCATAAGACCTGTCATCAGCAAACATGCCTAAGAGGTTTCTGGAATTCATTTAGATTTTTGGCTTCCAGAACATCCAGCACTTTCAGCTACACAATTTAATTACATACTAAGTGAAAAAGTGCTTTGCTTGTTTTAAACCTCTTACCTGATAATTTTATTAAGTGCCCTCTTATCTTCCATTATTGTTTTCTGTCTGTGCAGTATTTCTAGTTATTCAGAGTACTTCAGAGTCACTGCCACCACCTCATTTGGCTGATTAACAACATGACCTTAATATCATGTTCTTTCTATTCAGGCATGAAAGTTAATTTTATAGGGATTCTATTATATAATTTACTACAGCAAATGTAACACATCTGTACATTATAAGGTATAGTGAATCCTGCTTTTACATTATCTCACTAATTATGTTTCTCTCATCATATTTCTGTCATACTTACATAGAAACTTCCAATTCAGTTCTTGCACCTTACTTTGTAGGCTTTCAACACTTACGTAGAATCTCTGATATCTCCAGTGTTATTTTACTACCTATTCATTTGATTTCCATTGGTTTTACATTTGCTTGGCTAGTTTCACCTTACTACTCTTTCTTTTTTTCTTTCCTTTGCTAGCCAGCTTTAACTTTACTTTTCAGGTATGTGCCTTTATTAAATATACTATTCTATTTGATAATTTCCTCCACATTTAACATTCACTAAAACATTTTAATTTGAAAAACACCCTAACCTGTTTCAGTTTAGGGAAAGCTATGTCTTTAAAGCGGATTCAGTCCAAGTGTTTTACTAGTTCTAAATTATCCTATAGGAAATGTAGATGGTTCTTCACGTATGATATGCTTTCCTACAACACATGAATGAAGTGGGGAACATTGTTAACCTTTTTACAATTGAATTTATCACCTTCAGCCTACATTTCTTTAATTTCTCTTTCAGAACTTCTCTTTTACCTTTTTTTTTTTTTTTTTTTTTTTTAATGTGCTGTATCCATACACATCATACTCATGACAGTGATTATGCCCTTGTGAAGATGAAGTCTAGATACCCAGCATATTCTTCTTTAGTACAGTCATATAGTCCTCATTGGAACTCTAATCAACTATTTATATCACTGATAAACTGATAACCTAACTGTTCTGATCAGAATGGAGTATTCACTGCGCAAGAAAACACAGGCCTTCCACAGTCTAAGTGTACTACATGGGAGCTATGGAGATTCTATGGAATCTTATTGCTTTCAATCCCATGTGCTCCAGGATTTTCTTCATTACTGACCCTTGAACTGTTACATCGGAATCTGGACTGTTCACTGATGTCTTTCAAAGATTTGTTTACCTATTTCTGACTCTTTGCTCTTTGTTTCTGAGGACTCTGTCACCCAGTGAAAGTGCTACAATATTTAATTACCTTTTTAAGAAATATGCATATGCTCACAAGCACACACACACACAAATACACTATGATTTGAAAGCATATTTTTTCATATTTTTTCTTTTACAACATTAAATAATGTTGCAGTAACAAAAACGTTACAACAAGTTCAATTCAATACATGCAATATTTTAAACACTGATGCATATATAGCACAGAACTGGGAAGGAAAAAGAAAAAAGAAAAAAGAAAAAAAAAAAGGTATTCAGGTTTCTTTAGGGTTCCTGCATGAATAAAGGCAAAGATGGTGGCAATCCTCAAAGAAGGACTAGAACAGTTAGGAAGGGGTGAGATACAAGAGAGTACTTTCAATCCAAGAGCACATGGTACAAGAAGAAGAATGAACAAATTCTCTTTAGTAAATCTTTCACTAGGATTTTGAACTATAGAGCTTGTATAAAACCATGTGTTAAACCAATTGCTATTTACCTACAACGTGTTACAGATAATATGCTGCTCTTGTCAGCAGTGAAAGCAACCAGTTTGCTCTGAAGGTAGTAATATATTCTCCATCTTCACAGGTTTTTTTTTTTTTTTTTTTTTTTTTTTTTTTTTTTTTTTTTTTTAGAACAGTTCAGAAGCAAGAGAAATACAATAACGTCTTCAAATGGTTTTAGGAGAATGGTATTAAATTCATGTCATTCTCTCCAGCAGCACTAAGAATGGTTTATGACAAGAAGAAAATCATATTTTTTTGTGTTTCCTCAGTGGTTTCAACAGCTTTGGAAGACTTTCCTGATATAAAGAAACAAATGATTCTGTGTTTTTTTTTCTTTTATTGATATAGATTAAAAATAAGCTAACTGCCTTTTTCTTTCCTTTTGCTCTTCCTATATGAAATTTTTACTTTTTTTTATTATTATTATGATTTCTGCTTCTTTCATTTAGCTTGAGGCATTGGAAAAGTCCAGGGTTCTGTCAGACATTACTGAATTCCAATATTTAATAACTGGAGACATTATGCATATAGAATATGAAGGAAAGCTAAAACACTTGCTCCTAAGGAGAAAATGTTCTAAGTAAGTGCATTGATAAAGGAGGCAATATGGATTTTCCACTTACAGTTATTCCATTAATCAATGGACTGATTTGGTTCCACTGAAATTTGTCCCAAACAAGTCCCACAAGATAAGGATCTAACAGAGATGTAGTGATATTGGCTTGGAGGAAGAAAATTACCTTCTACAGGGAGCCATATCTGTTTATTACTCTGAAGTCCACAGTCTTGTGAAAAGATAGCAATGATCATTTGCGTTCACATATTAAAAAAATCCTAGCTATTTCCACTTGTAACTGCCCTTCAGTACTAGAATAACAAAGCTGATGAATATGGAATATGGTATTTAAAAGACACACATGCAAATACGTTCTTGAAAAATTCTTTTTACCATTGGTGGAGCTGGCAATTTAATAATAGTTGTATTTGACAGTTGTATGAAAGACAAGGATGAGATGGACTATACAGACATTTCTCTCTCATTTTTTAAAACTTATAATTTGCGTTTTAACAGTTCACTAGGTAGTACACATGACTGAAATAAAGATGTGAAGAACCAGATCTTAAGTATCAGTTTATAAACAATACTTACGAGTGTCAGATGGGAAAACATGGGTGTCTTTGGTGCTCCTGAAAGTTGTTTTCCTTTTAGATACTAACATTAGATTGACTGCATAAGATAGAGATATCTCAGCATTCACCATTCAGTAATGTTTCAATTTTTCTTCAGCTTTTAGTGTCCTTTCCTTAATAAACTGGAAGCTTACTGTTCTTTATGATGTGGAGTTTTTAAAGCACTTTTATGTAGCACTTATTTTTTATAAAGCAGATATATTTATGGAACTTGGTGACAGCATAACAGTTGCTATATCTTATGCAAAGCTAACAAAGCTTTCCTAGAAGTGCTGTCATTTAGTTTGTCAGGCAAAGCAAACAAGCTTTATCAGCCTGGTAACCCAGGCTGCAATGTGTTAGGCTGAAGTATGGAGTGTACATTCTTTCATGGCAAATATATTTTTCAATAAAAAATGAATATGCCATTAATGGCAAATGCCACAAGGTTTGTATTGTCCTGACAGTGTGGGGAATCAGGACTTGTCTCCCCACATTAATTTATTTCACCTGTGACAGCAGTTATATAGCAGCCTGAATGTATTTTGGTTTAGCTGTATCTTACAGTAATAAAAAGTCATTATTTGTGTGAATGGAACTTTCTGGGACTGCAGAATAAAAATGTAATGTGTGAGAGTGCAGGCATGGGGCACTACAAGTCCTACACAAGAAAGACAAATTTCAGATAATGCATTCAGCACAACCACAAATTCCAATAACAACTATTCATAGTCAATCAGTGGTCACTACAGGCTTGTGACTGTATAAATCAAGGAAAGTCAGTAGTGTAGCTAACAAAAATGATTGATTGGGAATCAAAGAAAAGAAAGGGCATGTGAGTAGATTACTTTAAAACGCACATAAAAAACATCAACAACCACCAAATATACTCAGCACCAAGAAGGTAGCAGTGCCCAACCTGAACAACACTCTCCTCCTAGTAATGCCCCAGGATGCTGATGTTTCTCTGTACCCTGCTCCCCCATTTTTCCTGAGGAAGACAGAACACCATTCACATATGACCCAGAGGGATAACGGATGGAGAATGTAACACCAGGTAAAAGAGGTAGATGGTAGAAAGCCTTTGTACAATTTTACCTGTATAATAACGCTTCCGTATTGATCTGGACTATGATTGCTTGTAGTATTGTAATTTTACCAATAATAGATATTTCTTATATTTTGACTAGCCTGTTGAGTTTTTGATTAGTCTAACAATAACTCTTTGGCTCCACAAATAAGATTTTTTTCCCCTTTTGCTTGCAAGAAGATCGAGTGTTACTATAGATACCAAAATGAGAACTACTGGAAGAGCTTCAAAAGGCCTTAACTTACTGTTGCATGCATGCTACATTTTAGAATATTAATTGCACTCTTAGGAAAGAGGGAATATTCTAAGCAGTTAGTTGTGGGTAATTGCATAGTTCTGAGTCAGTCACACAGTATAAAAGTAGAAAATGCAGATAAAAATGCAACAGACAACTCAAGAGCTCAGTTAGCAAACAGAGTGATACAGAATCAGTTCTAATTAGAAGAGGAGAGATTTAGATTAGGTATTAAAAGGAAATTCTTTATTAAGAGGGCAACGAAATACTGGAACAGGCTACCCAGAGAAGTTTTTGGTGCCCTATTCCTGGAGATGGCTCAAGATCAGGTTGGCTGGGGCTCTGGGCAGCCCTGTACCAAGCATAGGAGTGGAACTGGACAGTCGTTAAGGTCCCTTCCAAATAAGACATTTTCTATGATTCAGTGATTATGGTATTCTATAATTCCATGATTAGATTGGGTAGAATCATAGAATCATTTGAGTCAGAAGGGGCTTTAAAAGGTCATCTAGTCTCCCCTGCAATGAACAGGGGCTTATACAGCTGGGTCAGGTTGTTCAGAGCTTGATTTGGTCTGACCTTGAATGTTTCGCAGAAATGGGACATTCATCATCTCTCTGGGCAACTTGTTCCAATGTTTTACTACCCTTGTTGTAGAAAAGTTTTTTCTTATATCCAGTCTAAGTCTCCTCTTTTTGTTTGAAACCATTTTCCCTTGTTCTATCACAACAGGCCCTATTTAGTGAAAAGAGAATGAGGAGACACATGCAGTGATTTCTATTATTATTATTATTGTTTTTAATAAAGGATTTTTCTCAGGAATGTATCAGGAGTTATAGTTTGTTGCAATCAAGCAGTTGGCTTTAATTTTTATTTCTAAATTTTCTAACAAGCTCTTGGGCAACATCTATTCTTGGGATTCTTAAGATTACTGTCACCACTGGAAAATAAATTAAATAAGTGGCAAGTTTGTCCTAAGAATGTTATATCATCTCTTTCTTTTAAGAATTTTCAATGAACCAGTTGATCTTTATCCCATTTTAGCCATTATTTGCACATAATTCTTTTCAGCCTCTCGATTTACCTTTTCCTCCCGACACAGTTTTTGCAATACTTCTTACAGCCTAGTTTTCAGCATACTAATAGAAACTTGTTTTCATGCACTTACAGAGAAATTGTTGTTACTGTCCCATAACATCACTTTTATATATATACAAATGGTAATACATTATAGAATCTTCTTAACTTTTCTGACTTCTCATGACTTGCAAATCCTAGTACAAGATTTCCACAAGGTGAACAGGCTTTCATATATCTAAGAGGAAGACCATTTTTTCAGTTATACCACATCAATAATTTCTCAAATATTTCCTTATCTTTTTCTGTAAAGATGGGCACACTTCTTCCAATGTAATACTAACTTCCAATTTCATTAGTGAATTCTTCACTTTTACTTTCAGCTTCCTAATATAAACAGTAACAAGTCTACATATTTCCAAATCTTGGTAAGAAATAACAACTCATTTAGATTTCTCCTTTTAATATATAGCTGTTTATTATTTCCAATTTTTATCCTCACTTAGGTAGTTTACAGCCTACATGGTCATGACTTTACTGAAGGCAGCATTGAACCAAATTTTTAAACTGAGAATTCCTAAGATGGCATATCAAATGCTTCACTAGAATTCAAATATATATGATCTACATCATTCCCATTGCCCATTAATTTTGTAATTGCATCAGAAAAAGCAATGAAGTTTGACTGATGAGATACAGCTCTTCTAAATCCTCCTAGCCTATTGTTTATGGATCTCTTATCCCATCTATTAATGATGCAATATTTATTTCATTGCTTTACAGAGCATTCAAATAATATTTATGGCATTACAGTTGTCAGTACCAATCTTATATTTTCTGGAAATCAGAACCTACGTTTGTTTTTTTCTACTCATCTCATACATTCTCTTTTATCTTTAAGCTTTCAGAAGCGGGCATCTGTAGACTTAGTGAGGTCAATAAATCTTTTGATCTCAAATACATGCCATTCTTGCCTCTGTTTGAAATATATCATTAACATTGTCATAAGCAGAGCTTTTAGAGCGTATTCTTTCATAGACACATAAGATGCAATGTCAGGTGTTACAGTCTGGACATATTCCATTGGACAATTACATGATACGGTCCTATACACAACACTCGAGACTAAGTATGGCAAGCATGCTTAATTGCCACGCAGTCACACACATCTGATAGCTGTTCCAGTGTGTAAACACTGGAACAGGTTTCAAAGATCGGTTGTGGAGTTCCCAGCTCTCAAAATCTAGTGGGCCCCAGGCAACTGGCTTCAATTGGACCTTTTTGAGCTGGGAGTTGGACTAGATGACTTCTGGAAGTTTCTTCCAGTTTTTAGGATTCTGTGATTCTCTGAACTTAATTTCTAGAATATTTAATTTTGAATGTAAAATTACAATAATCCATCCACACTCTTCTGTTCAGACTTCATCATTACTCACATGCATACTATTGTCCTCTTTTTGATATTTACTCTGTGTTTGAAAGAAATCCTTTCATCCTTGGTTTATATGCATTCTTTGTGATAACAAGGTTGTTTTTTTTAAGTGCTTTTTGTTTCATCTGGTTTAGACATTTTATTTACTTTGTAACATATTTTTTTCCCTCTTAAAAACCTCTAGTAATAACTTTCAATCTTTGACAATTGGTTCAGAACATAAGCTAAGAAAAGTATATAATGAACCTGAGTACTCATCACTCAAATGTGGTAAATTGAAATTTGTTGATATTTTATATTTCCATCTAATTTTGTGCAGCATTATGCATTAAGAGCTCTAATGTGTGCATTAGTTAAATTTGAATATGTCAGTAGTTTCTAAAAGATATATGGAACTGTATTACACATTTTAGAAGAATGGTTTAGAATCAATAATGGACTCAGATACTCTCTTTCTGTTATCCTTCTTTAGCATGTGAGAAGAATTTGAGCATGTGAAGAACCATATTTATGGCATCAGTTCTCAAATTGATTTCCACATGATGATGAAATATTATTTTGATTCACCAATCAAAATAGTATTTTTTATATATATATATATATATATATATATATATATATATATATATATAAAACATAAAATATATAGAATATCTTGTCCTGTCAAAGTGAGAAGCTATTTGTCCTGTTTTCCAAACTGGCTACAGCTATAGGTAGACAGGGCAATCTAAATACCTTATTGAACGGTCAACAGTTTACGTTCTGGTTGAGCCCTATTCCCTGACTAATGTGGCAGGGGAACACATGAACACACACCTTGGGAAAGGGGGAAGGGAGAAAAGGGGAGAAAGGGTAGGATGAAGGGCCTAAAAACATGACAACCATGACATCAACAAAAATAGCAAGGCCTTTGCACTCAGCAATACTTAGAATAAATTTCCATAGCCTTGTCCTGTTCTGTTGTTTCCAAAAAGAATGTACCATCAAACAGCACAAAATCATTTTCAATGCAATTGAGAATGCTTAATATTTTGTCTTCTTCCTGAATAACCATTCTCTCCACCCATTAGCTGCTGTCAAAAACTAGACTTCACAAATAAGAGAAATAATTTATTTTTGCCCTTGTTTCTTCTTAATCAGCAAATATATGTATGTAATGTCATCAACCCAGTCCTTTCACAGCTGATTCCCCCCACTGTCATCTGTGTGAACTTCTTACACTTAAGGAGTTAACTCTCAACTCCTCACATTAACACAGCTCTCCATCCTTTTTCTTCTCTTTATTGAAAAACTAAGCAGTTAAGAACGTATTGGGCTAGATCCTTATCTACTGAAAGTAGGCGTAGTTCTATTGAGCCATGTGCACAGACTTATGTCAGATGAGAATATAGCACATAGTTCCATGCCACGTGTTCTGAAAGAAAACCTGGCTGGATGAAGCACACACCAAGATGTCTTTAAAGCTTGATATCAAATTGCTCATCCAGTTACTTCCACCTCTATATTTACAGTACTTCCAAATGTCTCTACAATTGCTTGCCTCCTTTTGTAACTTGTTTATAAAAAGTCTAAAGTTCCTTTCAAACTTCACAGTGGAGTTTAACTAAACATTTATTGCTAATCCCTTACAACCAACTTTTACTTTGTGCCTGCAGTCACCTTTGTGACATGATTTTATGCATCCAGTTGTGAGTAGAAATTAATTCAGATGTATAATTGCTTAAAATGTTTGTCTAACAAGCTAGGTAGTTGTATGTCTAGGAATAGATTTACAGACAATTTAATACCCAGCTATGGAACCATGGATAAAAGAACTTATTAAAATAACCTCTCATCCTTTTGTAGAAAATCTCTATGTTTAACATTCAGACACACACCTACCATCAAATCTGCTTTGACTGGATATACAAATTAAAAGCTACTCCTATGAGTTCCCTAAAAAGATATTCCCAATGCTTGAAAGAATAAAATGTTTTGCTTGCACTCATTACAGGCCAAATATTGTTGAAAGCAAAATTACACATCTGTAAAATTACATTAGAATTCCCTTGATTCTTGGAAATAACACTGGAAAAAAGTTTTAAAAGAAGAAAGTAAAGGTATCAGAGTGACAGAAAATCCCTTGAGGCAGCAAAACTGAAGCTGAATATTCCCTATTGTGCACTAAGGAAAGAATTATGCACAAAGATGGCTCACAGACCTCATTTGTTCCAGATGGACTTTCTAATACCCAATAAAATTATCGTATCACAGGATTAGATTTGGGAGACCTTAAAGATCACTCAATACCTCTACCATGGGCTGGGACACCTCCCAGTAGATCAAATTGCTGAAAGCCCAATCCAATTTGGCCTTGAACACCTCTGGGGATAGAGCATCCACAGCTTCTCAGCGGCCTGTGCAAGTGCCACACCAACCTCTGAGTAAGGAATTTTTCTTCATGTCTAATTTCTGCTCTTAATTTATAGATAACCTAGAAATATTTAAATACAGTCACAACTATTTGTGCTAACAGTTTTCTATATCTACTGTGAAAATTTTTGAAAAATATGAATTTTGAGGTAGTATTTAATGTTAAAGTTAATACTTCAAGCTAATGCATGCATGTAAGTGCAAATAACAATCTGCAACTTAAAAGTAACTGATTTTTTGAAACGCATCAAAAACAGCATGCAGAATTGTGAATTACTTTTGGGGCATACAACACTAAAAAAAAAAAAAAAAACATTCCTAAGACTTAATATCTGTTCTGTAGCTTTCAGAATACCCGAAGCATCTGAGATGTGCTTTCTTACAGTGATATAGCTAAACAGTAGACTCTGAAGGAAACATTAAAAACTGACTGGTGCCAGCAATTAGTAAGGGAGTATTTGGAGTAGATTCCGCAAACTAAATTTCAGTTTAGAAGCCCAGGCAATAAGTCACAGTGTGACACAGTGTGACCCAGGCTGTAGTACAGAATACTGTCACATATCACTTGTTCGTAGTATCCTAGTCCACCAGCTATGCTTCATTGTGGAGTTGAGTCTCAGCACATTTTATGCCTGGATACCTTGATGATTAAGATCAGGATTTTATTACTTTCACCATAGCTCCTTTCTGGAATTTGTGTCATTTTCACGAGGAGCGGAATGCACAGGTAATACATGTGTGGCTGCAACTGGCCTCAGAAAAGGACTTGAGCTGGAAACATGCTTGGGAAACAAGCCTAGAAACAGCTGCAAGCTTAGAATTGATATTGCCTATTGAAACCTAGATGTACCCTGCATCAAAAAATGGTTTTGTCAAATTCTGGGTGGCATAACTTTACTTAAAAAAGCCTTTCTACTTGACAGTTTCCTTGGCTACAGAAGAAAAACTAAGCAGGGTGGTACCATTAAAACAGCTTGTTCTCCACATATACTTTGGATTCAATAGAGAACACACAGATAAAAAAAAGTGCAAACATGCATGCCTGCCCCCTGCCCTTCTGCCCTTCTCACCCCTCCTTTTTTTTTTTTTCCTTTTTTTCTTTTTTTTAAACTTCCTCTTTTTTTGACCCATGTCAATCTGAGGTTGCATTGGAATTTTAGACCAAAATTAACTGCATATTATATAAAGGGCATGACATTCCTGGTATACACCTTTATTAGGAAATCAAATCCAATTAGATTCGAAATAAAAAGAGTGTTTAAAATCTACATATAACAATTGCTAGAATTGTAAGTTGTTCCATATTCCTTTAAAGTTTATTCAATTATTCTTACATGTACTCAGGCACCACAAATTCTCATCAAATATAAAGAAACAAGATTACAAAAGAAAGGTGTGGTACATATCTAGATAGAATGAAAACTTCTGGAAGAAAGCAGAGGAACTTTTCAGAGTGTTAAAAGTCCAGAGGAGAGGAAAGGCACAATGAGGGAAAGGGGCCAGGGATGGCAGAGTAATGGGCAGTTCCCTTTCCCCTTACCCCTTTCAGCTTTTCAGTATAATTTCTGTTTTACTTCAGAAAGCACTGCTGCAGTAGAACTAACACGCTAATTACTTAGTACTACTTCATTTTAATTTTGGCAGCAGAGTTTAAAACTAGGCACTGCTCAAAGCTTTACATATACATAAATAACGATAATAAAAGCTCTCACTTCACCTAGATCAAAGGTCAGAACCATTCAAACGTCTAAACTAGGGATTTGAAAACTGATACGGAAAATGTTTCCCTTCCTGTCTTTCCTCCTTTTCCAGATCTCACATAAGCAAAATTTCTTAGTGTACCTGGTGATAATTTTCCATTTGCTTGAAACACAGGAAAGACAAATTTATATTAATCATTCCCTTTTAAAAAAGCAAAAAACCTAGGCACCAATCTCATGGCTACATAGTTGTAGAAAGAGACTATTTTCGCTCTTTGAGGAAGGAACCTTTTGTTTCTTTTTATTTTATTTATTTTTATTTTTTATCCCACTTTTTTCCTTCTAATTTTATTTGTCACTTGAATTCTTCCTTCCCAGTATTTGTATATCTTATTGCTCATTCTAGTTTCTGAGTTTTGACCTTCCTTTCTGTTTCTCCATCACTCTCTATCTCTGTTATCTCACTTGCTATATGATGTTGTAGTCTGCTTCATTTATGCTACTGAACACACTAGAAAACCACACCTCTCTGGAAGTAAAATTTAACTAAACGCCTCGGGAAGGGAAAAGTCCTCGGTAATGGCCACAAAAGATGTCTAAAATAGAAGTAGGAGGAGAATTGAAAGAGGAAAGAAAATTGTGCAGCGTTGCAATTACTGTAAGTCTTTCTACTGTTGAGGTTGGATGACACATGTCTGAATCAGAGAGACTTCACAGTCACAGGTGTGTAAAGCCACCTACAGAGTAACTTGGATTTTTTTTTACGTCTTTTACAAATGCTCTCAAGCTGCACTGTGGTTTGAACAACACTTACATTTACCTTTTGAAAAATGGTGTGAAGAAGAAGTATTGCTACCACATTTACATTTTTATAGTATGGCTTGCTCTGAAAGTGTTAGAGGAGATTGCCTGGCTTAAAGCCTGGCTCAATGATCCCTGGAGGATATTTTTTCCTGCAGTATCCAACTACCATATGGAGTGCCAAGTAGCATAAAAGAGATTTCAGAAGCAATTCCATGATTACAGTTACTATACATTAAAGGCACACAAAAAGTGTTGTAAATTATCTGTATGGATCTTACATAATAAATTACTTCACTCAGATCACTGGTGACAGGCTTCCATTACAGATCATTTTGTTTAAATGCATTGCAATATTTTTAAACAAATGACTCCTAGCAGCAGAACTCCTATGAGTATTTTATCCCACTGCCATTAGATGACTCCTGAGTGACCTTGAGCAAGTGGTTCTCCACCCCACTGCTCTGCTTGTCTCCTCTGTTCAGTTCTGTCTTAGTATTTAGACAGATAAGGTTTCTTTTTGAAGAAATATGATCGTTCTATCATTTTTAAAATTCTTAATGCAATTTAGCCTATACTAGTCTCCAGAAATCCCTACAATTCTTGTTAATATTATAATTAATCATATCAATAGGATGAGTTCTGGAAGACACAATTAGCAAGCAAAACCAAGAGTTAATTATTTCAACGTTTTGGACCTGAGTTTGAGTTACGCTAAGGAATGACTGAGGACCGTACAAGTAACACCACCAGTGAAGACTGATCGAGATGACTCAGAACGGGGAGGACAGAAGGGACAAGATTACAGTTCTCCATAGCAACCTTCAGCTCCACTGAGTATGAAGCTGCTCTTTTCCCTCTTAAAATCTTGTGATATCTTTCATGGTCACTTCCCTCTCCATGCAAAATAATTCTCTCTACAGCCCCCAGGCAGAACTCCTCTTATTAGCTATCAGCAGCACTCCGTTCCTTATCTCCCTCAGAATACACTGCATTTTTCTCTTGTCTTTTACAGTCTTCAGGACCCTTCACTTAACTGGACTTTGAAGCCTATAATTAGGAATTCAATTTCCCAGAAAAAGTCCCATTGGATGTACAACAACTGTTCCAGCAGTTTCCTGGAAGAAGTAAAATGATGCTCTAGAACTCTACACTGACTTGCAAAGGAAATGTGCTCTGTACGCTGAGTAAGTGCCTTACACTGAACTAGAAGTACAAGATCATGTAACTTAAAACTGAACCAAAGCATATATGTGCAAAATGACTGAATTAGAATGACAGAATTACCTTAAATCTTGGCATTTTCCAACTTTACAGAAGCCACACAGGAAACTGAAATAACATTGCTCTTTTACACCATCACCTGGTTTTGTAATGTGATGGAAAGCACAGCAATGACAGCAGAGCAGTAAGGCTGCAGCAAGTGAAAATTTGCTCAAATACAACAGTGATAGGCACAGAAATCAATCAAGAAATTGATTACCTCTTGAAGACCTCAGGTTTGCAGGGATCTCCAGCAAGACAGCTTTGCCTTTACTGCCAACTCTCAAATGAAGTCTGGGAAGGGGTGGATCCTGGCTCCACCTCTTTCAGTCACTCAGGCACCTTGCATGCTCCCCTGGGTTGGCCCTGCCTTCCCGCCACGTGCTCAACGACTGTTTCAAGCCATGACCTAGCATTTCTGCTATGGATTTTATGTACATTTTTAGGCTGAGAAAACAAACTCAATTTCTTCTCAACCTCCCAGTCTGAAATTCCACCATATTTTACTGGCAAGTCTGTAAATTTCAAGAATAGTGTTGTTTTTTAATTTTTTTCCCTTGCATTTTTCCCCCATCAGCTTCTGAAGGCAGTGTATTTCAGTAGCTGCAGCCTTTGCATTTTCCATTGCCTTATTTTTGAAATATTTGTTTTTTTCTTTTCTCTCCTCATTCCTGTTACACTCTTTATCTTAAGCATCTTTCACTCCCTCCCCCTCTACTGGTTCTTATCTGCCCACTTGGGTTTTCTTTCCAGTATCTCTCTCTCTCCAACTCATTATGCCAACGATCTCTCTTCACAGCTCCTCCAAGTCTTCCGCTTCACTCTCAGGCTTTGCATTTAGGCTGCTTTTTCCTTGGGCACTAAGACACAGAAGTTTTCCTGTGTTGACTTCCCACAGCCAGCACCACATTGGTGCTTTGGTGCTATCAGAAATAATTTCAGGGATACCTGAAATTTCTGTAACTTCAAACAGTTTGGTAAGCAACAATTAATTAAATTCTATGTAATATACAGATTCTGAAAATTTTCAGGAATTCTTATCTTCCTTGCATATGGGATATTTATGATGAAACTGCATATCATGCTCCCTAACATGTAATTCCTATATCTTTTCAAAGAGGCAATCTTAGATACCTGAAAATAAAAGTCTTTAACTCATGCTGCCTGGCAATTTAGCTGAAATTTTACCCCCTTTCAATTTCAGGCAGAGATTAATAACTGATGCACCCATAATAATCAGTTCAGTTATTAGAAGATACTTTTAAAATTAGATGTTTGTTACCTTTGCTCAATCATGCATAGTTATACATAGCAACTGTTCATCCCTTGTTGGAAGCATCAACTCACCAAGGTATTTTTGTAACTTTCCCTCTCACTCATGCACACACACCTGAAAACTGCTAAGGAGTTGGAGGCTGAATCAGAGGTCAACAGTGCTAAAAATTTCTCTCTCTAGTCCCTTCTAGATACTGCAGAAAAGTGTCAATTTCTTCAGGGACAAATCCTTGCTCTGAAGGATTAAGCTTCTCTTCTATCAATAAAGAGAAAAGACTTGGAAGAAACAGTAACCAAAGCAAAGAGTAAAGAGCCAAGGCCCTCAGAGATCTGCTAGAACAAGATGCCCTATCCAACCTTATCTCAGGACCCTGTGTAAGAACTGCCCCAGCAGGGTCACTCTCCAGCTCGTCACAGCTCAGCCCTGCCCAGCCATGGGCCATGTCCAGCTGAGCCCAGCTGAACTCCCAGGCCTCCATATGGGCTCAGTCTCAGCCTGTTCCCACCCCAAGGGGTGCCTGAGGCTGCCTCTGGCTGCACTGCTCCTGGCTGAGGCAGAAGGATACATCCTGGTGCCAAACCTTGCCTAGCTCCCCCCACTGCTCTCTGCCCCAGCTCCATAAGACCTGGCAGTGAGTGCAGAACCACTACCTATATCCCTCAGTCTAGTGGCTGGAGAAATAAAAAGCTAGGAAAAAAAAAAAAAAGTATTCTCTTGCATGCACAATGCATGTTGAGAGATATTATGGATGATGCAGAAATAATGAGTTGACTAGACTTTGGTGATAAAAGGGAAAAATTAGGAACTCATAAGTGCAAGAAGTCACTGGAAATCTTCTTACAGGTATTTACTGCGGTACACTTCAACACAATGCTTATTTTTCTCTTCTTGAGATACATGGAAGATAATAAATAATAAGAAAGTCAATGCATCATTTATGCTATTTTTAATATCTGAATTATGGGGAAAAAAAACAAACAAACAAACAAACAAACCAGAAAAGAGTTCTAAAGCTCTTTGAATATACGTGTAATTTATGGAGTTCAGTCAAATTCATCCACACATTCACATATAACAAACACTTCATTAATTTCCTGAAAAGTCCTGAAGCTGAAACGAGTTAGTTATGAAGACTTCAAGCTTAAAACAAAAAAAACACAAATAATCTAAAATAACCACTGTGTGAATTGCATCTAAGTCTATGTGTCTACTTGCAGCAAGGAAGACAGGTATGTTATTCTATTATCTGCAGTAGCATGTATCATTATTACAGCAGAGAGAGAGAAACAACTGGACAGGACTTTTTCTTTTCAGGGCAGAAAGATTTTAGCCAGTTTTCTGGTTTTATTCACAGAATTACAGAATCTCCAAGGTTGGAAAAGACCTCTAAGGTAGAGGTGTAGCCTCACCAGTGCCGAGTACAGAGGGCTGATTACTTCCCTGTTCCTGCTGACAACACTACTTCTGATACAAGCCAGGATGCCATTGCTCTTCTTGGCCACATGGGCTCACTGCTAATTACAGAATCACAGAATTGTAGGGGTTGGAAGGGACCTCCAGAGATCGCTTGCCAAAGCCGGTTCCCTACAGCAGGTCGCACAGGTAGGCATCCAGGCAGGTCTTGAACATCTCCAGAGAAGGAGACTCCACCACCTCCCTGGGCAGCCTGTTCCAGTGCTCCGTCACCTCACTGTAAAGAAGTTCTTACGTACATTTGTGCGGAACTTCCTATGCTGCAGTTTCCGGCTGTTTCCCCTTGTCCTGTCTCCACTCACCACTGAAAATTGTGTAAGTAGCTAAGATGAAGCTGTGAGCTGAATTTGTAAACACGGGATCTTGAATCTATAGTGAGCATTTAGTAAAGAAAGACTGAATTAGAACCTCAGTATTAAATAGTACTTCCAAATACGCATTTAAACTGAGAGTATGTTTACTTTCCAACTATGAAATAGCAATATATGTCTGTCTTTATCTTAGTTTAGTATATAAATAAAACTCAAATGCTAGTGTGTCCCAGCTGCATAAGAGTTACTCCAGTTGGTTAAGATAGCTCACAGCAGAGCCTGCTATCACAGCAGGATGATTACTCATTTACCCATGCCACAGGCAAACAAAATATTTGCTTCTGACACTCAGAACAGCCTATATTTTTTATGAGCAGTCCATGCCACATGTTCAACTTCCTGATTGCAGTAGAAAGATGTCCTTAATTTAAGATTGACATGACAAATAGAATTGCCACTTCCTCAGTGGGAAAATTAGAAGTGAAGAAGAGAGTTTTATACCTCAGTAGAATTGATCATTGTGACTTTTCTGAGCTAATAATGAAGGAGGAAGAATTAAATCTGCACCAACAGTGATAGCTTTTACCTGACAACTAAGAACCATTAGAACACAGACATTGTGTATAGCTGTGAGCTGAAGAATTACATTGTAAAGGCCTGATCTCAACACACTCTTAATAACACATGTTCTGACTCCAGAAAAAAAGGAAAAAAAAAAAAAAAAAAAAAGAGCCAAGCATAGGGATTTTTTCCTTTTACTCCCACACCCATTCTCCACCTCCCACTCCTGACATATTATGAGAAAACTCTTAGACACATGATGGAACAGCTGATTTTTTTCTGTGACCCACTCAATCAGAAATTAAAGAACCACCCCTGGTAAAACACTGCAGTTCATAAGCAGTGGGATAAGTCTGAGAGATATGCTACAAATGAGTCTGTAAAATTCTTTTACTGTTGGAGATGTTGCACAAGATTTTGCACCAAAGATTTGTTTTCTTGGATTTTGTGAGAAGCAAATACTAAAACAAAAACGAGAACAGAAGAAATTGCCAGCAAATGAATTTCACTTCCATGAAAAATGTCGACATTTTGGAAGACAAATGCATCTTATAAAGAAGACAAAGTGAAGCCATCTTGTTTTCTGTCCCTTTCTCACACAAACTATGCAATTGAAAAAGATCATAAAAATTTTTCTTGTAGACAATTACACAGCAATACTAAATAATTCACTAGATTCCTTCTGCAGACCATGGCAAAAATAGCAATTTCTTTACCTTTTCTGAGTGCTACCACAAATAAAAAACAGAAGTTACTGAATATGGATATAGTTCGGTTTGTTTCTAAGCAGAGCAATGGAAGTAAAACAATAAAATGATCTTAGAAATTCAAATATTTAGAATATAGCACATTATTTTTCATGTGTTGAAAGGTAACTAATACTAATATGAGTGTGTCTGCATGAAGTTTAAATTCCTTCGCGGATGGAAAATAAAAAGACAAAAATAAAATGTATCACTCAATCTACATACTTCAAAAATCATTGTTCATTCCCTTACTATTTGTTTTAAAGTGAAGTTATCACCTCAAATATTAAAAAAAAAAAAAGTAGAAAAAAACTATTAAAAATAATATACAGAGTGAGATTAACAGGATTTTTGTCGAGAGAAATAAGTGCTAGAAAGTGACACAAAGCAGCAACATCTTTTTCAGGAGGCAGTGCTGATGTTGATGGGTACTGAGGAAATGAATCAATGATGGCTTAATGAATAGATCCTGAATGCAACCTATAAATCCCTGCTTTTCTACTCAAAGCAAGATGTTTGACTTGCTGGTTTGTTTCCTCATTCAATAATTTATCCATTTTTACTGGTTAGACTCTAACTCTTCAGGGCAGAGATTATGCTAATTGTGAAAATGTGGATGTGTGTTTTTCCAGGTCTTATCAAAAAGTCTTCTCAATCCCTTCAGTTCCACCTAGAGGCACAAATGTACAATAGCAGCAGGAATACTCATCGTGTACATAAAGACTTATGAGTGGGAGGAGGAAAAGTCTCTACTCACCAGGTCAAGAGAAAAAAAAAAATTATGAGAAGTGTGGAACTATAAGAGAATGAATCTCATGGATCTCTGTGTTGGCAGCTGATTCTCAGATGCAGCTGAAGAATTTACTGTGTTAAACGCATTTATGTCTATTCCTGGGAAGATTCTCCTCTGTCTGAAACACAGAGGCTGATTTTGAAACTTTTCCTGCACTATCCTTGTTACCATTCAGTTTGGTCAAATCAAAAGGCCAGTTTGGTTGGAAGGAATCTCTGGAGATCATCTAGTCCAACCACTACTAAAGTAGATTGCACAGGAAAGCATCCAGAAGAGTTTTTAATATCACTGGAGAAGGGGATTCCCTGAGCAATCTGTTACAGTGCTGTAATCCTCACAGTAAAAAGGGTTTTTCCTTATGTTTTTATGATATTTCCTATGTTTCAGTTTGTGCCCATTGCCCCTTGGCTTGTTTCTGGGCACCACTGAAAAGAATGTGGCCCCATCCACTTTACATCCATTCAATAGATATTTTTCAGTCCCAGGTCTCCCAGTCTTTCCTCCTAAGAGCGATGCTTCAGGCCCCTCATCATTTCTGTACTCTTCCACCTGACTTTCTCTAGAAGTTCTGTTTTCTTTGAACTGAGGAGCCCAGAACTGGACATGGTGTTCAGATGTTGCCTCACCAGAACAGAGCAGAGAGACAGGATAGCCACCGTCAACCTTCTGGACACACACTTTTTAATGCACCCCAGGATACCACTGGCCTTCTTGGTCACAAGGGCATTCTGCTGGCTTATGGCCAGCCTATTATCCACCAAGATAACAAGATCCTTCTCTGCAGAGCTCCTTTTCACTACATCAGCCCATAATCTGTACTGATACATGAGGTTATTGCTCCCCAAGTGTACGACTCTGCATTTGCTCTTGTTAAACCTCATAAGCTCATCTCTACCTGTCCAGGTCTCACTAAATGACAGTACAACCTTCTGGTGTGCCAGCCACTTTTCCCAGCTTTGAGTCATCAACAAACTTGTTGAGGGTGCACTCTACCCCTTCATCCAGGTCACTGATGAAGATGCTGAACAAAACCAGACTCAGTACAATCCCCTGGCAAACACAGCCTCCAGTCAAATTCTGCATCACTCAATGTAATACTCTGCCAGTCAGCCTGTTCTCAATCCACCTCACTACCCACTCATCTATCTCACACTTCCTAAGCTTACCTACAGGGATGCTATGGGAGACAGTGTTATAGTCATAGAAGACAAATATGAGGTCTGCTAAAACAGACATTCAGACTGATTTATTTTGAAGTTAAATTTCTCATATATCTACAGAGAAGTCTGGATTCTGTAATTAAGCTACCAGGAAGGAAAATATTACAATGATAAAGCACTTCTGAGATAATTTTTTAAAGCTTGTAGAAAACACTAGTCATATTTTACGATTCCTGGTTTCCCAGTATGTATGGGTATTAATACCATGATCACTGTAATACTCTTTTGAATCGTATCTTAATTATATACAATCTGTTATAAGATGCCAAATGTACATGGAGGTGAATACTCAAAGTACACAGTGCTGAAGTTCACACATACATGGTTACACTTCAGACATATCCAGTACAAATGCTGTAGGTCACATTCTTATCTGATACACTTCAGTGTTGCTTGGAAGATTCCAAGCTACACATGAAAATCTTCCAGTATATCTATTAAAATGCATTAACTCAAGCATTATCTTTCAAGACTGGTCAAGAAACATGGCATAACCCATTCCAACACGAAGGCACATTGATTGCTTATAGTAGTGCTGTTCAATACTTCTTTCAAATAACTATTTTATTATATTTCAGTGTTCTATAATGCTATTTCCTGTGGAAAGTGGAGGATTAAAAGTAACTCAATGCTTCTAAGATTTGACTCTTAACAATCTAGTGTTCATACCCTCAGCAAAACAGCTGTTCCAAAAGCTTCTGAAAAAAGTTTTCTTTCAGAGAAAAGCATTTACACCAGTCTGAAAATTTACTGGTCAAAGTAACAATTTTTCATATCCTCTATTTCAACATGAGAAACTTTAAGAAAATAACAGAACTCTTCCTTCTAGTTTGATTTATTGAGTCAATTTATGATCACTATGTCCAAGGCTATTTTATGCAAACACTTTTTTTTTTTTTTTTTTTTTTTAAATCAAGGTGCTTCTGGTCTACCAAAACCAAGTTCTGAAATTACAACATACAGCATTTAATTAATGAATATAAAAAAATCTACCAGCTCTAGTATGTTGAAATAATGAGGTCCTACCATTTGTGCAGTACAGTTTTAAGTCATATTTATTTCCCTAGTAACTTTAAAATAGCCTCAATGAAGGTCAAATCTGACATTTGTATTTATGAAGGATATCTAATTCTATTTCATTAGATGATACTTTACCAGTTTTTCTCAAATCAATTTTGACTCAAATAGATTACCAGTTACTTCTTTGTCCTTCTCCATATCATTAATGTGCAATATTACATCTATGTGCCCCACTTTTGTCACTCATGCTCAGGAATAAATTCAGACTGAAAGTGGTACAAGAAAGGGTTGCTCTATTTTCTATTCCCTATCGATTCTGAAAGAGAACTTCAAAAGAGTTTAAATTGTTAAATCTAGTAAAACAAAGACTGAAAGAGATTTGAGAACGGTGGTTATATCCATCAGCAAAATAATGAGGAAAAGGAGCAGTTCAACCTGGACAACAGTGTGCATGGACTAGTCAAGACAAATAGGTTCTGTGATGGATCTTTAATAACAGAACCTTATGATGTAAGCTTGCCTGCCCAAGCTGGTTGAGTACACAGTGACCTGAGAATTTTTGCCCAATCCTGCTTGACATAGTGTGAGAAAATGCTCAGATACTGTGTTCTCTTCAATCAATCTCTTCTTATTGGTACTTTGATTTTCCAGTATGCTTTTCTCCTGCATTATACTGGAAATACATCTGTAATACACATTAATTCTGGTGCACGGAAAAATAAGTCCAAACCAGACTATCCTGAAATAGTGCCAAAGGCAGTGTTGTATCAGCACATCCATCAGTGAAAGATATAGACATAAGATAGGGTGCTTTTACAACGGCTAGATCCAGCTTTGGGTCACATCAGTCACATTATGCATTTGACTTTGTACGCATGAAAAAAGGTTATTTGGGGAAAGAGACAGCATGAAGGGTTGTTGCTCAATTTAAGTTCTACTACTTGTGCTCCAAGCTGACAAATCTTGATTCTGCCTTCAACTGATTGCTAAATCATCCAAGAAATATGGAGAATAAATTAATGTTATTGGATCTTATTTTAAAAGCATTTAGATAGTAATGGTAAAGGTATGGTCTACATGGAAACATTATCTGAGTTTACCAGCATGCACATATGAAGTTCTTCAATTCAAAGTTTCCTGAAGATGAAACTCATCTAAATCCCTCATTACCAATGTTCACAGAAATACTGAGTTTTTGTTTTTTTTTTTTTTTTGTAAACAGAAGTTAAACTAAAAAATCTGAAATGAAAAGGAAGGAATAAAGGAGAAAAAAAACAATATTGCAGTTTGTTAGAGTTTTTCTTCTTACTATGGGAGTATAAGTCCAGATAAATAGTAGCCATTCCTGCAACTGGGTGGAAAGATCATTTACTAGGAGGAAAACACTACCATAGCTATTTTGCTGTCTACTTAAATTTATTTTCTGCATTTATAAACAGCAAATCTTCCCTGACTCAGAAAATAATACTGGGTACCTTATATAGTGCATCAATTATGGAAACAATTATATTAACTTAATTCCATCCTGTTCAATTGGGAGTCATGCTCTTTCTGCCCTGAATTTATGTTTATTTAAAAAAAAAAACAACCAAAAAAACAACACATCTACATTGTTTAAAGACATCGTAACTGTATCAGGAGGGTTTGGATATGTTTACCTGCTAATATAGCAATCTTAAGTTTAAGCTGTTTAGATCAATCCCATAATAGTTTCTTATCATCCTGGAGATTTTGTTCCGAAATATTTAGATGGTTTAGAGTCATTAGCGTAGGCCAGCCTACAGTAGATTCAGCAAACTGCGTCTCTTTATTTACTGAAATATCTTTCCCTAGGCACTCAAAATATGCTATCACATGGGCTGGGAAACTAGCAGCGTTTCCCCCATCTTTCTACTACAGAAGCCAGGCCATACCAAGGAGATTCTAGGGATTCCAGGATGTCCCCAGGTAACTCCTCTTCCAGGAAAACAGGTTTCCCCTATCCAAACCAACTCACTACATCTTTTAAGAATACCATCTTAGGGTTTGTATTACTTTTTGTAGATTGCTCCTGCCTTGCTCAACGAATGCATTGGGCAAGAAAAGGCATGAAATTGCATCTGATCAGTTTTAGGATAACCTGTGAAAGACAGTTGTCCGAGACCAGTAATAAGAAAAGACCAGCTTACCTTATGACAAAAAACAAGGGCTCACTGGAAGCACCCCAGAGGGAAGCACCTCTATTTGTAGATTATTTCCCTTTTGGCTACTAGTCCTTACATGAAACTAGGGAGGGGTGGATCCACCCCTTCTGGTCACATAGGTGAATTGTTTGCACCTGTGTTCCTAAGGCTGAACGTGTCTCTTCACCAGATGCTCAATCACTGTTTCAGGCCACAGTCTAACAGTTCCCAAGCAGTAAGTCACAGTGACATTTCTGCAATTTGTTCCTGAAAATCTTTCTCTCAATAACAAGCCCAACCATAACAAAAAGCATAAAGTGACCATATGCTAAGAAACAGTGGAAACTTGAAAGATGAACAATATATTCACAAATTAAAATGGAAAAATTTACAATAGATTCAGGAATATTTAAGAAGTCCAATAACTCTTTTGCTCCATTTTTTTTTTTTTTTTTTTTTTAATAATGCCAGGAAAAATAGAATATTTATTTTGTGCACCAGTGTGCTGATGTTTAGCACTGTTAGACATTCATGCATGCTTAAACTAGACCAGAAACAACTATATTTCAGATATTTTAGTTCTCAAAGCATTCCCATGAAAAGGAAGACAAAACAAGAAGTATTCATTTGTTGTGGAGAAACATAAGGAAGACATAACTTAAAAACTGCAAAAATCAAAGAAAATGAGAAATACAAGCTTCCCTTGTATAAAGAAAATTACATGCAGTTATTTGAATCACAGTCCTTGCTTAGATTTTTCCATGAAGCTTTCTAGAATATAATAGCAACAAACCTTTTCAGAATACAAAAACCAGAAAAATATTGCATTTTCCCAATCTATTAGAAAATATGCTAGCACTAATGTTTTATTTTTCTAATGATTATACCAGATTGAATTTATCTGCATGCCACACAGATGGCAGAATTGGCCACTAACATTTATATATTATCTATGTGTATGTATACGTATATATGTATCAAGCTATAGTTTTATTTTGTATGTTTGTATGTCAAAATGAATTGTTTGTATGTCAAAACGAAATAATACAAGCTCATGCTGTATTAGAAACCATCTAGAGAGATGAGAAAATCTGTATATTTTATAGTAGACAGAAAAGATCATTTTCATGAAATTATGTAAAATGATTTAAGAAATGCAATATGAACTGACATATCAGAGAAAAAACTTACACAAGCTTTTGCTGATCAGAGGAAGCAAATGTATATTTTGTACTAGCAGTAGACTGAAATGGATGACTTTATTAGAACTACTGAGTCAAGTTTTATGTTTTCTTTCCAATTCCACCTAAGGGCTACTCCTAGAGATTTCTGAATTCCCACAGTACCAACACGGAAATAAACTGCAGTGCTAAATAATATTTTATTTTCCTATCAATTCCTCTCTGAGATCACTGTTTAAAGCTGGGAAAGTATTTTCTCAATAGTCTTAAAAACTGGAAGTAGAGGATGGGTAAGTCTTATGGCATAATACATTTCTTACTTCTAGGTCTTAATTCTTACCACCATTTTAAGCATTTCTTCCTCTTCTACTGCTCTGGACAAGGGACTAAAGAAAAACAGATATTTTCATTGTCCAGATGTACAATATTTAAATCGTTCCTTTAGTGTGTCTCATTTCTGCATTTAAAAATGATGAGGACCCTTTAGTGTGTCTCATTTCTGCATTTAAAAATGATGAGGACCATTGACTTTCTGAATGGGAGCCCTTCCCTCTCTAACAAACAAAATAAGTTGTCAGATACTAAAAATCTAATACGAGATAAAGAGTGCACACACACACAAACAGTAAATCATTTGGTCAGTACACCAGAAGGCAGAAGCTGCCGTTATTTCCATTGTACTAAAAAGAAACTTCTGAATGAGCTTACTTCCTGAAAGCAGACATCTTCATTCAGGGATTGCACAAAGCTTTCCAGACAGCAAAACTGTACTTCTCCCTCTGTTAATTGTAGCTGGTCCATGAAAAGCTCAAAATGGTACCTGTTATTGTGTATTTTCATAAAAATATTTTCAGTTTCCAGTGAAAACATTACAGAATGGAGTCTTTTATGAACTCTACTGTTACCCAGTTACTTTTTTTTTAAATCAAGAGCCAATGCCCTAGCCTTCATCCTACAGCCAAAATATTGCAAGGTTTGAAACAAGTATCTTAATACCAAGAGAACAAAATTTGAACAACTTCATTGTAAAAAAATATACTAGAGCTGCTTGAAAGTAGTATTTTATTATGCTGGCCCATGACATCAGAGGCAGATGTTGGTGGTATGGCAGTAGAGGTTGAACCTTCCTTCAGCAGCAGGCCAGTCTGACAGAATAACATTTGACATGGAAATGCGTATGAAACAAAGGTGTGTCACTGAATTCCTCCATACGAAAAAAAAAAAAAAAAAAAAAAAGACACCCAGTGACATTCATTGTTGCTTGCTGGACATTTATGGAGATCAAATATTGGAGGTGAAAACACTGAGGTGGTCGGTGGAACATTTCATCAGTGGTGACAGTGACACAACCACTGGTAGGTAGGCAGACTTTTACGAATGTGGCATGCAGGCCCTTGTTACTCACTGGCAAAAATGCAAAGCTAATGGTGGTGACTATATTGAAATGTCATGCTTTGTGACTGAGAATTTGCTCTATGAAATAATGTTGTTGTGCTCTTTCAATTGTAGTTTCCACAAAAATAAATAGGAGGCATTATTTTTAGAGCAACGTACATACATGCTATTCTAATACGACAGTTCCAATGTTAATTAAAAATATTTTATTAAATTAAGTGGATATTTGCACTCATCTAAACACATACAAGTTTGTTCCAAGAGATGGGAGATTCACATTCTAAATGTTCATTTTTCATAAGTCATATGAAGTGATGGAGTCTTGGTACATTTGCAAAGTAGTCCATAAAACAGACAAGTGACACAAAAACCACTTATCATTGTTTTCATTTTATTTTATTTTAACAGAAAATAATTTATTCACAGTTACTGTGTAATTTCTTTCTTTTCTGCAAAAAGTTGTCTGAATCAGATGGAAGATTTGTATTTTGGAAGAATACTCTCTACTCATGAAGATTTGCATACTTGAGGGCAATTTCACTAAATATACAGAATATAATTTGGCTCTTAAAATTAATTCAGACTGTTATAAAATCAAAGTTTATATTAAAAGCAAAACTGGCTTAGCAGAGTTTTCAGATAAAGCTTCCAGCAAAACTATTAAAGAAGATACCAAAAATCTGCATGCTCCACCTAAAAGTTTTTGTTTTTTTTTTTTTTAAATTTTACTTTGGCTATTTCCTAACTGAAATGAAAATTATTTATCTAAAGGTTAAAACTTACTTAAAATGAAGAGAAAAACAGTTTATGCTTCAGCAATCACTTCTGGAGTGAATATGGATTCTTAGAAATATATTACAACAAGAAGGATTAAGTAGATTTATTCTCTCTAGATATTATACAGTTACTAAAATCTTGGGATAGGCCTTCAATTTATTACATACCTATTGTCAACATTATATATTTGCAGTATTCATTTTTGCAGTATACACATATATTGTCAGTAAGAAAGAAATATTGTCTGGCCTTATGTACGTACACTCAAATGTACTCAACAAAAGTCACAATGAACATGTTTATCTTGACTACCTCATGAACATCTGTCAGACAGTTTTTCTTACTGAATGAAGTAAATTTGTGCTCGTAAGTATACCAGTTCTATGTAATGGAAGTAGGTATAGTTAAGAAATTACAATGGCCCCAGAGTATTTTTATTTCAGTCTATGAAAGATTGGTTCTTTGTTGTAATAGGGCAGGGGATTATGTCTTGGTTCCTGAAATAATTTCAGCTTACAGAATTTGAGAAAGCTATCCAGTGATGAGCTGCTTCTACCACAACTAGGCTGCTAACAGTACTTGAATAAGCTAGATGAAGATAGTGTAGATAACGTATTGACTCTGCACTGCAGTACATTGCAGTAACTTCACATTAAACATAGTTTGTAAACGTTATTTTTCCTTTGCATCTAGAAGTCCTTGAAGCTTGGTGGGATCTGCAGTAATACTTGAAATATTGTGATCAACATTACAGAGCACTGGATAGGAAAATCAAGGAAACTAGAAATAGTAAAATGTGGGATGCTTCTTGGTAGGTGTTATTTTGCAGTTCATCACAAGTACAAAACTGAAATGTTGCTATTAGTCACATATATTTGCTGCCATTTTTATGTACACAAGAAAGACTTTAAAAAGAGGAGAAAACCAAACAACTCTATCATCATCATCTTGATCTTTTTTTTTCTTCCTTGTCCCAAGAGCAGGATTTTCCTCCTTTTCTTCCTTTTTTTTTTTTTCAAAACCATACAGGCTGGGAAAGCAATATAATGTACAGAAAATATATCCTGAAAATGTGCATCTCTTTGTACACGCATAAGCAGATATGGAAGGTTTGAGGCTATATGATAGAGGGCTTTAAATAATCTTCTGTAAAATTTTCTAACTTAATTTTTAACAAAACATCTCAATATTCCTTACTATAAAATATTTCAATTGTGCAGAGATGTGGTGATTGACTCACCATTTCTGGGGGCGTTCAAGAAACATGAAGATACTAAGGAACATGGTTTAGTGGGGAAATATTGGTGGTAGGTGGACAGTTGGACTAGATGATCTTAGAAGTCTTTTCCAACCCTAATGATTCTATGATTCTATGTTCCTGAATATTACCTTCCTTTGGTTTCTGGTAAAACTATTTAGACAAGGTATGTTTATGCAATCTTAATCTCATCATATGGTGAGACATAGGTCTCAGAAGAAATTCTGAAATGGTAAAAGCACAGTTGAGATTTATTTGTCGGTGAACTAAAAACATCAGTAAATTTTTGAGTTCCATCTGATTTTTAAAAGGCGCCAAATGTTTAGCAAGAAAAATGTCTGTTTTGGTTCACATTTGTCCTGGGATCAGATTCAGAATTTCAGAGAAGATAAGTATAAAAGAGCATGTGGCAATCATGACTGTCATCAGTCCTACTGATACATGTGGCACTTACAAGCACAAGAGTTAAGTGATCAATGTCTGTGAACAGTGAACAGGGATACAGGAACAGTTTGAGGAGAGTGTTCACAGCAGCCTTGAAGTAAGCATACACAAATCAGAAAACTGACAGATGTTTAAAGCGCCACTTTTTAGGCATCAAAAGGGATTCACATCTGATACTACTTTCCACATTCTAACACCACTTGCATACAAGTGACTGACTTGTTCCCTTTTAGACAGAACTATCAGAGGAAACAGTACTTGTGTCTCAAACAAATCTCAAAAAAAGGGACATCTGGAAATTAGCTCCTCATTTAGCTCCTCGTACCCAGAAGGAGTTCAGAAGTAATTCTGAGATCGAAGTCTGGATTTAAGATCTTTCTCAATCTACAAACTGTTGAGTTGTGCCAAAGTCAGCACATAAATATATGATTTATATGGCCAGGAAATGGCAATGAGGGATACGAATCCTAACTAAATGATGATGCCTTTCTCCTTGTGTGGGAAAACATGGGAACTCTCTTTCAAGGACATTTGTAGAGATTACTAGGTCACTCACATTATGAAAGAGATGTATCATGGATGCAGAAGCTTTGGGTTCAACATCCAGCTCTGTTCTCTCCTTACTTTATTACCACTCTGGAAGCCAAAGAAGCACATCTGTTTTTTTTTTTTTTTCTTTCTTTCTTTTTTTTTTTTTCCTTCTTATTTTTAAAGCAGTCTTCATTTATTTTTTTAACCTGATAGGTGTTATGATATCATTATCATCTTAATAGTAGTAAGTATTTCTTTTAGCCCCCCCAGACCTCTTACGGATAAGGAGAATCAACCAGAGAAAATGCACAACTTGAGCAGTAGAGGAATCACATGTTGTACAGTGCTGGTGCATCTTCATCAATACTGGCAGTTCACTCCAACTACGAAAATGACCAATAGGCCAAGATTAGTCTGACTTCCAGGTCCCTGATTGAACTTTTACAGCCCGTAGTTAGAATAGTCTGCTTGTTGCTTATTGTAACTCATAAACACATCCTATGTCACTGAATGAGAATATGAAAATATAACACCATTCTGTATTAGTAGTGTTTTTATTCGAGCATGGAGTTTTGGTGTATTAAATTCTTCATTGCATCTATTGATGAATTTAGGTTTTGTTAAAGGCTTCTATATGGTTCTTCTGTAGCCTTACTGAGAAAAGAAATGTACAAGTAAAACCACAACTGAAGTCCATGATGAGCAGTAACACTATTAGAAATACCTGATTTCCTGTGAAAGCAGATCTGTTATAACAACATCCAAAATTAAACTACTTCCTTATAACCACACATAGGACTTCTTATACCAGATCAGATTCCCAAGGTTTTGTATGACTTGTATCGTTGCTCTCTGTGCTTTCTTGAGACAAACATTTTAAGAGAGGAATAATCTTGGCTTTAAATATATAACAACCTACCTAAGTTTTCTTTAGGCACATATATAAGAAAGAGACTTTCAGTTCATCAAAGCAAGAACTTAAATTATGGGAGACAAAAACTGCCAAGAATTTGACAGGCACACTTGCTTAGTGTGGAAATATCAAGCTAAACTCACATAGGCTGAAGATAATGGAGCTACTTATAGAAATAAGCAGAGTACATCCTACTTTGCTACACTGGGGTTCTGTTTTACATTTTTTTCCATTAAGAATTACAGGTAAGAGGTAATCTCTATTTTTCATAGATACGAAAAAACAAACCAAATGAAAACAAACAAAAAAAACTGTCATTGACATATTTTCTGACAGTTACAGCATTTTCACCCAGCTGGTGAGCAAGACAAAAACAGAAGTATTTAAAAATTAATCTACATGTAAATATCTAAAGAGATTGATATACAAAGTACATAGTCTAGAGTACTAAAAGCATAAAGTCTGAATTAAGTTAACTGATTGCATGCACAAGAGCAGAATAAGTAAATATTGAATTACTTAGTAATTAGAACAGGTTTTTTTAATGTTTGTTTTTATGTTTGTTTTTCTGGAAATAATTAGTATCCTTATGTTATTCATTGCCTTTTTAACACTCAAGTAAGTGTTTGGAAGTTTCCACATGTTTCACTGATTATGTTATTGTAAATGGCAAATATCTCTCAAAGATATATATTGTTACTTTTACACATCCTTCTGGAAAGACTGCATAAAATGTAATTTAAAAAAAAAAAAATGATCTAATGGTGATCAGAATTTATGACCTGTACAGCACCTTGAAGAAGGGGCTAAGATATGAGGTCTGAGAGATAACTGAGAGTAAACAGAACCCAAACTTGATAGCCTTAATTGTGGAATTATTCAGTTCAAGGTACAGAAAACCAGTTGTTTGTTTGTTTGTTTTTTAAGTTATTTATAAGGCACAATTCATGAAAGTTTGTTTTATTCTTCATTAGTTTTCTTACAACATAATGCTGTCAGCCGACACAGGTAATCCCTACAAACAGGATGTTTGCACCTAAATTGGTTCTACTTTGTATTCACAAGTACTTTCTGTCTTGTTAAATTAGTCTGAATACATGAGTAAGCACAAGATCAATGGGAATGTGATGTGACCCATTCTATTCTAATTTTTAAAGTTTAGAAAACATTCTCATTTATATTAAGAATAATAGACAGTCGAAAGGCTATTTCTGAGCTTTTAGTCTTTAGGAGCTGTATTAAGAGGCAATCAAAAGTAGTGAGGTACAATTGTTATTAATAAATCAGAAGTTTGTCTTCATTATTTGTGTCATCAGGCACAATCAGACTAGATTTTCTACTTCATAAATTTCAAAACTCTTCATTATTAAGAAAATACAGCAGAGAAACCATACAGCCAGAATATTTAGCCTGACTGATTCTTTGCCTGTATGAAGTGATAAATAGTATATATTTTTTTCCTCTGGCAGGGACTGAAAAAGGAGAACTGCTTAATACTGCACTAAACTTGCTGCGGTTCAAAAAAGGAAAAAAAGAAGCTGTCAAATACATAAAATTCTCTTTTCAGGAAGATATCATTTTCACAGTTTCCACAGTTTGCATTTCTAAAATGTCTCCTCTTAAACAAAATGAAACAAATAGACAAACATACAAACAAAGAAAAAAATCCAGATGAGAAAATACTAAAAACACCATCTGAGAGGTTGTTGAGGTTGGATAGTGATGACCTATGCTTGGAAATCTGCTAAAAATAGTATCAGAAGCTTGTTTACATCCCCAAAATACTGACCTGGGTGCTCCTTTTTTTTTGTGTATTCTCTCAGAAACAATTGCATTAATCAAAATAAACTGCAATGCATAAGTTTAGACAAACTAGGAAAAAAATAAAAGGTTATATAGGTCATAAAATGACATTTGGATAATAGTTGGAGCTGGCAGTAACACAGAAATGTTCTGAAAGAGGACTATCTCTGAAATAGCATGCCCAGTATATAACAGGAACTTCACATATATCAGAATGTATTAGAAAACACCTTCCCACCTTTCTACGTCCTCCCTGCTTCTTGCCCACAAATGTCTGTACAAGCAATACCTTTGCTATTCTGAGAATACGTGATGAAATAGTGACACTTTTCATCTGGGATTTTGATATGTATGATCAGTCTTAGTTATTTGTGCACATATATACTGCTCTTTTGTGGTTCCAGAAAACGACATAAAAATGATGCTCACTTTTGCAAGAAGATAAGAGTGAAGCAAAGAAGATGGGGAGGTCTCTTCCAAGTGCTAGATATTTTCCATGTTGCAGAAGAGTGTGTAATTCTAGTGGATAGTTACAACACTTAGTACTCTCTCATGTTAGCTGAAATACTCACTTATTGTGATAGTAAGGTACTTCTATATTTATTATTTTATTAGAAAAATAATTAAGACAAATCCAGCATTGTTTTACTTCTGCATTCATAATGGAAAATACAGTGTAATTCACATTAAGTAATGCTGTTTCATCTGTTCTCTAATGCAAAAAACATTAAGAGCATGTAGAATCTATCATCAGGTAAATGCATACTGTGCTTTTAAAGCATACTTTGCTGTGTAGTAGAATGAAGAAAAGGATGTTTCATGTATTTGTTGGTACAACAGGGGGTTGCAAAAACATTTTATAAGGTTTCTTGCTCAAAAGTTTTAATCAGCTCATGTATATTAAATGATAAAGTATCTCTGTGTGTGTATGGGTACATGAACAACTGGAGTACTGAAAACACTGGATGCTTGACTATTGACACACAAGAAAAAAAGGAGAGAAGACAAGGGAAGAATGAGTGATACGCATTTAAAAAAAAAATTAAAAAAAAATAATAAGTGTTGATTTTTTCCTACGACTTCTTAAGTATAACCTGCTTAAAAAGACATTAAACCATCTCTTGAATCCTACTGACTATATCACTCATTGCAGAATGCTTGTGTGAGCTGCATATTACACTGCCTAAATGCAGGGGTCATTCATGTGAATTCTGCTTTGTTTTAAGGAAATCTTTCCTTTTTTGGTGTGTTATTATCTGATATTTGCCATTTTCTATGTTAATCTATTTTAATATTGTATCAAAATCATAGCTTCTTTTTGCGAATAATTTCAAAATTGAGAAGATATCAAAGAAAGTGCCCTCAAAATTGTAAAAATTAATCGGATATATCTACATAACAGTCAAAATTGCACTTATGTAGCATAAGCCTACATAATTTCACTTTAAGCCCTGTCAAAATAACATACTCTTTACATGATAAGTTCGCAAACAAACTAAATTCATTATGTGTGACTCCATTTTTCTGGTTCTGCATTGCTGTATAAATCAGAGTATACAATCCCTTAATTATTGTCATCTAAGTCCAGGACTCCTGTATTTGTGCCAATTATCTTGGAGGGATTCTGGCTTTGGGTTCTCAGTCCAGCATACTATTTAAGCCTAGATCCTCAAAGGATCTGTTGGTAGACTTGACATCAAGAATATACCTATGTTAGAGAATGAACTGATAGAAATGTGATGACATTTTGATTCCTATTTTTGATATATGCAAAGATAATTATTTAATTGAAAGAATAAACATTTTGCAATGTTTCCAGAGAGTAATTGGGAGATGTATGGGAGAAGATAACCACCAGAAATTACATCATTAGGATAACAAGTAGCGCTGGGAATCATAAACATAACCGTACCCTGTGAAATTCAGAATTATATAATCTATTACTTAGACTAATAGCATGTACTACAGGATGATATCCCCAGCACATGAGCTTGATATGTTATTATACTTAGTTAATTAACTATGTAGGAAATCTCTTACTCAAGAGTATCAGAGAAAACGATGATGACATAAAATATCATCCCAAAAACAACATGCTTTCAGCTAAAAATCTATTCTGCCACAATACAGCAGCTATTCAATGCAAGAATATTTTCGTTTAATTACCTTGCTTGGAGCTGTTTATCTAGTATATTTCCTTCCATTTAAAACTTTTTAAAATCCTGATATACATTTGCAATACTCTTATTAATGTCTAGCCATCAAACATAATATAATATTAATAAAACCTATTTTATTCATATTAAGGGGTATTATATTTAATGTCCTTAATATCTTAAAAATATTTATAATTCAACTGATCAAAAAACAAAACATTATTTTAAATATTTTAAGCTTGTTTCCAAGACTTTCAATTTTATGGAAAAATTCAGTTCATACTCGGTATATTTCTTTAATCAACTGTCTGAAAATGTAATGTTGGCCTCCATTGTTTCTATTCTAAAGGACTTCAAGCATCCCAGCTTGTATGAGAGAGGGATGACTTGTGCTCTTAGTAATCTGGACAGAGATTAATGAAATACAGTAGCAGTAGAGTATATAGTAAAGCAAACTCCAATATAACCCCTTACAAAGGGAAAGACAAAGATGTTCAAATGCACTTCATGATTTCTCCATGAAGAAATGGAAAGCATGATGAGCTGCCCATTTAACGAATTTTCCTCTTGATTCTTTTACTCAGTGTAAACAGAGTTGTTGAGATTGGAGGAGATTCAGAGCCTCACATCCAGGAATGCAAGCAGGGATAACTAATGGAACATCAACAAAAAACATCTCCAGAAACTGGTATATTTTCTTGTAGGTTTTGCCACACATCAGTGACAAAATGTACAGCTACTATGCTAGAAATATTACAGTGCATCTCTGTGAATACTGGGATGTTTCATAGCATGAAAGGCTTAAACTCATCTCTATTTACACTGCACTGACATTCTTCTCTGTATTCAAATTCTCAAAATAAAATTCATGAAAATAACAGTTAATTACAATAGTCTATGAAAGTCAACCACACACAGAGATTTGTTTCATCTTCTTTTTTTTCTCCACCCTATGTGTGACTTTCCACTAAATAACCCATCACCAAAATTCTACACTGAATATTGACCAGATTTTTGCCAGTGAGGATTTAAGGACAGCGATTGACGTCATGAATAGGCACGTGAAGGTCTTTGCTTCCCTCTAGTGACTGCTCCGGAAAGAGTTTTTACTGAATCTGCTTACCTTGATCAAATATGGCACAGATATATAGCAAAGGCCTAACTACATTTTCAGATACCTGTATCAGCGAGATGCTGATACAGCATGGAAGATATATACTTGTGACAGCATTTGATAAATATCGCAGACCTTAACTTAATGTGTGCTTGACATTTTTTTGTGGTGGAATTTTAGGTTTATCAGTCAGATATGATTTCAGTGTTGACAATACAGTAACAATTGGGGGGAATCCCATCCTAGGTGCATTTCAAACTACATCTCTTTACACTCCAAATATTTATATTAAGATCATTTTGAAATTAAAACACTGTTCTTTTAGAAAGACAGCAAAGTTATGGTGAATTATATGATTCTTTAGTATCAGAGAGAATACATATCATTTCATTTAGAGTTATATGCATACGTTTGGAAGTAAAGACAAGTAATTCCACAAACTGTAAATGGTCAAAAATGTCTTTTATTATACTTCATATTCGTATTACTTGTATTTATACCACCTGAAATTCTGTCTTTGTTGCACTGACCGTAAATAAATTTAAAAATAGTGAGTGTGTATCTGATGAAAACCGCATGAAGTATGATTTGCTTATAAGGAATTTATGTACATGATCTCTTCTGCTATTCTCAAAGGGAATGGAGAAAACAACAGATGTGCGCAGCTTTTTCTCATATGGATACATAAGATTTCCCTGATTTTTCATCTTCTTGGGTTAACTCGAGAAGATTTCATATTTGTTTAAGTACGTCATAATACAAAGACCTTTAGTTCTATGGCCCTACCTCTGTCAGATAAACAGAAATAAATTCTTCAGGACTGTCATGTCTCATCTTAATAAATGAAAAAAAAAAATTAAAAAAACCCAGAGGAATATATATATATAAAGATATTTAACCTTCCTGCATCGCAACAGGAAAATGCTAATCAGTTTTCTCAGTTAAGGCTTGGGAGTTTGGAGCTCAAACTCTGCTTGGGTTTTGGGTGACATCAGACAAACAACTTTGTCCTGTTTTTTTCCCCCTATCTTTAAACGAGTGAGGGCAATATCAACCTTGTTGTAAGTTGCTTTGACATCTACACATGATGAACTATAAGAGTTGTATGGTGTGAGAAAGGTTGAGAAACTTTCTCAGCTTTAATCATCATATGTGCTTTTCAAAGCTGAACTGATTTTAAACAGTTTTCCCCTACAACAATCAGTCAAAGTCCAACACATCATGGATTTGCAGATCCCATTTGCTGCATTCCTTGTTGAGGTATTACAAGGAAAACAAAGATTGTATTTCATTTGACTTGGTAGTGTCCATGACTTTTTATGGAAACATAGATACAAAAACAAAGTATGACCAAATTATTTGCTGTTGTAAACCATATTCAGACTGGTTAATTATCTTCTGCCCTCATTATATATTAAAATGTCAAAGATACAAATCAAATATTTAAAATTGATTATGAAAATACAACCACTAGTTCTTTTTATTTGTATTTCAGAATCCTAATTGCTTACTATTACAAAAAAAGCTATTTTTAGTTACTGGAAATCTGTATTTACATAGAAGCAATAAATAGCAATTGAATTCTCAACAAATGGGTTTGATTAATCATTCAGCAGAAATTCAAAAGAAAGTGAACTTATTATCAAGAATTAATTCAATTTCCATTTTTTGCTATAAATCTCCGCAGGTCATGTAAGCCTGCTCATTGCAGTGTAGGTGTTAGTGAAGAGCAGTGTTATAAAAAAGAACTAAATTATAAATTCCTCCCATGTATATAATGATTCATTTTCTATGTGACTTAAGCAAAGAAAAATCTGGTTTGACTCTTTTTTCAACATAAAAACACTTCACTTTATATCATGTGCTATCTACGTATTTCAGCACTGAGTACACCTGAATTGCAGTATAATCTTATCAGTCTGTAAATTTAAATTTGTTTTTATAGAGCTTTTATGTGACTTGCCCCCTGATCTGATCTGATTCAAATCAGTCAAAACGTTTTAGTTGTCTGCAAGGGATTTTGGAACAGGCTTCTCATTCCATATAGTTATGACAAAAAAGAATATGATTATTTCAATTTTGTATGCAAGACCAAAAAAACCTACATAGACCCCATGCATGTAACTCTTTATAAAAGTGGATTCTCCAGAATGTATTTATGATTTGAGTAAGTTCATTAGTATTAATTCTTTCATTATATTTCACAAATGAAAGCATAGAAGCTAGCACAGAAGGTAAATTTTCTGATGTTAATAGAAAAAACAAAGCCTCAGATGGTATGCTATACCTACATGAATTACTCTCATTAGTTTTCTATTGTAATTACAGAAAAATCTATTATTTCCTCCATATTTACCTGGTGAACAAAACACTGTGACTGTAAAGTAAGGAGGCATTACAATTCGCATTTCAAGAAGTGCACTCTGACTTTTGGTATTCTAATTATTAGATTACCACTTTCAGACATTTTGACCTGAATTGTATGTAGTCATCTTAAAGATAACTGCTTTTGGCAGTTCATGGCTTAGACAGGTGTACTCTTCGCTGGGTAAAAAAAATGAAAGGCTGGATGCGAAGAGTGGTGGTGAATGGAGTTATATCCAGATGGTGGAAAGTGGCTGAGGGAACTGGGATTATTTAGTCTGGAGAAGTGGAGGTTTAGGAGAGTTCTTATTGCTTTCTACTACTACATGAGAGGAAACTGTAGCAAGGTGGGGGTTGATCCCATCTCCCACATAACTAGCAACAGGATAGTAGCTAGTTACTAGCAACTAGGTAACAATCTAAAGACCAGGAGAGGTTCACATTGGCTACTAGGTAAAAAGAGAGTTGAACGCACTGGAACAGGCTGCCCAGGTAGGTGGTGGAGTCACTGTCCCGGTTGGCATTCAAGAAACATGTAGATGAGGCATTTAGGGACATGGCTTAATGAATATGGTGGTGATGGGCTGATGGTTGGACTAGAAGATATTTGAGCTCTTTTCAATCTTAAAGATTCTATGATTCCACGATTTTTTGCAAAGGCTTGTAAGTCCAGGCCAAGCAAAGAATAACACTTCATCATGGTAGTTTAGGAAAAGCAATAAAGAAAGACAAAGCTGATTTGCATTCCCTGTCAATTTTATCATGAGGCAACAAGATACAAAAGTTATTTTGTTGGTATGTGTGCAAGCTACATTGTACAACAGCTACATTCTACCCTGTAAGCAAATCTATGAGAAAATTACAATTAACCAGTAAACTTTTCTTTGCACTGAATGAATTCCTTTGCACACAACTTCTACATAATTGTAGCCAAATCTACCAGGGAAAATAGGGGAAAATGAATAAAAAGCTCTAGGAGGTAATTTTTTAAAAATAATTTAAACATTTTAAATCCTCTTTTTAATGGAGAATGCTTTAATATAAGTATGGAGTGAATTACCAAAGTTATGTAAGTTGATACATTTTCTCATTTCTCATATGTAGGTATTCATGGTTTTACATAACTTAATGGTTGCAAATCAAAGAAGTGTAAATTTGTATGGCAATAGGAAAAAAATATAAAACAGACCTTTCACTTACCCTAAACTAAGATTGCATTGTACTACTGCCAACTTTATATTCAGCAGGCACAAACTGCTATGAGTACACATATGGACAAATAAAAGGCTGTCATACTGTTATAACATCCTTCTGTAGCAACTGGCAGAAAAGAGCCCCAGAATCCTAAAAGCCTTTTCTTTACTTAGTGTTAAAATGTTATGTCGCACCACAAACAGCTATGGAGTGCATTGGCTACCACTGATACTTTCCTACAGAGAGCACATGTGCTTGCATTATGTCTAGCATGCTCTGAAAAGAACAAACCAGCTGCATTGTTTTGCTAAATAGTCAGTGATCATTGAAACCCCCATGTGAGGTGCTATCTCATTCCAGTGATCTCTGAACACCGCACCTTCCACAACCTCGTGTTGTTGGTGTTTGCTGGTGTTGCATGTCAGGGTGATACTTGTCATGATCAGTACCATGTTACCAAGTATCCAGCTTCTTACTGAGTTATAAATTCTGCAGCCAGTCATGCATCCACATGCTGGATCTGCTAAGACAAAGGAATAACTCACCGGCAGATTTTCTTGTGTTCTAGGACTTCATATGTTACGGCCATAGATTCATGCATTAGAGAATGCAACTAAGCTCAGAAGAGCTATTCAGACAGCCTACAAAACTGCCACACTATATGATATCTTTTAAATGGAAATGTATCCATGCATATTCTTCAAACCCCTGGGTTTACATAGCCTTACCCAGACTTACATGAAATAAAACAAGGAAAGGAAAAACAAACAAACAATGATAGTTATATGGCTAAGATTTAGATGTGGTGTGCTCACAAGCACATAGAAAGAACAGTAGAATTAAACATAGAGATGCTGGGACTCAGCTCTTCAGCCCATGGATATTTTCTTAAGCAGGATGGCAGAGTTGAAGCAGGAAAGGCTGTGAGTAACACACACAGCACTGAGCTGGCAGATCAGGGGGCATGGGTTGCTTCTAGGAGGCTGAAAAGTTGTCCTCAAGGATCTCCTATAAATCAGAAACTGAAAGGCTGGTCCTGAGGATGTAAGTTCTCTGACCAGTGGATTCTTTGCTGGTTGAGACTCTCACCACTGCCCCCCTCTTCCTTCCTTACCTTTTTAGAGATGCAGGATGAAAAGGAGAAAAAAATTCAGAAACTGTTTTTAGGTACAACCAAAAGCAATCATGACACTGAGCTTGTTCATGAAGTGTCTGGACAATGCTCTCAGAAATATGGTCTGAGTTTAGGGTCATCTGGTATGAAGCCAGGAGTTAGACCTGATGATTCTTACAGATCCATTCGCACTTCAGATATTCCATGATACTATGATTCTGTGAAAAGTCATACCTAGAACCTGATCAATTTCTTTTCTTTCTCTTGACAGACTGGGATTATTGTATCACAAACAGTTCCTGACACCAATGGCTCGTTCATGCCATGGAATGCAAACCAGAAAAGGTGCAACTCTTCAGTGATTTTTTCTTTGACTTGGTCAAAGGAAATAAGTTATTTCTCCTTAAATTGTCATTTACTAATATCCCCAGTATTTTCTCCTACACTGAAAGGAAGAGAATTCAGTATCCTAAGAATTTATTAAAGGACAATATTTAGAAGTATACTGTCTGCAACAAATGGAATTCAGACTTTCAAGGAAAAACAAAAACCAAAAAACAAAACATCACATTTCATAGCACTGATTCTAGCATTTCATATAGAGAAGCTGGAATACTTGAGGAAATATCTGAACTCATAAACAGATTGGTTGCAATTAACATGGACAGATGTGCCATACATACATATATTATATATATATGGGAGAATCAACTCTAACTACATAACAAACAAGTGGATTTGAAATTCTTCTTTGGAGCACATGACATAAAATTTATTCTTTAGTTGCACTGTCTTGATACTATACACATATTTGTCCAACTGTGTATGGAGAGGATACAAGTTTGATAAGTGAAAAATCCTATAAAACATCATCACAGGGAAAAAATCACTCAGTTTCATAAAATCAATGAACTAAAACTGCTTGTGCCAAATTTGGAGTGACCAAATAGTCATGGATGACAAAGGCGGGAGGAGGGATTTGAAGATCTGGTATGATCAAGAAGCTCCTAGACTCAGAACTCACTTTATGGACAGATGATAAGGAATTGCTAATTAGTAATCAATCTACTATCAAGCATGCCCAAAAAAAAGGTAAACAAAGCTTTCCTTTCTATTGGAGAAGTATTATGCTGACAAGATCAGTAGAGAAAACTATTGTTTACTGAATGTGAACTTGCTGCTCGTGCAAATGAAGACATGCATATAAAGGTGGCAAAAACCATTAGAGGATACTCCTGGCTGAAAAGCATTTAATTAAAAAATATGTTAGCATAGAGTTACTGCTTAGTTAGGAACCTTCAACTAAAAGCAGAGTACTTTTGTTGGATTATTTCCAAAATGCTTGCCAAAATCTGGTTATGCAAAAATCACCCGGTTTGGAAGGACGCAAGCACAGCACAGCTCTGTGGATCTGCAACACGGATGAGGACATCAATCTATCAAATCTGGCTGCCTGTTGTTGACACTGTCTAATTCCCGAGGCTTTAGAAGTGGAAAAATAAAAGCAAAACCACCAAGAACCCAGTTGCATAGTCTGCCACATTGAATTGTTTGAGATTTATGAATGATGAATTCAACATTATGGATTTTTCTTAATAAACATGCAGTATCAGAATATGAATTCAGACATATTCTGGAGTAAATACCAGTCAAATGCTACAGAATATAAAAAAACCCACAACGGTCCAAAAAAAAAAAAAAAAAAGATCATCCATTGCCCACACTGCTAATATGATCCTTTTCATAAGAGACAGAGGAAGAAAGTAGCATTTTGTTCTTGCTATTTGCTCAGATAAGAGCATTCTTATAAAATAACACAAATACATGTATAAAACATATGATAATCACATCCATTAAGAATTTACTGGTAGAAGATATTGTGAATATTTGATGGCTTAAATCAAAGTTCAAAGCTATCATGTTAGTCATCAGTGTACTGATTTGAACTCAGACTAAAGAACAAAAGCACTATCAAATTCACAGGCATACAGCTTCTAACAATGAAAAAGGCTCTGTAAAAATGTAACATAGATCATAGACCTGGACAAGAAATACATATTTTTAAAAATTGTTACAGCAATCACACAGGAATCCTTTTTTGAAACATTTAATCTGTATTTAGCCAAAGTTCACCTTGACTTTAATGGGAGATTTACTGTGAAACATTAATGAAATAAATTACAGCTGTGTAAACTTGAATTTTTATCTAAAACACACTGATTTTACTATTTTACCTCTCTACAGAGCCATTTTCTGTTTCACTGAAGCAGGAACACGCTAAAAGGTAGCAGACAACTGCTATCAAGCTTTCACTACCTAGTATACAGCCATTATTTTATTAAATTACATATGAACATTTGCTCCAACTAAAATGAAGATTGCTGTGGGTTTCACCATTGAAAACGATATTTCTCCCTGCAAGAACAGAAATGGGAGCTTTCCTTAGACACCTGTTTGATCAGTTACCCACTTGTCTGTTGCTCAGCAACTGCCATCACAGAACTACAGCTCTCAGACATCCTCATTTTAATCTTGAAAGGGCAGATTGAAACATCGCTACATGAGTAACCTGTTCCTGGTGAGATTTTGTGTTATTTCAATATGAATAACCTCAGAAAGGAAGCCTTGTGACTAGAGAACCCAGTACTTCCAATCTACCGATGGATGATTTTACCTGTCCTCACACCAACCCTTTCACTGAGTGTGTATTTAAATATTATTAGGCGTTATAAATATTTCAGCCATAGTCATAAAAGCAAACATTTGTCACTTACGTTCTTGAATCATCCCACAGCACACAATATGGATTCAATGTGCCCTGAAAAACAAACAAAGAAACACATTAGTTATTGATATTCAAAGAAATTGATCATGCTTGACCTAAACATTTATTTGGATCTCTTTCTGTAAGATCGCCTTTATGTTCTGATGACTTGATGCCATTGAAATTGCAAAAGGTTATTTCTTTTGGAATATTTAAAACACTTTTAAACCTCTGAGTGTCATTGTATTCTCTCTTAGGTAAGGTAAGCCTAAAGTTGTCCATTTTGTAAGAATCAGTACAATTGAAATATGAGATAATTAATCTGTTGAAAGACAACTTGAATGAACGTTTCTGGGTGTGTTTAGAAGCAGAGATACAGATCACAGCTATAGGGCACATGGATGTTAAAACCAGTAATAACTTCAAAAACACTAAGTAAATATTGAGCAATATTTCAGATGACCCCTTTATACTTTTGTCACTTGAGTATTAGCAGAGATTTTTGCTCAAAATCTTTTTCTTCTTCTTCAACTTCACAATCCCAGTTCCTATCTCTTTGAAGTCAATAGCAGATTTGAGTTGATTGGGAATTTAGGATCATTACACATCATTACATTCTGGGTAATGTTTTAATGTTTTAGGTAATTGAATTGTCTTTATTATTACTCATGAAGAGTTGGGACAAAATTAAAATTCACACTTCATCCCTAATCTTGAAAAAACTTCCTTTATCAAATCTTGACAAATGATCATGCATAACTATTATTTTATTTTTTTTACCAATTATATTAATTTGTATCCTAAGTCTGGGTGAAGAAATTCTATTTACAAACAGACACAGCTGTTAATTTTTTGAAAAGTACTCATAACTAAATTGCAGTATGACATTGCACATCTGAGACCCAAAAGCAGGTATCATACAGCTTATGCTAGCTGGTCCCATAGTGTGGGTAGAAATAATACAAAATAAATAAATAAATAAAAAATCCAAAAACAAACAAACAAAAAACCCTGAAAAAAGAGACAGGACAAAAATACAGGACAAAAAAGAGAAGTACATTATTAAATAACCTCAAAAGCACATGGAAGTAGAAGTCATTGCAGAAAGCTGAAACAAACTCAGCTGATATCAGATCACATTTTGCTCTGTTTAAAATCCATTCAAATTAAAAAAAAAAAAAAAAAAAGATTACGTTAGGCCATTGCAGTTATTAAACAGAATCATGAAAACAGGATAAGTATTACTGCTGTCCTTTAATAAGGTTATGTATGAGGATTTGTTCTGCCACACGTGGAAAATTAATTTCTTTTCATACCCTGTTCAACTATCCTTCAAGCTCTGCAAGGACCATTCTAGGCTGTCTTCCTATTTTCTTCTTTATCCTGAACCTGCTATTTCCTTTCATACACTCCTTTTGGGTCTGGCCTCCCAGCAAAGCCTTCTCGCACTGCTGTCATTGAGCTACCTTTAACAGCCATACATTTCTGCTAGGGCAGCAATCATTCATCGCAGCTCTTGCCAGTTAATTACTTAGCTGAAGCAAAGGAAGCAGCTCCTGTGTCCATTAAGCTTTATGACTGCTGCAGTATTGATTTAAACACTTCGGTACAGGACTTGGAAATGTCAAAAATAGACATATGTATGTGAGCGTGCATACATATATAACTCTGCCTGGCATGTAAAACTGAACCTTTGAGACGTGATTGGCAACTTTGACAGCTGTGCAGTACAATGCCAACTGTGTTTTGTAGCCAGAGTTTTCAGTCTCATTGAAAATTTCATGTCCTACACTACTGCTGGCTTGTTACTTCAGAGTCCTTGGAGAAAAATTCAGTGCTAGAAGAAGGTGAGAGTTCTTATTATCTCTGCAGCAAACAAGGCTTTTGTCTGAGTTGTGAGATTTTTAAAAAGATGACTTCAGAGTCTCATTACTCAAAGTAGTGGAGAAATATTATCAAATGCATATTTAGATAACATGACTCTTCTGTAAATAACACATTGAAACTCATACTTTCACTATCCTCAAATATTATATTTTAGTTTATGAGTTTTATTCTAAATAGCACGTGAATCTCTGATTTACTCTTCTTCCACGTCCTCTCATTCTATTATTCAACTGGCTACTTCTGTTATAAAACAAAGCAACAGTAACAAATTTTGGAAACATGAATATTTTAATGCTATTTTGAAGTAAAGACAGTAACTCATTAACTGACTGCATTTACCCATCTTTTTTTCATATCTTATCCACTTAATGCAATCTTGAATGGGGAGGTAAATCAACAAATATGGGTATATTATATATATTGATAGGCAACTTCAGAGGATGCTTAAAAATTAGTCATTAACTCCATTTTAAAACAAACTACTCTGTATAATGAATAAAATTTCAAGAACAAAGGCCCGAAAAGAAAAAAACAAGAGCCATTCAAAAAACAAACATAAAGTACAAAAAAAAAAAAAAAAAAAAAAATCAGATGAAAGAAAATGTCTGTATTTTATTTTCTGTTAAATAATTAGCCAATTTAATTGACATCGTGATTAATCATTGAGACATTATTATATAATGTTCAAATTCTAAGGATACAGAAATAATAGTTTTATTTTAATTTCTGTATCTGAAATACAATATTTGCTCCATTGTGATGTATCACAACTAGCTAAACTCTAATTTTAATATAAGGAAAGGGAATAAACACCTGAACAATATTTCTGTGTAGACACAGTCTTATTTTTTAAATGAAGTCACACAATGGAGGCTATGCCTTGAAAAGAATCTCCAAATATTTAAAGACATTAAAATTGTATTATTGGTTTCCATTCTCAGAATGTGTAGATCAAGATTTTGTTACTGCATCTGCCCATTCAGCTACTATATCCAGATGGATTGATACTTTACATAAATATACTATGTACACTTAAGGACTGGGAATTTGTAGCAAATATCTGATGTTTCTCTGGATCAAATTATAGGGAAAAAAAAAGGAGCCTATGTTCAAAAGAACTGGCTCTGATAGCTGTTGGCAATGTTATTGACTTTTTGTCTTGTCAAGACACATACAATAGTCATTAATTTCTCTTACCAAAATGTTTACAAATCAAGGTGACAATCAGAGTCTCTAAACTGACCTTTTGTAATAATGGAGTTCCATCTCATTTCCATGCTTTTAGAACTTGGAAAATATTGCTCTATAACTTACTCAAAGTGATTCAGAACAAAACAAAACTAACACCAACTTATCTCCCTAAAATATCTTAAAATTGAACAACAGCAGAGAACCCTGAAAACAAAATTGCCACAATTTCTCATCAGCAAACTTGCAATCTTACAGAGAAGTACTTTAAGTAGGTGCCAGTTCAGCTTATGTTCCTTTTTTTAATTTGCTGCTTAATATTGCATAAAGTTTGGAATAAATTTCTCTGAGATGTTCTTGAATGTATAAACCTGAAATAAGTTAATTTTGTCAGAAAACCTAGATTTTTTATTTTATTTTAAATATATTTTTGTAGTTCCTACCATAACATATACACAGTTTGGCTTATTTAGAATTGAATATACTCTTGTAGTCATTATTAACTATTCCTGAAGAAAATCTTATGTCCCCTGCATTAGAGTTTTTCTGGTGAGTCATAATTACCACTGATGCCAAAACAATCAGTTTTTTCTAACCTGGAGTAAAATGTAAACCGAAGATCTTAGGGTCAAAGAGCATTCATCATACCTTTGCCCAGAGACATTAGTCCAAAATTGCTACTGAATGAACACTGGAAACTCCTGCAACTGATTTGTAACTGTGTGATCCCTAGGGAAATTGTTTATAACAAAAAAAAATTGTCATAGCTTTACAGTCCTTTGCATAACAGTACTATTTACTAAAGTAACAATGTCTCTTACTATTAATTACATTAATAATTAATAAGATATTAATAATTATATTAGTTATATTAATTATATTAATAATTCATTATATATTAACGTGTCTCATGATTTTCTCTTTATGATTTTATTTAAAGTAAATTCTAATACATTCTCAGTGATATAAATAGAGTTTATTTGCTATGCCTTCTCATAAACTACCACCAACTTTCTTACAAAACGTTCTTTCCTTGATATTATAAGTGACAAAAATTTCCAGCAAAATACATATTTTATTCTCCCTCTGGCTGAGAACTGTCAAAAGCAGAAAGAGTAACTATTACTATTTTTTTCCAGAGTTAAACTTTTTCATATTCAAAGCATTTTTAACACTAAACTAGATGGAAATATTACAGAATTAAAAGTAATTGCACAAAAATCACAAGCATTTGTAAGAGAAGCAAGGTAGATTGGAATGGGAACATTTTTTTCAGTCTGCTACAACAGGTTAGGTCCTAACTGGCATTTCAGCATAAAATAATGAAAGCAAAGCAGTAAAGCACTATGTATCTCTACGGCATTTGCTGGGAACAAAAAACTAAGTATGTAGAGCAATACTAATTTTTCAGTTTTTTATCCATCAAACCAGTTAACGGAGTGTTTTCCATAGAAAATGCTGTTTAGGAGAAAACCTACAAAACCACACAGAACAAGGATTAATTTTCCTTTGCATACACATCTGCATGAAATGCATATACTCCCTTTTCAAAGTAAGTTTGAATTTTAGCAATTATACTGGTTTTAATTTTTGATATTTAAACCTATCCCACTCCTTTCTTTCATATGACCTGATAACACTCATAGAAGATTATATCAACTATCTTTGTACTTACATTAGACAGATGTGCCAGTTCTATCTCTAGGAATGAATCCGTAGTTTTTGGCTCAGGTCGTATAGTAACAACAATAATTTTCGAATTAACAACTGTAAAATTCCTGGGGGAAAAAAAACAAACAAAACAAGCATGTAAAAATTGAAGATTTAACTTTATAATGCTAAATGAGGTAGATGGTATTACATTCAAAGAAGTGTCTCATGGATATTTTACATGACTTCAGTTGTCAAATATTCATGGAGAAAATGTATATTTTCAGAAATAGTAAAATCTGTCACTCATTACCTGTACCTGACACAGTAAAGGTTGAAAAACAACAATGATGGCAGAAATGGCAGACATTAAAGTATGATTTACTAATTAGAAGTATGCATCAATAACACAGACCTTCTGTCAACTTGTGAGTGCATATCATTCACTTAACTCAAAGTAGGCCAACTAGTTCGGTCTTACAAGAGACAGCCATTTTTCTTTCTCAGAGCTGTGTTGGACTTCTTTTCCACCTATTAACTGTAAAATTTTGAAGATGGATGAGTGCAGTGGCAGAGCCTACAGCAGTGCTGATTCTGCACTCATGAGAAAAACTATTTGTTTCCAACTGTGAAAAACCATTCATTTGGTATATGAGTGGGCAACTTCATCATCTAAATATATTTAAATAATAAACTTCAGTTTTCATCTGACTGAAATCCCACAAAAATAAAATAAAATAAAATAAAATAAAATAAAATAAAATAAAATAAAATAAAACCAGTCTTTCCTGGATAAGTCAGATTAGAACTGGTTTCATGTTACCGTATAGTTTATTCAAAATAATATTTTTATGTTAATTTCCCTAATTCATAATGTATCTCACTTTTTACTTAAAACATGGATGAGAATGGCTTTTAGCTACCTATCTAGGAAAAATCTGGGAATTGTTAAGGCTATGTTAATACAGGTATAAAGATATGGTGATATAATGTTCATGTTCCTTATAAAACTCTCAAGGCTTAAAACAACTCCCATTGTGTTTTCCCTTTGAATATGGTGTTCCCTTTGAATATAATGGGATGCATTAAAAAGAGCGTGGCCAGCAGGTCGAGGGAGGTGATCCTCCCCCTCTACTCTGCCCTGGTGAGGCCTCATCTGGAGTGCTGCGTCCAGTTCTGGGCTCCCCAGTACAAAAAAGACAGGGATCTCTTGGAAAGAGTCCAGCGGAGGGACACAAAGATGATGAAGGGCCTGGAGCATCTCTCCTATGAGGAAAGGCTGAGTGAACTGGGTCTGTTCAGCCTTGAGAAAAGAAGACTGAGAGGGGACCTGATCCAGGTCTATAAATATCTATGGTGTGAGGGGCAGAGTGGCGAGGCCGGACTCTTTTCAGTGGTGAGTGGAGACAGGACAAGGGGAAACGGCCGGAAACTGCGGCATAGGAAGTTCCGCACAAATGTGTGAAGGAACGTCTTTACAGTGAGGGTGACGGAGCACTGGAACAGGCTGCCCAGGGAGGTGGTGGAGTCTCCTTCTCTGGAGATGTTCAAGACCTGCCTGGATGCCTACCTGTGCGACCTGCTGTAGGGAACCTGCTTTGGCAGGGGGTTGGACTCGATGGTCTCTGGAGGACCATTCCAACCCCTACAATTCTGTGATTCTGTGATTCTGTGATAATGCTGCATTCAATAGAGAGGCACAGAAAGAAGAATAAAATCCTACAGAAAGACATATTCACAGGCAGATGTTATCAAAGAACAAACTAGATATTTTAGATGTAACTATAAGTCACTTTCAATATTCTTATACTCTTTCATTCTTTCTTTTTTTTTTTTTTTAATTACTTATTTTCCCTAGAGAAAAGGTATTTTAGAGAGGATTCCATACTGCTGGATTGAAACAGGAATTGTCATGTCTACAGTAATAGAAATTTAACTCAGCAGACAGTTAGCACAAGGAGTGAAATGATTCTTCTGGGAAAAGGTATGAATTCTAGTTAAATTTTACTCAGCTAAATCAAATAATGGAAATATAATGGATGTCATTTTCTACTTTCTTTAATTCCATTGGTTGCACTGTAAGAACTCACTTAGTATTGACAAAAAAATGTATCTCTCTAGCAGACTAACATTTAATGTTTAGCAAACTCTCATTCTGAACAGCTGCAGTAATGGTTGTGCCTTAACATACATACAGTAGCTGCATACCTATAAAAATTCCCAAGAAAAGAATAATTAAAAACAAATCTCCACATAAATACAAAATTGATTTTCTTTTACAGACCATGACAGGTGGCAGTAAGGTTTACTAGACATTAAAAGATTGTGTCCATTTTGGAAATTCACATACGCTAGAGTAAATACTAATAGTATATTGGTTCATGATCAAACTTTGTTATTGATAAATGTTTCCTTGCTGTATCTAGTTTTGTTATGGTTCTGATGGGTGAGATCCAAAAGAGTACTTCAGATGCAAAGTGTAGTTTAGGAACGTTAAATTTGCCTTGATCTCATTAAAAACCCTACCTAACCATTTAGGTTCTCAAAAATCCCTGTAAGTTTGTTTCATCAGAAAATACATATAACTAGATATATTGCTATGAAGTCTGCTTTACTCACTGCTATTCTGCCTGGGCTGAAAGCCTCATTTTATATTTTATATTATCTGTTTAGTTTGTCCCTGGAAGGATGTGATCTGGCAAGTATATGCTAAACCCACATAACACATGAGATGATACTGAATTTGGCTCAAAGCGCTTCAGTCACAACAATTTATCTCAAAACCACTAGTGCTCTCCCAGTGGTATTTTTGCTGAAGACCATTTTTTACAAACTGCTTAGTGCTGAGAAAAATTACTCTGAAATTTAAATAATCAGATTGTACAAAACTTCCTGAGAGGTGCAATATGTGGGTCTCAATCCCTCTTTTGTTGCGAATGGCATAAAATCTATTTCACACTTCCTGAGCAAGCACAATATGGAGACCGACCTCACCACTGTCTTTTTGTCCTTCATCAAAAAAATCTATCTGTAATGAGAAATGAACTTGAACAGGATGGTGACCTGTTGGCTCTCCAGAAAGGCACACATCAGGGTGAAGTTTTGAAATTTATTGCTGAGAAAATACATTAAATTTGACAGGAACTGTAGTTGAGTAAATCCTTGAAGTTTCAAGATAACAAAGATTATCTTGAGCAAAGTCTTAGGAAGAACTTCCAAAGCAGACTCCCTTGTGTTTTTCATATCTGAATTAATAACAACATTAATAAAATTTTATTACTTAGCTGTTTTTCTGTCAGGGTATATATCCTGAGGGTGTTTTTTATATCGGGGTATACATATTTGTTCTATGTGACAGTGATATGAAATTTAAATTTTCTTTTCTTTTAGGAATGACTCTGTGCTGCCCAATTAAAAATGAACTTATGAATAAGGTATGTTGCTTTCTCAACACAGTATGAAGGAAATTATAGTTCATTGTGTGAATATTATATTTATTACAGAAATAATACAGATTCTATAGCAGTAATGACACACAGTAAATTATTTTTGAGGTACTCCTTAGGTCCAGTACAATGGCTGACATAAGAAAGTGTACAGGTTTTTTAAATGTACAGCATCAAAAGGAGGATGTTAGGAATGATGGTTCATGTGGGGAAATGGAACGTGTCAGTGAATTTTATAGCAGGAAAAGTAAGGTGGTTGTATAAGTGTCAGGAAAAATTTTACTACAGTAGATTCATTTCTAGGAAGAAAAGTTAAAAGCTATCTTACTGTATAGCAACCTCTGGTATATTCCTTCAGAATGCTCAAGAAAAGAATTATAACTACAGTCATTATATTTTTGCATATTTTACTGGGAATCATTTTCTTTTTTTAATCTAACAATATTATTTACATGTTCGGGGATGCAAATATACGAAAATAACAGGTAGCTTGTTATACTCAAAATATTCAATATTTCAATATCAAGAAAATATCTGTATTACATTACAATAAGAGAGCAACACAGCAAAGTATACTAGGAAGTAGAAAAAGATGTAGTTTGTTATTTGTGCGTGGAAAGAAAATAATAATTATATTTTTGTTAGGAAGACTTTTATTTCCTATTCATGCACATAAGAGAAAGTAATAGCGCTCATTTCCTTTTCTTGGGCAACTGAGAATTGGATTCAAATAATACTGAACATATTCAGAGGCAAAGTGGGATATCTTCATATTTGAGTTTCTAAAGACTTCATTTATGAATATATACACTTAGATTATTAGATCATTTTGCTTTAGAAGCTCACAGAACCTCTCTATGAACTGAATTGTACAGGGAAACAGTCAATTTTGCTATAGAAATCAGCAACCAGATGAAAGTAGAACAGATAAAAGCAAATTGGAAGCCACAGTGAACTTTTACATGGCCCGGAGTACTTAAGTTGCTGTAATTTGTAATGTCCCTGTTTCTTCTACTTGGGGTGCTTCTGATTCTAATGAAAACACAGTAAGGCTCAAAATCTCAGTTTTCTTATGGATGAAATAAATGCAAGGAATGGCTCTTCATATAAGCAAATATATAGTATCTGAAAGTTCACGCTCATTTTCTTTAAATCAAAATCATTGGCCTTTGTATTCTGAAAAAGCATGATTGTGGTTTGGAGTTTAAACTGCAAAGGTTTGAAAGGTACTTGGGTACATGGCCATCTCACTGCTGTTTTAGGACTGGCAGAATTTCTCCAAATTCTGCCAAAAAGGGCTAAGTGTGATAGCCATTTGGTTTTGTTTTTCTAATATGGGGCTAATTTCAGGGACTGGCACAGCAAATGCAAAGTGCTTACTGATATTTCAGAAATGGATGAACTGTGGATGTCACTGTGCCCTAGGCATAAATAGCTCTTGCCAGCTCTCCCAGGCTGCCAGGTATCCTGCCAGGACACCACTCTTCACACTGTACTCTGCTGCAGGGAGATTTCTATCCCTAACATTGCAGCCATTCAGTGTACAGCACCTTACTGGAAAGTTGTGTTTGTTTGTTTATTTTATCTTAGTACTTTTTTTGTCAAATTACATTCGAAGACAACACTTTTGGTTTTCCAGCCTTTGTTTCAACTCCTGAAGTCTTGATGAAATAGAATAGGAAAAGGTGATTCAATAGTTTTCTAATTATTATCCTTTCTATTGTGACTTCATTAACACTTGCTGTAGTGTGGCAAAATAAAAATTTTACTGTTAAAAAGACATTAGTAGACCAATGAAACACAAAAGTAGTGACCAGATTAACAGTAGTGTGAAGTACAAGTACATGTGGCCTGAGCCACGTATTGAAGGGAATGTTTCCTTTTTAAGCTTAGTGTAGATTAAATAAAACAGAAATGAATACACTTTGTTAAAAAAGCTGTCTCTATAATACAAAAAAACAATACAAATAACCATGAAGGAAACATAATATTTACATATATATTTCAAATAATTATAAAAAAAAATAATTCCATAATACCTTTGCACAAATGATCATGGCTGTTTGGGTTCATCCAGAAATGTAATATAGTTATGCTAATTAATATTGTATTTATGGTTACATAGTTGCTTACCTCAAAGTTGGCAGAATGAGTTCTAAATTTTTGTACAGCACTGCTCCAAGTACAAATACTGTTGATTCATCTAGTTCTAAAAAGGATAAGGAAAAAAGATCTTAAAATACTCTTTCCCAAGCCTTGATGAGCATAAAAAAACTCCTGAATATCATTTATCTTTCCAGTAAAAATTGTATTTTAAATAAACTACCATAAATTTGAATTATATCCTAGAATCCTTTCATAAAGATGTTACACTGTCAGAAATATTTCAAAAGATTTAAGCACTGAAAATCACGTTTTCAAAAAACTATCACTGTGTACTGACATACATGCTAGTTCATCTACTTTTATAATAAAGTGTCCTCAAAGGTTGTCTTTAACATTTAATATGTAGCAAGTAAATTTTCTAAAGTCAAAGGTATGCACTGCAATGGCTTTTGTAAATTGTATTAGAAGCTGGGGTAATTTGTCTGCTAACCATTATTTGGTAAAAGTTATGTCATTTGTTGGAATGGTCCAGACTGCTGGGATGGAACAGAATAAGAAGGCTCAGAAGTGCTGTGCTTCAGGCCTCTTTGAACTACCAAAAGTATCCAATCCAATCTCTTGGATTTCTTCAGCACTTTCTGTTCGAATTAAGAAATTGAATTCCACCCTTTCCCTCTGGAATAAGATGTTTCTCTTCCATATTATACAGGACAACTTCCATATTATACAGGAGTCCTATGAGACAAAGACCCTGAATTCCCTTGTTGAAGTCAACACAAAATTAACATGCTGATATGCTTCTTTACCTGTTGACATAGGGGTGAATATATTTTTTGGAATGACAACCCTATCTTCTGAGTTTCGTGCCCAATCAACCATTCCTTTTCTTCCTTTCATGGGGAAATTGATGTCAGTTAGAACAGACGCAGCAGGAAGCTTCTGAATGCTAGCCACTAGAAGGAGAAATCGAAAAATCAAATAAAATTTTTTCATACTTTAAAGCATCAAATAGGGATAAAAGTAAAGCAATAAAAAATATTCAATAATAAATTTCAAGTAAAGTAGGAATTTGTAGGACATTAATCATCATTGAAAGTGTCATTTTCTGAATATTATGCAGTTCTATTACAGATTAATTATCATAGACTCATAGAATCATGTGATTTGTATGGGACCCTTAAAGGTATCTAGTGCAACTCCCCTGCAACAAACAGGGACACCTATAGCTAGATCAGGTTGCTTAGAGCCCTCTCCAGTCAGACCTTGAATGCCTCCAGGGATGGGGTATCTACCTCCTCTCTAGGTAACGTGTCACTACTCTCACTGTAGAAAACATTTTCCTTATATGCAAACTCTCTTTGAAACCATTTTCCCTTGCCCTGTCACAACAGACCCTGCTAGAGTCTATCCCCTTCTTTTTTCTCCCCCCTTTAGGTATTGAAAGGCTGCTCCCAGGTCTCTTTGACATAATTATGTTGCATTGATACTATTACTTGTCAGCTAGATTCTCCTCTTAACGGGGAGTATTAAATGAACTTGCTCCTACTCTGGAATTCATGTTAGGACACAGTTCTATCTGCAGAGTAAATTCTAAAATGATTAAATGTGACAGTAAAAGGAGGATGATGCTGCAAATTGCTTTGGGAAACAAATCTGCTAGATGCAGGATAATGAAGCAACGACAGAGCCTTTATTCCCTATACAGGCACAATTTAAAAACAGACCCATTAAGGAGAACCACATACTAAAAGACCTCATTGTTTCCACATAAATGAGAATATTGCAGTAAAGCACTTGATTTCTTTTTTTTTAAAAGAACTGCTCCCATTCTGAATTCTTAATTATATTTTTTTCATCAAAAAATCCAAACCTTACAAACAACAGTACTATCATATTTGTAACAGAGATAGAAAGACGGAAGAAAGGTATTAAATCATATAATGGGCAATTTGGAATTTTATTTACTCATTCTCATTTTCCTTGCTTTCTAATTCAACTATTATCTGGAAATCACTTTTAGCTTTGTTGTGAAATCTAAGTATAGATTCCATGGCAACACTGCCAGTGTCTAGCAAGACTCCAACTACTTTTAAGGAACTGACAGGGCTGAATGACTTTATGCACACTGAGATGACAAACAACACCATTGTAGTCCTAGCCTTTTTCTTAATGTAAGCCATGTTGATAATAATTTCCTGTGCAATGCTCATCCTAATCAATTTATGATGAGGCTAATACAGTTGGAAGAGTTTGGACATCAGAACTGTACTTTGATCCGTGTAACGATTTTTCTCCCAGGACTACACAAGGGGATTAACTTTAAAGACAATAGGAACTGTAAAAGCAAGCAGAAGAGCAAAATTAAAGTAGAAAACCATTAGGTGTTTCATCAGTGGATTTTATTTGAAAGGAAACTGTAATTCATATCCAAGAAAAGAGCAAAATTAAGATGTTAACGATATTAACTCTGCGAACGTATTTCTTGGTAACTGAATCTTAGTTTCAAATTAAACTGGTTATGCATTATAGAATACCATCAGTGAAGTGGTACTTAAAGTTATTTCAGGGTTTCCATTATAAAACTATCATCCGAGCTTTACAACACTAGGTACAATGCCTGCTGGGCTGAAATTGGCAAATACATTCCCTGCTCTCAAGGGATGCTTAGTCTTCTGAAATTTCAGGTGTTGTGTGAAGGGAGAAGAGATCAGGTGTTTCCAAATTACTGGGGCATAAAATGGATTGCATGTTTTCACACACAACCAATGGACATACAGAATATATTAACATTGTAAAAATGGATTTTTTCCATGGTTCCTAAAATATAATCAGGCATTTCTTTTATTTTCCACATAAATAAAATTAAACTCACAGTTTTTTAGCTTTCAAAATTAAATAAAGCCTGTATAGGACAACATATGTATAATATTTGCACACTCTTTGTCTGTGTATTTACCTATCTGGCTATTTAATGAGCTAGTAAAGCCTCAATATTTCATCCACATTTCCGATGTCAGTTCTTTTTACTGAAATAGGAAATCAATGTTATTCAACAGAAAACTACTTTAGAGCTGGATAAATGGTAAGAGTTCAAGACAGTATCTCTCCGGACTCTGTCTACTTATTTTAAAGAGGCACATTCATTTTGTTGCCTAAGTAATCAGAACCAAAGATTCAAAAATATTTGTTAATAATTAAGTGATACACACAACCTAAGCATTTGACTTATGGCTCATATGACATAAATATGTATATATAACTCTTTTCATATTTCAGATAAGTTTTTCTTTTGCTCACAGTCAGAAACCAGCTAAATAAAAGTGTCTTTAATTTCACAGAGGATACCACCATAATATCTTGATTTTGGCTTTTTTTTTTTTTTTTTTGTATAGTTTTGTGTAGAGACTGTATTTAGCACACAAAACAATAACTGAAAATGATTTACCAAAATGCTTGCTCTCCATCCTGCAAAGCCTTGAGAGATCCACATAAGATTATCAGGTCATTCTTTAGCCACTTTGCTGTATGATTCTAAGAGTATGTGCCTAATAATTTTAAATACGACACTAAACTTCGAAAGATAATTGAGTGGACTCTTAAGCAGAGGCAACTAATTCAGCCCATGTTAACATGCCCAGGAGAATACATGAAAAAATCTAAATTTCATCTGAAAGAGGTCTTGAAGCATGACCTATGAATCTGTATTTACATTGTGTAAAGTGACTTTGCTGTTCTCAAACTCAGTATAAACAGCATGAAGGACTTCTTTACAGTGTGGCTGACAGAAGACTGGCACAGGTTGCACAGAGAGGCTGTGAAGTTTCTTTCTTGGAGATCTTCAAAAGTTGCCTGGCCACAGTCCTGCTCCCCCTGTTCTGGGTGTTCCTGCTTGAGAAGGCATTGGGCCAGATGGACCCACAAGTTCTTCCCACCTTAACCAGTCTGTGATTCTCTAACTTAGTTTTTATCTGCAGTATGAAAATAATTATTTACTTTGTTAAGAACAAGAAAATTAGCAAGCCTTCTAGAGGAGAATGCATGTAATTCAGGTGCCAAGTCATTTACATGTCAGCAGCTAAAATGTCAGTTTGTTCTAAAAAAGTCATACATAGACATTAAGACAGAATGACATGTCATTCATTTTACACTTCATTGTACTCATTTTATGTTAGGCTTGTATTAGAAAAATCTGTTTAAAGTACTGGACTTTGAATGATTCAGTTCTGCAATAAGCAAACAAGCACATTACTTCCCATTTTTAGGAAAACAAAAGTAACATGTATTTTCTAAGAATACCTTAACAAAACATCGTGTCCTGAATGTGCAAGACAGAATGCTAACTGATCAGGACATTTTTAGGCACTGAAATTTTAGCTTGATTATGCAACATGGAATTTGTATACTTGTGGAAGTAATTAGAATATTAGTAGAATTAAGTATTAAAGTGGAAAAAAAAATTAAAAAGAGAAGAAAAAAGGAAACAAAAAAGAAAATGAACTAAGCAGAAGATGAAGAAAATTTACGTTTTCATCTGCGTAACAGGAATGTAAATATCAAAATATCCCACGTACATTATCTACAGCATACATTATTCTCTCATCCAAAAGCATATTTCAGTTATTGATGTAACTTGTATTAAATCTGGTACTGCAATACAATACTGAAAATTCTTGTTAGCTTATTTATACTGGCATTTCCTATGCTTTCAAAACAAACACAGTCAAGAGCTTCCACTAGTTTGGAGAAATTCTTTACTTTTGAATTAACTTTAGCTTGAAATAACAAGAAATAATAATAATAATAAAAAAGTCACCCATAGGGCTTTTGATGGGAGAAGATTTAGAAACAGAAAGTTTTCATGTAAAGAAATATATTTAAGGGCAGAAATTTATTACATTATTTCACTTTCTGAATAGTCTCTCTTATTTTGGCCCTTATATACCTTCAACTACAATTCTCGTATGATTTCTCAAGGTAAGAAAAGATTGTAGAAAATAGGAATTTAATAACACATATGTCTGTATTCATCAACTGAACAATTTAGGAAATAGAATATAATCTGTTTTCAAGAAGCAATATCACCTTAGTACTGAATACACCTACTGTAAGTTATAGTGCAGGCAAAATAGCCAGTCTTTTTAGAATTCCATGAATACTCATTTGAAGCAACTTGGTATAAATGATAAGACATTGGTTCAATTACACATAAGTACACATACATCTTTGATGATTTCATGATAATTTTTTTAATTTTTTTTCAGATAAGTATTAATTCTAAGTGTCACAGAATCATACAATCAATGGAGTTGAAAGGGACCCTTAAAGGTCATCTAGTCCAACTCCTCTGCAATTCAGCATTTATAAAATTCGAGGTCATCACACAACAGGTTCTCATTTTTCAGGCACAAGATACACTGCACTTCTGGGAGAAATAGTGCTAAATTTATTTCTGGGTAAAATAGTAATGAATAGAACTGTCATTGTCACAAAGGCCTGCGACAGAGAGCATGAAAAGATTTTTTTGTGTGTGTTAAAATTCAGAATACTGAGTATTTCTGCAAACCTCTCTATAAAGGCTCAATTAGAATAATTTTTATACATTTCAGAACTTTTCAGTTGATCTAAAATGTGAAATATTTGTTTGTCTGTTTATAAAATAAGCAAACTCATTCAAGTCAGTTCATGCTGGATACACATGCAGATGAAATCCCTTGAGTGGTTTCTGATTGCAAATTTGTTATGATGAAAAATCAAATTTGGAAAAGCTGAAAGAGGTGAAACAAAAGATTATAATTTTTTTCCCAAATGTCTGTTGTTCCAAGTTTGGAACAACAAAAGGTTTCTTAAAAAAAAAAAAAAAAAAAAAAAAAAAGCACAGATGACACAGATGACTCTCAACATATAAGATATATATTTAGGATATATATAAAATAGAAGTTCAGTTCCATAGAAAGTGATAGAAATGATAGCATATGAAAATTATATTATCATAGAATTTGGCCATAATTGAAATGCAACTTCCTCATGTCTCCACAAGAAAAAAAAAAAAGCATTTTAAATGTATAATCACTGTTACTCTTCACTTAATGTCAATGCTTGCACTGAGATGTGGCTATTTGTAGCTGGCCAACATGCTACAGAGAACAGAAGCACATTGAAATTTGCAAATTTGAGTCACAAGACTCAACGAAAATTTGAAGTTTTTCTTTGAGTAGTCAGAAGAAATTGTATTCTTATGGTAAAATGAATGCTTCCTGAAATATTTGGTTATTTGGAGTAAAGTTTTAAGGTAGAAAGCTGTATTTCATTAACTAGAAGGCAATTTTGTGTTCTATGAGTAATTCTGAGGAAGATGAAGACATGAACAGCCAAAGAGACCCATAGTCGAATCCAAGGTAGTCCGTGTATCCAGAAGTTTTATTATTTTTCATTTCCCTTAGTATTACTCTATATTCATGTAACTAAGACTAAGGTCTCCCTTAGCAACTCCTGCTTGTCAGAGGGCACTTTGCGGTGTAAAGGAGTCAGCATAAAGCCAGACAGGAGATGGAGATTAATGTAGAAGATATCACATGTAAGTTGATGACTTCTAGTGTTACAGACATAAAGATTAGAAACGTGGTGAGGGGGCTATGCCATTTGAAGCATTATTTTAGATTGAGTATGCAGGGAGGGTGTAGAAACCAAGCATTTTTCAATCACTGTTACAAGAAAAAAATGTAACTGCTGGTGATTCTAGCTGATAACAAGGAAAAAGAGAATGAGATTGAAGATAATGTTAAAGTAAGAGGGCTCAAAAGAATGGAAGGGTAATGAAGCTTGAGAGATGGAAGAGAAGTAGAAGGAGGGAGATCATATAAATGTTTATTTATCATGTTTACTGATTAGATATCCACTAAGGTCTCTTAAACATTTAGGTAGAGATGACATTACAGAGGACAAGAGATCAGTCAGAGGGTAGGGGCAGTAGATATGAAAAGTGATTAGAAGGGAATTGACAAAAATATTCCCACAATATTACATTGCTTGGGGAGATGAAAAGCAGAGGTAGAATGACTGCTTCCCAGAAACAGCAAATTGAAGCAAAGGAAGGATGGCCACTGCCTAACCTCTAGGGAAATGACAACCAAACCCTAATCCATTCAGAGATATAGAAAGATGTGAACTAACTTACACAAGATATTGAAAGGTAATATGAGATGTGATTTCTTGTGGATGGATTTAGACTTGATGTATAAAAGCCACACAGAAGGAAACTAAATAAAATCATGTGAATCAATACTTGTCTATAATCGCAGCTTTTTGTAACAGATTGGACATGGATTTTTTTTTAATTTTTTTATTAACTGAATAGCCTTTTTTATCATATGAAATGAAATCATAAAGAACTTTCAGATACAAATATAAGCATATTGAAATTGAGAGAATTGTAAATTCTTTTGGCATAGAATGTTAGTGAATTAATTCCACACAATTGTCTGTTGAATCCTAAAAGGTAGAACCTTCTTAAAACCACATCTAGCAAAAAAATATATATGGAAGAATGTTTGCAGATGGCCCTCTTTTTCTACAGCATTATCTTTAATATTTTATAACTTTGTGTTGCTTGGATCCAGATTCTAATTTCCTCCCTTTAACTGTTAACTTCAGTCACCTTTCTTGGCTAAAAATATATGCTACAGCTTGGCAAGAAAGGAGGTGCATAATAGCCCTTCCTATAGTGTTGTAATTCTTTTCTAGCTATGTACTAAGGAGTGTGAGACAACAGAAGAACATCTTCAAATCTGATCTGTAACACAGACACATAACTATTGAATATCTAAAACTTGTCCTCTAGAAACAAAATGCACCATACTCCTTTGGATCATTAAAAGAAATGGCCAAGAAAGGGGGAATATGCTTCATTAGGAATACTAGTAACACCAATAAAAATACACATTTACTTGAATAATTTGCCCACGTGACATGGTAATATCATAAAGATTACGTAACAAATCTAGTAATGAATACAAATAATGAGGATAATGAAGGTGTCTTTTTCTGATTAAAAGTACAGTGGATGAATATTTGTCATGATGAATATGGCACAGATGTTGAGACAGACTTGAAAGCAACGAAAGGCTAGAAAAACTGTAGGAAATATGTAACATAGCTGCAAGATGTGGATATGCTGAGGTGTAGAAAAATAAAGGACCAATCAGGTCTTCAAGGACATGAGCAGTAAATGCCCTAGAATTAGACTCAAATGGAATTGTGGTAATGACTCCAAATTGCAGTATGAAGATACAGATGTGGGCTTAGATTTGTACAGATCTATTTGAAAAGAAAATTCACTGGGCATGTGCAAATCTCCCCATATGCTTTCACAGAAGTATTCTGAACAGAACATGTCAATGTGTTTTTGTTTTTGTTTTTTTAAATACTTTAGCTCCATTAAAAAAAATATGAAAATTAGAGTAGTAGGTAAGATACAAAGCTCAAGCCTGTACCTATGATTACTAGAAGTAATCCTAAAAATATATCTAGTAATTCCTAAAAATACATCTTCAGTTGCTTTTTTTTTCTTCAAACATAGCCAAGTCCAAGTGCAAATTGTCAGTCTAACACTGTTCTTTACAGTATCCTTTATGTTTTGAGCATCTGAATTTGGAAGACCTACATGCTTTCAGGCAGCCTGTGCCATTGAAGCCACTGTACATTCCCTGCTGTCTTCTGGCTTGCCTCACCTATCAACTCACTCTTGCTTCTCCCTGAACACAGCAACTGGTAGACAGGTACTACAACATCTACCTAGCAAGTGCCTTCAAGAAAGGCTTAAAGAAAGGCTTAGGCAGAATTGTACAGAAAATCTGAAATAAAAATAGTGAAGAAAGACATCTCTTCTGTGTCTCAGTTTAATGTTAGAGACATGGCTCTAACCTTCCTCACAGGAATTTATAACTAGATTTTTGCTTTCTGGAGGCAAGTCTTGAATATTCTCTATGGAAGAGATAAAACAGTTTAAGATTTGCTTAAGGGACTGCAAAAAGTGGTCCTAAGGCACTATGAAATGTAATCATTGGGATAATGCACGCATGCTTTATTTAGATTTTTTACATCATGCATGGCACAATGAAAACTCAGTAGCTCTGTGGGACATAGAGATACTGTTCAGTATAAGTAGTAAGTAATTCTAATTAGACCAGGTTGATTTACTTGGTCACACTGTTGAATTCTAAATTAACTTTAATAACTCAGGAGAAATATCTCAGAGTTATTATGGTCATTTCAATAAAACAACTGTGCAATGAGGAGATGCTTTAAAAAACTTCTAACTAGAAAATTGGGCCTATAAAGAATGACAACCTGGTTATTACAAGCTGTTAAAATGTTGCTATATGAATCACTATGGTGTGCGGAGATTGTGCTCAGCTCTTCTGGTCAAGTCATCTCCAGAATCCTGTTTCTTCACTCTTGAAAGAAAAGGCTTTTCAAATTTATCAAACTTGTGGAAGAAGGAATCAAAAAGACCCAAGCAGCTAACTGAAGAATGAAAACCAACTGTGAACCAAATGTGAACCAGAAAACAGAATTAAATTATACAATATTACTGTTTACTTTGTCTGAACTAAGATGCCTTGTATGTCCTGTAAGTTTTTGGTGCAGTTGAGAGGGAAAAAGGGTGCTGTCTGAACAGTCTCCTAATGGTTTTAAAATTCATCTGATTTTATGTAGATATTGTGTAATAAGCTTAAATTGCATTTTATGAATAATGGATTTACTGAACTTTACCTGTGCCTGAGTATGTAAAATGCAATCTCAGTGCTGAAGTTAATCATAGACTTTGGTCAAAATATCTAACTTAAGATACAACATAGCATTCTACCTACAGAAGATTCTAGTTTTTAAAAAGTGTTTCATTTCAGAACCACATTTCAGATGCTCTTACAATACTTTCAGCTTTGATTTTACATGATAGAGGGAATTACCACATTGGACAGATAATCTGTAGAGACTACCATAAATAAGAAAACATTTTTTCTTGTTTTCCTGAGACACAACAGATGCTGTCAAATGGCATAATCATGCCATCAGCATGCTCCTGCGGCATTCAAATCCCTAATGATGAATGTTCGGCTCTGCAACATCTCCTTTACTAACACATACACCTGATATAACTCTGCTATATCTTTAGCATTAAATCCTATCTGAACCTATTTTTTGCTAGTTATTCCAAAACAAATTTTGTTTTCCATAGCTACTGTTGTTTCTTTAATTTGTTGTGCTAGTATATTTATTAAATATATATCCAGAATAGAAATCCCTCAAACTGAAACTGTATTGCTTTGGCTAAACATGCCTTATTTCCTGGAAAACTCTAAACAGATAACATTCCATTCTACAACACACAGTGCTTCAGAAAACACAATTACATCTATGATATCAAGATGAAAAGAATTTACTCCAGACTGTTTGCTCATGTTATTTGAGAAGACACAGTGGTGAATTCATTTGGAAAGCAATATCATGAGTATGAGATGTGGAAATAAGATGCAGGGATGAAATTTTTATTTTTTATTTAGTCCTGTTTCTACTGGACTACCCAACAACATGAAGTCCAGTTTCTTTCATTAATTACCTGTTCAAAGCAGTAATACAAAGGGTGGCTGAAGATACACACAAACAAAGCTATTACTTTACAATCAATTTTGTTCCAAAGCATTCTGTACTTATTGTCTTGTAGAGATGTTCAGCAGCAAATAATAATCATTTGAGCCCAGTTTTGCTGTTAATGCTATGCCATATTTGAGAATGCTGTCAGTATCTATCTCCACATTCTGATCTAGGATATGGCCAGGAAAAAAAAGACATTATCGTCCAATAGTATTTGATTGTTAAAGAATTTTAATCCACATTTAAAGTGGCTTTCCTAATATAAACCATTCACTGGAGAATGGAACAAAAAAAAAGAGGTCTTGTTTTATTTTGCTTTTTTTCCATCATAGTATGATTATAGTATTATTGCTCAGTAACCAGTATTTTACAGAATGCTGGAAATAAAATTGCCTTTTTTTTTCCTTTAGTTATTTTTCCTTCTCAAGTCTGTATAGCTTTTACAGTGCCATTGCCAAAATAATATTTTCAGTGTACTAAATGGGTCCCTAATCCCAAAACATCTAAACAGTGTTTTATTGGAAAACAAACCAACTGCACTCTGTTGGAAAACATTCATAAAAAGTATCTAAATTGAACCAAACAGGCACAAAGTTTACTGGTCAGCGTAAGAATAATCATTTTTTTGATAATATTTGTAAGCAATAACTTTTTGCACAAATGAAGGTGCAGAGGATGTAATCTGGGCCTATACTCATATAAACCATGGCTATTGTATGATACTTGATAATTTAAACATTTGAGTTCTACAGATAGATTATTTTTTGCAAAGGGACATTTGAATAGTAATGAAACGTTCTCAAAAATATGAACCAAATGTGAACCAGAAAACTGAATTAAAATATACAATATTACTGTTTGCTCAATGTCATCATTCAACAAATGAGACTGTCAGTGCGTGTGCTAAGACAACATAGTGGTTTCACTGCTTGGAGCAAAAAATAAATTGGACATAGAAGAACTTTTTTCCCAGACCATACACCAACATTCCCACAAAGAATAAAACAGGAAGTGATGAGAATTTAGCATAATGAATTAAAAATACTTAAGTGAAAGAACTAGTTTATCACATTAATAATTGCATTATTCAAAAAAATTGGAAAAAGTGTACAATGTTGGGTTTGTTATTAGGCGACTAACTGGGGATTTGGGCTGTCACGGTGCAGGCAGCTGGACTGTCTCGTGATAAGCACATATGGGAGTTATTCAGCATTGTGGTTGGTGCTTGGAACAGTGCGTCCATTGGCCTTGAGGAAGAAACTAAGAAAGGAAGAAGGAGCTGAAGGACAAAGATAAGGAACAAGAAGATGGCCACCACCTGGAGATGGCCACCATGGAACAATGTAACAATGAAGGGTCAATGGTAGGACTGGTGTTGGGCAGCCTGGACTGATACCCACCAATAAGATTCTGACAAGTGGACTTCAGAGGGTATATAAGATACTGTTGAATTTCAATAAATGTCATTTTGCAGCATCCCCCATTTTGGTGTCTGAGGTGCAATGGTCCTAGTGAGGAGAGATTGCAGGTAGAGCAAGGAGAGATCGCTAGCCCCTGCAGTGAGGGATCCTGTAATGGTGGCGTGTCTGTGGCAGCACAAGATAGAAGAAGAAACAGAATAAGAGGGGGATCTAAACCCTTAAGCAAAAGCTTCAAGTTTGTTTTAATAACTAATTTCTTGGGCTTTTTAATGATGACGTGCCATATCTAGTCTACATTTGTGGAATTTTTATATTGTGCCTTCTTTCAGTTTTTATTCTTTTTCTGATAAAATTCAGTTGGGAACAAACAAATCTCACTGGAAGAGGAACTTGACCTTGCTTTTCTTATATTCTCTGAAAAAAAATTTAGCCTCCAAAACCAGGATAATTTTCGTCTTTAGTCCAGTGCTCAATATACAGTGGCATATACAAAACTTGATGTAAATGAAAAAAAAAAAAAAATCTACAAAAAAATTTACTACTACTACTATGTGAAACTCTTTCAACATGAAAGATTAAGAAATCTATACAAACACTGAGTCTACTTTAGTAGTTTGTACCGCTTAGAGGATCAAATGCATTGATTGTGTAAGACGCAAAATGGTGGTTTGGCAATTTAGCAACTCTTATCTTGTCAACCATTGTGTGATAATTGTCCACCAGACCTAGGAGGTAACATAACTGCATTAATTGAAGGTTTGGCTTTGTTCTGGTGAAACACATGAAAAAAACCTGAAATCTTAATATAAAATAGAATGCAAGTTGAACAATTCCATTTCATGCCAAATTATAGCCTGGAGAGACTTTCAACATTGCCATGAATGGTGATGGAACAGGTTAAAGTGAGTACAGAGGATGCTGTGCAGCAGTTAAAATTCTGAATCCAGCAGCTGAGTGTATCAATAGGAAAAAAAAAAATCTGTGAAAATGTGTATGTCTACTATATCTAGACACAGATGCTTTCAAATCATATATTAAAAAGCTCATGAACAAATATACTGTTAAATAACTTACAAATTTTTTTTTTTTTAATGAAGAAAATAAAATACCCTTACAAATAACTTCTTAGGAATAATGACCAAATCTCTGCATGTTTACTTGCTGCCTTATTCTCCAAGCTTTAAAAGAAAACTCGTAAATGAAAGCTTCAAGTTTGTGCAAAGAACAAACACATTCTGCAAATTCACTCTACTAACTCATCTAAGAAAATGATAAACAGCATAAACATAAATACTTGAACCTCTTCTGAGCTCTCGTGTTAAATATCTCTCATAGGAGATGAACTAGTGCCATATGTGAGTTCCTACTCTATTATGTGTAGTCTATTATTTTTGGATTACAAGAGTTTTTGATAACTATAATTTTTATTTCTGTAAATGATTTCTAAATACTACCAGGAATGTAAAATAGATAATGCAGCATAAAATCACAAGCCATCTTTTTCAGTATTGGAACTATTCATCCAAGAAACAGGTATAAGATCAATCTGGCTAAGTTAAATGACAATCATTTTGCAGAAATTAACTTCTCTTTGTGGATTGTTGACTGTGAATAGAGACCATTATTTTACATTGCCTAGATAGTGATGTAATTTTCAAAGCCAAATGAGCATTAAAAACATTCTGCAATGAATAATCTAAGATACCTAAAGGCAAAATGAGACATTCTCTTTAATCTTTATGAACATATTGTACCCTCTTGAGGTAAATATTAAAAAAGAGGGGATAAATTTGCTATATTTTTGATAAATGTTTCCCTCAGAGGCAGTAGCCTTGTACATGTAGATGCAGCAGCTTATATGATTGCCAAATCCCGAAAATCCAGTCATCCTGATGACTGTCCCACAGTTTCTTCCCCTTTGGCAGGCTGGTCTTTTTTCATTCCACTTCATTATTGAAAATGAGATTTTAGTGCAAATACAGGGAGGAAATATGTTTCACCAATCAGCACTATTTTACGTATATGAATATGGTCCCACGTATTTCTTGATCTCATGTTTCTGAGATCAGCTCATATTCTAGCCATGATGTTCTACAACACGACCAGAGGCAGCATTTGAAAGCTTTTCTGGACAAGTTATTTACTAATTTACTATTTTCCTTTAGATGCTTTTGAAATCTGCCTCTGTCTAAGAAAATTATCTACTGAATAATGGAATGGGGCCATAAGATTTTAATAACTATGTATTAAAAAAAAAAAAAAAAAAAAAAAAAAGGAAAGTCATATAACTAACACTGCTATTAATTAAAATAATACTAGAAGTGCAAGAAATTTCAGTAGGTTAGGAAAAATATCTCCCTCCCCCCCAAAAAAATACAAACACTAATTGAGCAGCTCAAGCTTTGAACTTAAATTCATATCAAAAGAACAAATATCTTTTTAGAAGAATATTTCCAAAACTACATTTTTAAAAATTGGCAAAGAAATGCTGTTAGTGGCCAACTACATTGCCTCCATATATACATGGAGGGTGTCAGTTAAAGCAAACAAAGAAAACCAAACAACAACAAAACCAAGCTATTTTGCATCATTGCAGTGCAGTTTAAGCATTTGTGCTCCTTATCCAGAATCATTCAAATATGGAAGGCCACAGAACTGTTCTGCACACTTTGAGTATATCAAAATCTTCCTCCCATGACAAATGCATTTTTAGGTGAGTTATGAGAAAAAGAAAGAAAAAAAGAGATCTTTTACAGAGTTCCTGCCAAAATTTTACAAGGTGGAAAAAAAGTTATATTTATGCAGATCTCTAGATCAAGATCAAACCTCTAGTTTAAATCTTAAACTTCATAAGTAAACATTACAAAAGATTTTCTGTCTCTACCTTGAGGCAGAGAAACAAATACGGTTCTAAAACTCAAAGTTGAAATCACAGGAAAGCATAACAAAACAAAACCCATTGAATGATCTTAGGGGTTCAGAAATTGCAGGATGATAAAGCAAAAGATACTTAATTACTTTCAGACTCTATTCTTGATTTTAGCAAACCTAGTAGATCGATGATTTGGGATCCTTTCTACTAATCTTACTGTTAGCTCTGTCACTGTTATCCAATTTGATCTTAACAGATTAGCAGAGATAGCTGCAGGCCCCTATACATAAGTCCAGCTATCTATATTAAAAAACAAACAAAACAAAAACAAAAACAAAAACAAACAAACAAACAAACAAAAAAACCCAAAACCAAAACCCACAAGCACAATTATAATTAATCAGAATTATATCTGTATGATTTTGCATGGCTTTGAAGTTTGATCTTAACAGTGTGTTGTAATTTCACTGTCGAAATAATTATTTAGCATAAAAATACTTTTCTCTGATATGAAAAATCCACTAACACTCTCATGAAATTGAAATGAAAACTGATAAATGCTTACATTATTTAATTCCATTACAATTTACTCAAGCTATGTAGTTTGGAAGCAGTGGATTTGTATTATTTGGTGTTACAATCTGCAGTAATGACAGACGAAATCATGTAGTTTATTATCACAGTATGTTGATTTGTCTAGCATTTGATAGAAATTCTTTCCCTCCTTTTTAAATAAACTTAGATATATAATTTCTCAGGAAACACTGAAGTGCACTTCTTAAAAAAAAAAGTTTGTCATAAAATAGCTGATTTATCCAGAAAACAACAGTTTTCAATTATCCAAGTAAAAAGGGGCCTATAAACAGAATGATTCAGAGAAGAGTTTACAGGAGGTAGAAATCTAGGAATAACATCATAATCTAAAATACATATATTGCCGTGATGTAAAAAGCTATTTACACAAGTGTGCTGAAGATAATTCTGTTGCCGGCATTCTTTTTTATCAGATTCAAGCCTGGATGTCAGCATTTTTCAGTTTCCAATTGCTCCAGTGATATTTAATACAAGGTAGAGAAGGGAAACGCCTATTAGATTATTCTCATTTCTTATAGCCGCCATTTTAACATATTGAATGGCTAGTTTATTTAGATTCACCTTTAGGGCAAATTAATAAATTGTATGCACAAAAGTAACTACTGAATTATGTCTATTACTGAAATGCAGCCACAGAATTAAGTAAGCTTTTTTATCCACGTTTGTGAAGTTTCTTTGATAAAGATTGTCACAGAAATTTCCTCCATATTAATTATGTTTTTTCTTAAGAAACTCTGAGAGCTGTATTTCCTCAGGATCACTGAATTCACAGATTTAGAAAAGCATGGAAAAAAAATAAATCTACTCTTTGCCCTGTCCATAGCTACATTTTTGGGTAATGTGAGTCACTTAATAAGCTTATTTGACAACAGAAAAGAAATATGAGCTCTTAATCATTAACTTCAGGCACTAAGTCAGATGCTGGGAGTTCAAAGTCTGCATGAAGTTTTTTCCTTTAATCAGGGAAAGAAGCTTGAATCTTCTAAAAGCCAACATATTGATCTGATCAAGGATTTGCTAAGGCTGCTATAAAGGAAATGATATGAATACATGTGGATGAGAGGTATATAAGGAAATGACAAAATTTTCACATGACTTTTCTCTGCAGTTTTTTTATTTTCTTTATTTTCTTTGAAAAATCTGTCTCTTCTGGTAGCTGTTAGTAACCAGAAGCTTGTTACATATACTTTGAGCAAATGAAGAACGGGAAAACATGTGGCTGACACTGGCTGTGTATAAATCTTGGCAGACAGAGATTTTTTAAGGAGTTAAGAAAGAAAAGTGACAAATGGCCTTTTTCACATAAATGAGCACTGGATCAACAGAGAGCACACCGGCTTGGGGCAGGGCTCCTACTGCATGTGAACCAGCTGAGGACTTACAGTGAAAATCATGAATGAGAAGAACAGGAGATAGATGGCAAAACTTAAGAGTCAGAATTACTGCTACAGCAACCAGGCTCTTCTCTGCAGGAACAGAGAGTACCACCAACTATGAACCACAGCGCAGTAAGAATTAATTATGTCTATTGGGAATGGCTTTCACCCCCTGAGGCATGCCTGAAAACTGTTTGGGTAGGCGCCAGGAATTCCACACAGTATGGACATCTGTGGAATGGCTTTCAAGCATTTAGTCCTTTTCAAATCATGTTTATAGACACAGACTTAAAAGGAGATTTCTAGTACAGAATGGAAAGATGGTGGGCACCAACTCACTCAGGCTATTTTGAGAAGAAGCATGACAGTGAAAACTGGCAGAAGACCATATAGCAAGGATATTTAGTTAAATATAACAAAAGATTGTTAATTAAATATTGCTTATGTTGGCATGTATTCAGCTAATTCTTCAAAAGCAAGGCAGAAATCTGAAGAAAACTGAAATATTTCAAGAATTAAAGGGATCTTGTATTTCGTAACTATCAGAAAAATATTTCACTGCAAATCACGCAAGATTAACTCTTCTTCCTTGTGAAAATACGTTCTTGAATAAAACAGTTATATTAATGATTATGATGATATTATGATTATGATGATTATAATGATATTTTTATACTTAAAATATGATACACCACACAGAATGTTTCCTATTCACCTTCTTAACAATAATAAATATGCAATCCATAGAGTAGTCCTTTAAAAGTCATAATTTTCCCTAACTTTTGCTTCCTGAGAATATAGTGTATTGCAGAATAATGGATAGGAGGACAGAGATCTGAAATAACTTCTGATATTATATATAATATACTAGTCTGATTTAGTTGTCCTGCCTACATCATGGCGAAATCCAGATCTGCAGAACAACATAGAAGGTATGACAAAGGTTTATCTTTTGATAGACCTCTCACCCACAGTGAGACTAGAATTTAATGATAACCAAAGCATAACCTCTGAACACTTAATTTGGAACCTGAAAAGTAGTAGATTTCTAATGTGAACAGGCAGGACTCTTCAAGAATCATTCACAAACTTTTTTCACAATATAGAAATGGAAGGATAACATCCCATAGGAAGTCATAGTCATTGCTTTGCTGTTTTACTGGCTTTTGAGGATTTATTTTATTTGTTTCTGAATGCACATTAGCCACATTCTCTTACATACAGCAGCCTGAGAAGTTACATACCTTCTTTTACTTCAGAAAAACAAACTTACTTCCACTAATCTCCAGGGCACTCTTTCACTCTGTGATACTGTCTATGGTTTGATTTTATAATGTGCCTGAGTAAGGTTACGTATGAATGCTGATTCTGCTCTTCTTAAATTGCTATGGGAAATAATAATCACCATCTTCTTCCATTAATGTCCCAATATTTTATGTGATGAGAGATCCACAGATATTTTGGAATTTTCATTTTCATTAGTCTGATAGGTCCAGTTTTCTTTCTATTGGGAGTAAATGTTGAAATTTGCAGAATTTTTATGAACTGCAAAAATCCACTTTAAAATTCACAATACTGTGCTGTAATACTGCAAAACCCAGAACAGGGAGTAATTTCATTACAAATTAAGTGTATGTGTAAATTATTAAAATAGCTGTTTCTTGACTGAAAAAAAAGAAAACAAAAAACAAAAACCCAGCATTTTATTTACAACACTGTATAAATTAATAGAAATGTTTTTGCCTTTTTCGTTCATATTTAACATACTGGAAAAAGAGCTTCAAGCATTAAGAGCAATTCAAACTCTTGGTATATCCAAAGCCAGTACAATATTTCTGGTATATAAATCTAAGGTTCTCAAATGCTGCTTTGAAGATACACATCAGTAATAGAAATACAAATAAGATAAGGAGACTGGTCAGATTCCATTCTGATAAGTAAATTAACTTGATAATGTGGAGTGGTTTAGAAGAGAGTAAGAACAGGTTCACAGAATCACAGGGTTGGAAGGGATGTCAAGGATCATGAATCTCCAACCCCCCTGCCACAGGCAGGGCAACCAACCTCCCCATTTAATACTAGACCAGGCTGCCCAGGACCCCATCCAACCTGGCCTTGAACACCTCCAGGGATGAGGCATCCACAACCTCTCTGGGCAGCCTGTTCCAGCACCTTACCAGTCTCCTAGTGAAGAACTTCGCCTGACATCCAACCTAAATCTTCCATCCCTTAAAACCATTTCCCCTTGTCCTGCTGTTATCTACCTTTTCAAAGAGTTGACTCCCCTCCTGTTTGTAGGCTCCCTTTAGGTACCAATTAGGTCACCGTGCAGCCTTTTCCAGGCTGAACAAGCCCAACTCCCTCAGCCTGTCTTCATAGGGGAGGTGCTCCAGTCCCCTGATAATCTCTGTGGCTCTCCTCTGGACCCTTTCCAACAGCTCTCCATCTTTCTTGTACTGGGGGCTCCAGACTCGTACATAGTACTCCAGATGGGGCCTGACAAGAGCAGAGTAGAAGGGGACAATCACCTCCCTGTCCCTGCTGGCCACCCCTCTTCTGATGGAGCCCAGGATACCATTTGAACACTGCTGGCTCGTGCTTTTTATCCATCAGGACCCCCAGATTCTTCTCTGGAAGATATCTGCAGGTACAAGGCCTAAAAGCCTATTTCCTTTACGTTCAGGAAAGGGTGAATGAACCCACAGTAACAGACAGAAATAGAGCTCGCTCATTTTTTCTAGGATTCTCAGAGCTTGGCAGATGTACCATTACTAGCAAGTTACAGATAGAGTAACTAGTACAGCTAGGTACGTATTCTGCAAGTTCCTTACATTTCTATATATCTCTATCTATAATGGGAACATGTTAAGATGCATTGCAAAAGCCTGCAAGATTATTAAACATTTATGGATAAATTTCACATATATGAATATGGAATGAACAATTACAGAGTAAACAAGGAACTCTGCAGGTAGAAGCCAATGGATGCTGTTTTAAAATAATTTTATCTCTTATGATATCTAAGACTCTCTATGAAGGCATGAATCAGACTTTGTCCTCTACAAATATTCATGAAGCTTATATAAGTGACTCAATCTGAAATCCTGAATAAAAAATTATATGTTAATTACTATACTGGATCAGACTACTCATCAGAGTACCAGTGTCACAGACTGATTTTTACATGGGAGCATTAATTTTTAACTTTATTTTTTTTTTAATAGACTATAATCAGCTGCATTCTCCAGTGAAACACTGACTTGTTTTATTTGTTTTTATTCTATTCCTCCTAAATGCTATATTTCATTATCATTCAGAATTAAATGTGCTAATTATTTAGTTTAAAGTCTCTGCTTCTTTTTTTTTTTTTTTTTCCTGTGAGAAAGATTAAACAGAGATGTCAGTCTAGTTTCCCTTTTCATTCACTAGATGTGTACATCTAGTACTTTTTAACAATCTGTTCCCAAAAATCTATTCTAATCGTTCCAGTTCTCAAGCTGTTTAATTTTTTAAAATCACGCTTCTCTGGACTTCTGTTATTCACAGGTTTTATTTACTCACAAAGTAGCACTTCTCTTTGCTTTAAATGCACTGAATCATTCAGTCCTAAGCTAGTCAGAAGTTTGTCTATAGCTAGTGGAATGAAGATATAGAATGCATCTCATGTCCTTACATTGGGTGCCTGAGATGGTATGAATTTCTCTCCTGAGCAGTAGACTGTTCTGACTATAGTTTAAAGTGACTTTGAAGAACTTTAATTCTTCAATTAAGTAAAATGAATCCCAATGAGTTTCAAGTGAAAGGGTCTGAAAATGAAAACATACTCTTTTTTTTCCTCTGAGCTCTAAGAATGACCACAGGATTTTACTGAATTCCTTCAGATAGATTTAGATATGGTTTGAACTACTGTCCCTTACATGCTCTGTCAACACAAAATTTAATCTACCAGTGGATATTTTCCAGAGACCTTCAATTTTCACATCTTTGTGGCTCTTTCCAAGGCTAAATAACTTTGTGATATCTGGATATTCTAGAACATTACTGATTAATCAAAAATCAGTATTCATTAAACTAACATCAACAAAAGTAGCCTTTCTCACACTGAAAATGCTGTTTATTTTCTGTCAGTTCCAAGTAGCATCCATGACAACCCACATTCACTTGAAGACTATATTCTGTTCTCATTAATATCTTTGAAGAGCTGAAAAATTGATTTTTATAATTGTTTTTTTTTGTCAAGAGAGACTCTTTTAACCACTTTTTAGCTACTGCTCTCAAAGAAATTCATTTGACAAGAGGAAACATCTCCTTTCCAAAAGAATCCTAATCTACCATAGAAATATGTGTCTCCTAATACTGTCCTATACTTCCAATTCCCCATTCCTTTAAAGGCACTTCTGCTTGTGGCATTCCAATCTTGCAGTCTAGCATGTTTGTTTTTGTTTGTTTGTTTGTTTTTAATTTAAAAATGAACATTTCACAATAGTATTTCAGTCATCTTTTATCACTTAATGACTTACTTTGATGGGGCTCAAAATTCACCAAAGCCCTAAAGTAGAACTGCTTAGGAGTTTAGATCTCCAAAAAAAGTCTGTTTAAGGCAGGATTTATTCTTCAAACTGAAATCAGAAACCCACATTTATAAAAGAGAAAACTGAAAGCAATTAACACAGTACAGTAACAAAATGTTTTTTTCTCTCTCTGAATGTTGCATCTTTGCAGGTGATTCTGTGCTTCCAGCTAATTCAGAACCTGAGTGGTAGCAAAAGTTTTTCACACCTTTTTTTTTCTGTGCCTGCTCAGATGGTCCTGAGCAGGAAAAGAAAGAGGATGAAGAGAAGAAGCAGGAGGAGGACGGAGGCTCCCCCCTCCTGTCAAAGGATTTTTTTTTCACTTAATCATTTCTTAAAGGAACATAATATAGAAGTGAGAGAACACACATAAACACCATCTGTACTGTCTGTGCACAACCAATGTAAGTTGTTGCTTTTAAATTTGTTAGGCTTTCCTTAGCATTTTTTCTATCCCTGAGAAAAGAGCTAACAAGAAACAGGCCCTGCTTCACTGAAATGCATTCTATTTGGCTGTGCTGCCTAAATCAACCCCAAAGTGGAGATATTGTATCATCTAGATTTGGAATCAGTCTCCGAGGTTTATTTAGGAAGCAACCAGAAATTGAACCTAAGACCCATCATACTGAAAAGTTTAATAGGAATATGGTAGCTGTCCTTACAGTCCTCTTAGCTACTTGCTGATGCACAGTAATGTGAATCAGTGTTGCCTGACATATACAGAGGTCGCTCCAAAAGCAACGTCTCCTATTTATTTTCATGGAAACTACAACAGATACAAACACATCCAGTTTTTGGTTTCCATAAACATTCAGCAGGCATTGATGAATGTCAACAAATTTCCACATGGAAGAATGTAATGATATGCCTTTGCTTCATACACACTTTCCTGTCAGACACCATTTTGTCAGATTGTCCCTCTGCTGCCACTTGTCACACAGAAACATTTAACAGAACGTTGGCAAGAAAGTTAATTTTTACTGCTGTGCCACCAGCGTCCGCTTCCAAAGTTGTGGGCCAAAGTAATACAATAGGAGGCATTATTTTTGGAGCAGCCCTCATAGTTAAGGTAACTCATTACTTCTCTAGAGATGAAGACTAAGAATGTACAATGAACAGTCACTGCAACATGGCTATGGTGTGTTAACTTTTTAAGCCACAAGTTTATGTGTCTTGAAAGAAAGAAAAGCACTCCATCCGGGTGGTGTCAGGAGATTAGTGTATCTGTCAAACACAATTAGGTGCTCAGATTACATATGGACCATTACAGTGCCATTCAATTAGAAACAAACACGTAAAATGGTATCAGTAGAACAAAAACAAAACTCCACAATCCTGTGAAAATTGCTACAGAACTGGATGGTCGCTTTTTTTTTTTGCTTTTTTTTTTTTTTTTCTGACTAGAAGTAATAGTTAATCCTTAGAATTAGAACCTTCTTTTCATATATATATGAACTGTAAGGTAATACTATAATGAAATCTGGTAAAAGGCATTTAAATTATCTGAAGATGCTGAAGGAATATTTTGGTAAATATGGTAAACAACCACAGAATAACTGTTGGATAGTTCTGATTAAAGACAAACGTAATAAAATAGGACTGTGTGGAATACACTTGCTTATTTAAATGACAAGATTGTTATTACAAATTGAAAACAAGAATTCACATATTTTTAAACACTTTTTGGTACTACAGAATTAAGGTTAAGGCAGTACAACAGCAACTGTATAGATCTTGTCTCAGTTGAGATCAACATAAACATTCCCTAAGTTCTTGCTACAGTCAGCCAGATAGAGTCACATAGACCTCCTTAGGATAACTACAGAAAAACTCAATCATTCCAGATACATCCCTTACTGCTAACAACCGTCAGTTCCCATCTCACTGTTTCACCCGAGTTCAAGCATTTTGGTCAATGAGTTGCACAGTAATTATCCTGTCCTTTTTCAAAGAACTGAGCAAGGAGTAAAGTGGAGGACTGGATAAACACACTTCAAGAATGAAGATCTAGGCAGTCAGAATAAGCCTATAAATCCATTTTACTTCTCTTTATCTTTCATCAAAGGAAGATAAAGAATTATGTAGCTAACAGCAGATGTACTCCTAAATGCCTAAAAATATCTGAGATGTGAGAAGAGCAAAAATAATGAAAAGAAAAACTATGAAGATTAAGTAGTTATATAGACTAGCCAGTGCACAGCATGGTTTCTAATTCAATTGGAAAGTTGTTGCTGTTCCACATGTGAAACCATGGATATGTAGAGATAGAGATTATTTGAATGCATCTTATTAAACATTTTCAGTGTGTACTTTTCAACATTTTTCTAAGGACAGATCAGATCAGAAAGCAGTAAGTCATACCAAGTAGCACAGACAGTGCTCTTTAAATAGACTCATCTTTCTATTTTGTCATAAAAATGCTATGGAATAAATGTTTTAAGACAGTTACTTTCTTTCCTTTATAAATATGTGCAGAGTCTAGCATAATGAGGGACTGACAATTGGAAGAATCTTTAAGTGACACTACATTGCAAACAGTAAACAACAGCAATAATAAACCACTTGGTATAAGCAAATGCTTCCCACATTGCCTACTGAAAAGTTTTAAGTATTTTAAGATTGACAGAGGTTTTCTAGGTTTTTTTCTGAGTTGACATCTCTCCAAAATAAGGCTGTATTGGTGCTTACAGTTCTGTCAATCCAAATATAAACTGGACAAGAATCATAAATATTTATTATTGTACAGAAAGCTAGATTTTTGATAAGGACATTCCAACTGTTTCCCTCTTTCTTTTCAAATCAATTTCTAAATGACCTTATTTTCTGAATATTTCTTCTGATTCGCTGAAGAATTGACTGGCATATTAATGCATGGAGATCATAACTGAAAATCTGGAAGAAAATACTGAGATCAGAAGTTTTTCTATCAGATAGTCATTACAAATGAACAAATAGAAAGCCTCATGAAACTGAATATGTATGTCTATGGAGCAGGATGACATGAGTGCCAAGGTTCCAAAAGAGCTGACTGATGTGGATGCCAAACTGCTCTCCATCATATTTGAAAAGTTGTGTCTGTCAGGTGAAGTCCCCAGATACAGAGGAAGGGAAACATCACTCCCATTTTTAAGAAAGGAGAAAAGAAGACCCATATAACTGCAGACCAGTGAGCCTCACCTTCACACCTGGGAAAATTATAGAACTGATTCTTTGGGAACATATACTAAGGCACATGTGAGTTGAGGAGGTGATCTGAGACAGACAACATGGCTTCACCAAGGACACATCATGCCTCACCAATCCACTGTCCTTCTGTGATGAGGTAATGGCTTCAGTGGACAAGGGAAGGGCAACTGATGTCATCTATCTGGAACTGTGCAAGGCCTTTGACATAACCCCACACCACAGCCTCTAACTTGGAGAGGTAGGGGTTTGAAGGGTGGACTATTCAGTGGATAATGAATTGGTTGGAGGATTGCAGCCAGAGGATTGCGGTCAATTGCTCCGTACCCAGGTGGAGGCCAGTGACAAGTATGCTTTAACATCTTGATCAGCAATGTAGACAATGAGATGAGTCCATGCCCGGGACTCCCAACGCAACAAAGATATACTGCTGTTGGAATAGATCCTGAGGAAGGTTGTGAAGATGATCAGAGGCCTGGAGCACTTCTCCTGCAAAGACAAACTGAGGGAGCTGGGCTCATTTAGCTTGGAAGAGTCTCTGAGGAGACCTCATTGTGGCCTCCCAGTACTTAAAGGTAGCTAATAAACAGGAGGAAAATCATATTTTTATACAGACAGATAGTGATAGAACAAGGAGGGAAAGTTTTAAACTAAAAGAGGAGAGATTTAGATTATGTATTAGGAGGAAATGTTCCACTGAGAGAGTGGTTTGGTACTGGAAGAGGATGCCCAGAGAAGTTGTGAATACCCCATTGCTGGAGCTGTTGAAAGACAGGTTGGATGGGACCCTGGCAAACCTGATCTAGTGGGTGATTCAAAGAAGGGAATTTAGACTTAGATGATCTTTAAGGTCCCTTCCAACTTAAGGCATTCTATGATATTTTGACTCTACAGTTCTATGATTCTATGATATGACTACCTGACCACCTAACATTTCCCTAGTATCAGAAAATTGCAGGTCTAGAATGTTAATTCAGTGATGAAGATACTGAGCAAACAAGAAATACTTAAAAAAAAGCTATTCAAACTCATTTTTGGTTGATTTTTTTTAACAGAATGAAGAGAGATTTCAGGAGCATTTATGGCAACCATTGAGTGTAATTCATTTGCTAAGAATCTTCGTATTTGCTATTATTTAATTACGTTGCCCGGCAACTACAGAGCTGAAAACAAAATTCTAAAACCACCACACAAAGAAAACCTGGCATAAGAAACTAAAGGCTTACTTATTTTGAGAAATAATGCATTTTGTTTTTATCTTTAATTATTGCTTCTCTGTCTATGTTGATTATTTTCACACTAGAACATGTGCAAAGACATTGGAGAGTACAACATTAATAGATAATGTCTAAAAAATTAATATGTCTCAAGCCATTAAGTATTTAATTATTGTCTTAATTAGCAGGAATTTCTAAGAACCATTTGAGTCACTGTTTATTCTGGGAAGGCTACAGCATATAGCTATGGTTCATAGCTTTTTTATGATAATTTTTTGAATTTTATTTCACCTAAAATATTTCTCTCATATTTTGAGATAGAATTATAAAGATAAGTGATGTGTACAGTGTACCAACTGTATTAAATCAGAAAGCGTATAACCAAGCATCAGAGGTAACCTCAAGGAGGAGACGGAGTCCAATCTGTATTGTAATAGAAACAGCAACTCTAAAGTACATACTTGGAATTTCTGATTTTCAATAGGTCATAAATATAGAAGAAATTCCTATTTCTTACCTACATTTCCAGTCATTAGGTATGAATTCTGAAAGTCCATCATTCCCATTCCAACAATGTGTATAAAATCTTCAATCACCTGCATTAACTCCACCGAGCCTGGATAGATCTAACAAAGGAAGATCAGATACTCTGTAACTACAATATCAAAATCTCTATGGCAGCAAATTCAAATAAAATCTTAATACAATCCAATGGAATGTGAGATGTAACAGTTGAATTCTCTTGCCATTTTTAAATACATAACATTCTGCATGATTGTACAGCAACCACATTTGCCATTAGATCCTCAGCTGAACAAACACTACTTCCCATAAAGCTACACAATCTGTGCAATGTTTGCTGTAAGTCATTGCACTTATACATCAAACAAACAAACAGTGCTTTACTGAACATTACTCTCAATATAGGCTAAGGTATTTCATGTCCTAGAATAATTGTAATGCATGCGTTTTTTCCCTTCCCCCGGAAGATATCTTCAATAGCTTCAAAAATTGTATAATGAACAGATGAATCTTACCCTGGCTTCTGCACCATGATAACCATTTGATGCTTTAGTCATTATTTAAGTATAATTTATTACTAGTAATACAATTGTTTTGCTGATGTGGAATAGCTGGATCATTGATTAGCTGAGGTTGGAAAGGGCCTCCAGAGATCATCTAGTTCAACTGTCTACTCAGAGAAGGATCAGCTCCAGCAGGTTCCAGGATAATGTTGAGCTGCAGCTCCATCTCTAAGGATGGAGAACTCAGAGTCCATCTGTGCAACTGCATTCAATTGCAGTCATTCATACAGTGAAAGGGTCTATCTTATATTTAAATGAAATTTGCTGTATTTTAATTTGTGTTGGTTGCTCTTCGGACTGGGACTGGTATCTATCACTGAGAAGAGTCTGTCTCAGGCTTTTTTACTCCCTTCACCATGAATCTATAAAACTGGCAGGATTCCCACTTTTTCCAAGCAAAATGGCAGCTCTTTCAGCCCGCATGCTATGTAATCTAATGTCCTAAACACCTTCATGACTCTACAATACGTTGTATTTGCATTGTGAAAGTAGCTTATCACCATGACTTTTAAAGTGGTAAGGACATTTAAAAAATATATATTTTCAAAGCTATAACAATTACAAAATAATTAAAAATGCCTATATTCAACAATAACATATAATTAAAACAGTTATTAAATATCAAAAAAATGCTGCTGATATCACATGCATAAAATTAATTTTTGGTGGTTATGATCTTTGTCATGAACAGGATAATTTTTAGTAGTACAGGTTGGTTTTTTTTGTTTTGTTTTTTTGTTTTTTTCAATGGAAAAAGAATGGATCACCTGCTCACATAGCTTTTTTCCTTTCTATTAGCGAATTCTCCAAATTTCAGTTATGAGCAACATTCAAATCACTTTTTCTACTACTAGGAGGACAGATTCCAAAAAAATGCCTAGGCTGACTATAAATTTGAGTATGATATACTCCATCTTCATCTCGCTTTATCTGTCAAGATCTGTAGCTATGTGGTTCAGGATACTGGTTTATTCAATGTGGATTGTTTCCTGCATAGATATTTTTACAAAAGGTAGGGCAGCAATATAATTTTTGTGAAAAATGTATGGTGGCATTTATGATCCTAACATTGCAAATGCTGCTTCAAGTGAAGGAGTCTTCCATTTTTCAAATGATGAGGCAGTGAGATTCCAAATGATGAGACAGTGTGTTAGCCTAACTAACTCATCTTTTTTTTTTTTTTTTTTTTTTTTTTTTTTTTTTTTTTTTTTTTGCATCCACCTTATTCATAGCACACACACAGATTATGTATGAAGACTGAACTTTGAGAAGATACATTATTTCTAGTTCTTTCACAAGGCATTATAATAGTTATAACAGTTCAGCACAAACTGTTGAACAGTCAGTGTAATAGAGGTAGTCTTTGTTTCGATATATCTGAAGCACTGCCTAATCAATAGGTTCTAACAGACGGTGATGAAAAATATGGAGAATATCTCCTGAGTTTTGAAACATTATTATCATTATTGCGGACTTGAAGTGGTTTCCTGTCTGCAGCACTTAACAAAAGCCAAGTACTAAAGTGAATACTACTTATCTGCATCCTATGTAACTTGTAATTAATTGTATCAACTGCTGGCATATAATCTAGAAAAAATGATGTGTTGAGGCACTGCAGCTTTATAGCAAGTCAGCAATTTACTGACAGTGAATAAGATTAGTAAGATTTTTATTTTTATTTTTTCCTAGGAAAACAATGCAGAAAACACTCAAAAAGATCCAGGCTAAGATATACTGTGGAGTTCAAGGAAATAATGAAAAAAAAAAAAGTAGGCTAGACTGCCACTTTGTTTACAATGTTGCATTACAAAAAAAGGAAAAAACGAACAAACAAATCCAAAATAAATCAAAATAAAAGAAACCAAGCAACTATTTTTAATGAGCAAGTGATGCTTGATATAGATTGCACTGGCAGTACATTACAACTTGCATATTTGCTACTATGATTTTGACTAAACAAGTATTTGAACAGACGATAAAATTTTAAACAACATTGCTTTCGTTTTAAAATCCAGTTCTATTTTACCATAACTTTTAGAATCATAGAATAGCTCAGCTTGGAAAAGACCTTAAAGATCATTGAGTCCAACCACAACCTAACCATACTAACTCTAACAACCCACCACTAAATCATGTTCCTGAGCACCACATCCAACTGGATTTTAAACACATTCAGGGAGGGAGGGATTCCTGTTTTTCCTGATATTCAAACTAAACCTCCCCTGGCGCAACTTCAGGCCATTTCCCCTCATGCTGTCACCTGTCACAAGTGAGAAGAGACCAACCCCACTCTTGCTGCAATGACCTTCTAGGTATTTGAAGAGGTTCCATCCACCAACACTAAATAAAATGAGATACCTTGTCCACTCTTGTATCTGGATCTTACATAGAGGTAAAAGAAAAACAGAAGAAAAATTTGATTCCTTACTAAATTACAATGTATCAGCTGCAGCATCTTATAGAATCATAGAATCCTAAGAGTTGGAAGAGACCTCTGAAGGCCGTAGAGTCCAACCCCACTGCAATGAACAAGGACACCATAGTGAAAGCAGGTTGCCCAGGGTGTGATCCAGCCTGGCCTTGAAAGTCTCCAGAGATGGGGAATCTACTACATCAGTAGGCAACCTGATCCAGTGCCTCACCACTCTCACTGTAAAAGATTTTTTCTTTACATCTAACCTAATTCTACCCTCTTTTCTGTCCAAAGCAAAGTTTGTATGAGTAGAGAAACATCTTGATCTTCTCTTTCTTAGTCATTATAAACATGATTACTTCCACCTACTCTGAATGCCTCCATTGTTTGTATCTGTATATAGGTCCCTGTTTATCCTCATTCTCACTGTTACTTGTGTCAGAGTAAGTTTGATAATTCTATGGTCCTGTTCATAAATATAAACTGTGTTCTTAGTATAAACATGTAAGAAACACTGTAATCCATGTAAAAAAAATGACTTTTAAAGTGAATTTTAATTTCCTTTTTTAATTATAATGCTTAGCCAGCTTAATGCTAAACTTCACTACTTTACAAAAAGTATCATAATATCTATCATAGTCCAAAATTGGTCTCTCCTAAGGATCACATCTGATCTCTTAAATACAAGTTTAGAAAAGGTCTACTGTTAAATTTCTGTAAGTACTTTGGTGGTGTCATAAGAATTCTTTGGATGAGTTTTGATGTGTTTTATATAATACAGGCATGATTGCAGCTAGCCTTTACAAATATTTTTCGGCTTTCATATAGACTTCATTACAGCAAGAAAAGACAAAACATAATGAATAATCCCATTGAATGCAATGAAAATCTCTTCATCAAGAGAAGCTTCTTACATTCTTAATATAATTTTAGTCTGAGGAAGTAGACAAGGGGAACTTTCGGAAAAGCATCACTTATTTCCAAAATATTGTCTTATTTAGGATTTCCTTCTACTTACAACAGGGTGCATGTTTAACATCAGTTTTAAAAATTATATGTTACACTTTATCTTGACTGACTAAAGTAAAATGCTGCTTCTAGTTAAGAAATACAATAAATATAATATAGTCTGCCTGCAATTTTTTAAACCGACGGGTTACAAAAGGCACATCTTACCTGTTGTGCATCTTCCCATTTCTCTTTATTTTCTTCATCTAAGAGGTTACTAATGATTTGAAAGAAGTTCTGAAAAGTGAATTAAATACAAGACAAAGTAAAATTACTTTCAATGACATAATTGTATCCTTAAGTCAATATTGAGAAAGATTTCCTTTTTGTGTTACGGATGCATTTCTGCAATCTATTTTCTGTCACAGAAAGAGATGACATTAAAAAATATTAGACTGACAAAAATATACATATTTTACAGTTATTCATTTCTGGCTGTATAATTATATTTCACACTACCACTTTATATAAAATAAGACCCATATTAAGCTTGCTCAACTTCTAAATGTGATGGTGTTTCATTTTTAAATTGTTCTCCTTCCAGAAAATAGATTATTACATATTTTTCAAACAAAGTATGCCAAGAAAATAATTGGCCCAAAGTTACTGTTTTCTATTTGAAACAAGAAAATGATCTTTAATGACCACAAACAATGGGTACAATTGGATTTCATTGCCAAATGCTGCCTGAGATCAGGTGCATCTTACTTTTTGCCTCTATGCTTTGACAGAAAAAGAATAATCCTCTTCTTTGACCTTAAAGTATCACTTTCTATTTCTGATTGTCCTATTGATTTTGTTGTAATTAAGCAAAGATAAAAGCAATAAATCACAATTTAAAAAATCATTCTCTTCCAAGTGTTTGTGCAAAACTGTTATTTCTGCTATTATTGGTTCTCTTTCCCAATTTTATTTTCATTTTGTTCATCCTTAAAAACAAATGGTTTGTGCAGACTCTGCTCTTCTAAGCTCTGTTTCATTTTTCTTGCAGACTGACAAATTTGGCTATAGCCTGTCAATTACAATTTTTCTGTTCCTTCATAAAAGATACCTGAATCTTCCACTGACCTTAGCAGAATCGTATGATTAAGATCCTTGCAGCCTCTGAAAATTTGACACACTATTTTATGTTTATTGTTAGTTACAAGAAAGTATTAGAATTACCATTAATTAATAGATGCATATAAAAAAGACACAAGTAAAACAACAGATGAGCAATAGTGAGTTTAAGATACACACTGTATTGATAATAAACCATTAATGATGTTTATGAGCTTGGTGACAAGAATGTCTTGCTTCTTAAGATCACCTTTATCTCTGTTTAAGTTCTATATTGAACTTAATGTTATACTAAATGTTATACTTTTAGTAGCAGTGGAGGTGGCAATGTATGAGGGTTTTTCAGTCAGCAATATCAGTGTTTTGTGAATTAAACAAATATGGGTTTTAATGGTTTTGCTGCATTAATTATGAATATGTATGAGATGCACTCCAAAAAAATGTGACAGGGGAATGAATACAGGGTGAAAAAACTTTCACCTCCTTTGACTACTCTTTTTCATTATATTAATGTTGTAAGAAGCAACACTGCTGTTTATTAAAATGATTGACATCTTCAAAGGCCAAACTGTGGAAGCATTATGGATGTGATCTGATGATATTACTGCAGTAAACACTGGATCTCCTCATAGCATCAAGATCCTTCCTGTCATAGTAGAGTTACGTATTGCTGAGCTGACCATTATAGAAAAAGCTGTGACAACACAGAGCTAGGTTTTGAAGTTCTAAGTTTTTGCCAAGGCTTATCTAAAGATAATGCCAGTTACTGTCAGGAATGGACAATAATGTTTTTCTAATTTAATTTCCTGCCTTTCAATCTTTTTATTTTTTAATACAATGGATGCAGTTCTCTACTCCAGTCCAAATTCTTTGACTCTTTCTGCAGGCATAAGACTGTCATGAATCCTTTTGTATGGCTTCAGAAGAATTCCTCCCCAGGAGGAATGAATGGATAGCCTTAAGTCACCTCCACTTTTGTACTTCTGCCTAGGAAGCGTGTGGGAGGTGGAAGCTAGGGGAAAAAAGCATTGGGCAATCCTGTTCACCTTTGATTGATATTATAGTCCTTGTGGTTAATACAAACAGAATTGTCACAGAATCACAGAATGGTTTGGGTTAGAAAAGACCTAAAAAATTTACTCTTTATCTAGTGAAGAAAGTAGAATGGAATTAAAACACCATATGCAGTTTCCTCAGTATTTTGAGCAAGATCATTTATTTTTCCCACTTTTGTCATGTACTTTGATGGTAGGCTAAAAAGTTTGAAAAAACATAAGAATAAAAGTGAAAATTAAAACAAAATTTAATTTTCAGAGCATGGTAATGTATAGCATAGATACCCTACATGTGGACCTATGAGACTGATGTTATTCAATCAGGATTTCATTTTATATTGTCAGAAATAAGTATCTTCATATATTTCTTGTACAAAAAGCATGCTTCATTCCGTTTTTTTTTTTTTTTTTTTTGAACATTTTACACTGGTTTTCAGAATTTCACCTAAGTTTGCAATTTGTTCAACTTTTCATTTTTTTCTCTTTGAAATTCTGTGCCTTTTTTTTTTTTTTCACCTCCAGATCGGATTTAACAGTTCTGATATTCAGGCAGTTATTTCTTTAGTTTGAGAAAATATTCCTTATTTCCTTTATAATATCCCTTACCAGCTTTTGCCTTTTCGTATTTCTTCACTTGATAATGATTAATTAAAAATTACTAAAACAGTACAAATAGTTTTCCTCAGTCAGTTCTGACAGAATATATTTAAGAATATTGGCAAAAGTTCTACACAGCTAAACTGAACAAAACTTTTGGCATTTTCATTAGCAGGAAAAGGGAATAAAACTCTAATATATGTAAATTCCAATTGGCCTGATCTGCTAAACCCATGAACAAAACTGTTCAAATCAAGCAGATTCTTAATGTTGTTTCCACCTAAGATTTCTATGGTGCCCGCAAACCGTGACAAAATCATATTGGACTGTGAGATTGTTCAATGCAGTAATTAAAATAACATTTCATAGTTAAATTTTGCTGAAGGTAGAAAAAGATATTGAACTTTATTTAATTAAAAATAAAAATAAAAATAAAAATCCTAACGAGAGAACCACATGAGAAAATGACCAGTTAAAATGTAGGTTGCTCTGAAAGTAATGTCTCCAATTTATATCCATGAAATCTACAACACATGCAGAAAGAACAATAACAGTATTTGACATAACAAATAACCCTATTTTTCAACAGTTACCACCATTACCCAATTCACATGGATGATGGTAGAAATGCTCTTCATTTCCTATTGTGACAGCTGTGCATGGCTATTCAGAACATGGCTTTTCTCTCACACCACTGTTGCCACTGCTGAAACAGACCACCTACCACCTAATTGTGCTCACATCTACTTTTTGGTCTCCACAAATGTTCAAAAGTGTCAATGCATGCCAGTAGGTGCAAATTTTTTTCCACATGGAGGATTCAGTGACACACCTTTGTTTTATATACACTTTCAGTCAGACACCATTTTGTCAGACTGCCCCTCTGCTGCCATCTATAAAAATGGCAATAAGACATAATAGAATATTGCTAGAAGGTACACCCTCAACTACCATATCACCAAAATTTGCCTCTGACACAGTGGGCCAACATAAGGAAATAGGAGGCATTACTTTCAAAGCATTTCTTTGGGAAACACAGATCAAAATACATAACTTTCAGCTAGCTTCAGGATAATGCAATAGACCTTAGTTTCATATGGAAGTTCTTTTTTCTATGTGGAAAATTATGTAAGAAAACTGAAAATGTAATAGCAAGCTCTTGAAGACAACTCTGGAAAAAATGGCTTTTCAAAGATACATACATACATGTTTGCACACATAGATTCCAAGGTGTAGTTATGATCTGAGTTACTTTTACGTAAGAAAAAACTTAAACACAAGCTGCATTAAAACTTAATAATTAATTTATGAAATATCTTTTTTCCATAAATATTATATACATTCACTTATGTATACTTATGGTCTTTGAAAAATTTCTAAAATTCCCAAATATGGATGCAACCAATATCCTAATCCATATTTCCTGTAAAATATTTATTTTATAAACACTGCACAACAATTCATCCAGTCCATTATGTAGAAATATTGTATTGTTATTTCTCATATAATGTTCATTTGTTTTTTTCATTAAATACAGCTGAATCTTTTTCTATTTTAGGTGTATATCTTAGTTTCATAGTAAACAATGTTTAGATCTATCTTTCAGAAATAATTTCCACATTGGTGCAAATATGTGACATTCAATGTATTGACATAAACTGCACCAGTTGAATCACTCTCTTCCAGTGCGTCTCTTACCTGTACTCCATCTGATGCTGGGATGTAACTTGCTCTTTTAAATGTGTCTGTAACATTCCTGAGAATTTCCACAGAAATCAGAAGGTCTCCTGCATAAAAGTTTTTCCTCTGTGTTAAATCCAATAGTGTCTTTGTTACCTGGGACATGCCATCACCAGCCAACATTCTCTGTCCCTTTGCGAGGTGCTCTTTGATCTGTACCAGAAGAACAAAACGAATATCAGAACCTACTTTACTGAGAAAAAAAAAAGGTATAATAAATTCAAAATACAACATAATATTAACTAATAAATCTATTATAACAAAGTTCATCCTGTTAAAGTGAAGACAAACTAGCAGTAGAGTATGATGACCACATTTTCCTTTATCAGAGAATCACAAATTTTATACTGACAGATTTGTAGGTGTTCTATTTCACCTGTTTGCTTCTCCTAGGACACCAGCAACATCTCAAAATCCACATTCTTAAAGGAACCCAAAGGACTGGACTGTGACTTTAATCTACTGCTGTGCTGATGCAAGGAACTTCTCCAAAAGAACAGATCCAATACTGACACTCAATAAACAACTAAGAGCTCTGAAAGGAGTAAATAGTAAATATTTTGTATAGTTCACTCCATGGAAGTATACCCTTCACTTCTTACGGCTCAATTTACACAGTCAATACAAAAGTGAGATTTGGATGGTGCTCCCTTTTCTAATACTAGCAGCACAACTTGGAACAATCGTGTTAGTTTTTCAGGACATGCAAAGCTTAGAATTAGGATTTGCTCCAGTATAGCAACCAATAGAGCCTATTTTAGCTATAGCCCTCCTAGCAGACCAGTACAGGACAAGTGTTAAGGGTAATCCAAAATGCATATGCTGGTAATAATTGCCCTGATAAGAAACTGAACTTGTGGATCCGATCACCTCTTAAAACTTAGTTCAGCTTTAGAAAAGATGCATAGCATATCACAAAGATGTCACAAGATGCACAAAGGCTGAAAAAGTGAGCATATTTTAAACATCTTTCTTTTAAATATACATAGCATTTTATACAAGTTCTTCCAAATTGAAACTACATTAAATAAAAGTTAAATGACCTGAGATAGACAACAGCATAAGCAGGAGGGTTAAAGAAAAAGTTCTATTCAGATGGCTACTAAAATGCCAATACCATCTCCTAAAATGCATCTTCAATTGATTTTAAGCCTGTCCCTGTTACTGACATCTGCAGGGGATCATAACTAAATTAATGTAGTGTAGTGGTGAAGCGCAAGGAAAAAGTTAAAGATCTTTGTCACTTACAGAATTCCCCAGCCATTTTGTGTGGGTATGTGTGGCTTCACTTACAAAAAACCCACAACAAAACAATACAGAGAATGTAGTAAAAATAGAGCACTGCTCAAAGGGTTCAAAATAATTTTCATGAAAATTTCCCATTAAAAATGTAATAATTTTCTGATGTGTATGATCTAAATAGCTTTTTTATTCATCATGTAGCATTGTACTTCAGTTACACTCTCAACTGGTCTTGATATGAATCATATACATGTAACACAGCTGGAGTAGGGCTAAGTGGCTAGGTTAAGTTATGTCTACACTCTTAAGTCATCTTTACAGCAGGTGGGGATTGTTATGAACCACAAGAGTCAAGTCCACACCCTAAGAATACTTAAGACTTTGAACAACTATGAAGCACTGGGTTTGCCTGGGATATACACATGCCTGTTGCAGGATAGACAAGCAATGGACACACTTTGAGCCATGAGTACAAAGGTACAAGCATCAATGTACAATCAAATATTTTCAAAAAAATCAGTGAGGAGAAATAAGCCTGTCACTTTCTTTTTTCTTTTTTCTTTTTCTTTGACAAATTTTTCAGCAGAAATACCTCCCTCAGTCTTAAACCAACCATCTGAGCAAACAAACAATCAGAAAAAAAGTAATTATACAGGAAATTTGCTTTCAGCAATTTTATTGTGTTGTTTTCATTCATTTTATGAGGCCTTCAAAGTAATGTTGAAGGAAAATTACAGTAAAGAAAAAGGTATGACAATAGAAGAAAATTGAGTTAACTTTGTGGATAAATAGCATTATGAACTATTAATTTCTTGAGAATGAATGAAAGCAACAAAGAACTTTATTTGTGATTTATTTTCCCTTTGAAATCCTGCCATTTACCTTATCTTATCATGCACTGGGTCTGACTGGCAAACAAAAAGGTCAGTAACTACCACAGTAGAAGAATAGTGGAAGTTTTGCTGTAACTGTCTAGATCTTCACTAACCCCAGTGAAATTTCCAGCTTTTAATGTCTGTATCTTTGGTAAAGCACAAAGGACATACAATATGAAAGGCAGTCCATAAGGCAGAACCCCCAAATCTGACACATGCCTCAGGACATAACGTGAGAAGGACTTAAGTGCAGAGAGAACAAAGAGGTTCTTTTAATTTCAGTAACAGCAGTAGTGATCAATCCTCATTAAAAACCCTGTTACACTTTTATGCCTATATTAAAAAAAAAAAAAAAAAAAAAAAAAAAAAAGATAGGAAAGATGTAGGAGTATTTAGCAGGCTGTTTCATACTGCATTATTTTGCTTCCTTTTCCTCCATCTGTATGAACACCATCCCCCAATTTGTTTTTCCACACTCCTGCTAGACTTTAAACTCATATTTTAATGATGGTAAGAGACAATTTATTGTTGGTTTTGGATTATGGATTGCACACAGAAATCTTGGTGGTTTCAGCTGCATTTTGGATGCAAATCATAAATTAAACATTCCTGTGTTTGACTGTTCTCTAAGCGTTTGAGCAAGCAAAACTGTGTAAAGATCTGTTTTCAGTGAAGAATTTTACAGATCTCCAGCAGTAGAAATGGGAGTTATACTACACTCTTCAGTTCTTTCAGCATGACATTTTGATTGTTTTTGGACATGGTGGTAAATGTGGTCTAGCAAGTCACCACAGTACCACAAAAGTAAATTATTACATCTACTTCAAAAGTAGCAATGGTTGTGCTGCGGGTGATCCAAACTACCTAAGACTAATGGACTCTTAAAATTACAGCTCAATCTGGGAATGTTTTAAGTTTTACCCAGAAAGCTCAGCTTCCAGTAAAAGTATGACAACTTTTCCTTGGGTCACACCACTTGTACACTTTGCACATCTTTTAACTTCTCACGCTCCAACCTTGAAGTTTCCTCTTCTGATCCTTAACTACCTCTTCTGAACCTTCTGTCCTAGCAGCATATCCTTACAAGTAGGACAAAGTAGTTTGAAAAACAAAGAACAAAAAAGGTACATTGTGTTTAGATAGGGAAAAAGACTGAAAATTAGAGTCAATTAGTGGAAAGATTGTTTATAGCCTGGAAAAAAACAGAATAGACAGGTAAACTCCCTCTGTAGTATCAGCTCATGGACACAAGTTTAAAATCACAGGCCATACACTCAGTTGATGTAAACTGGTGTAGCACTATTAAAGCAAATGTCCAAAATAATAAGAGTTGAAAGTGTTGTTTCTTGGATTACTTGCAGAACTACAAGTGTATTTCAGTGTGAAAATACAGTATTTCCTAATCAGCGGTTGTCATAATGACTTTGTCACTGTATTTCTTATTTTTTATGCTATGGTCATTGTGATATTATGCATTCTCAAAGGAAGATAATTTTGGTCACCACTGTAGGACCTTGTAGCTGTCTGTGAAGGTCATTTTTTAGTGGTCTTACAGGCAGGATCATTAAAAATAAAGTTTATGAGCCGAGAGATAGTGAAATGAAGCAGCTGTTAAAGTGATACTTCAATTGTCAGTCCAACCTCTAGCTGCCTGCAGTATATGCTATATATTTGAAAAATTACTGAAATGTTTAACTGGACTTTGACTCAGGGTCCAGCTGTCTTTATCCCCTGATTTATTAGAAAGTATGTCCCAATAAAAATGTCTTTTCACAATGTCAGAGCTACTACGCCTCTGGCTTCAGATTATAAATTTATTACTGCATCACAACTATTGCAAACAAATAGCTTGATGGAGTCTGAAAGGATAGAAAACAGTGTACCCTCAAGAAACCCATAAAAGATTCAAAAGAATGATTAAGCTGAATAGTAATTACGTCATCTTGTTTTAAAGTTATTTTTAATGTGATGTTGTAATCATGGATTGGAATTACAAAAAGTCATTATAGTTTTATGATAGAAAGAATATAAGAACTCAGGTTAGGAAGCCTTAGACAGAAGTGAGGAAAAATATTGTCAAATAAAAATATGACTTGAAATTGCTCATAATCTGCAAATCACTTTGCTTTGTGCCTCCACAATCCAACGCTAATATTTTATAAAACATTTTTCATTAAGAATTTAACACATGGAAAATACAAGAATTTTTGGATCACCTGCAAAAGTCACCTGAATTACTAAAAAAAAAAAAAAAAAAAAAAAGTTATTGAGAATGTAAGTTCCTCTAGGAAACAGCTCACAGTTCCTGAAATCTTATCTTAAACACTCAGAATCATGTTACCTAGCCTCTATGGCCACTAATCTTCGGGCTTGAATTCTGCACTGAATATTAAGTAATGATTTTACATTGAAGTTATATTAACAACATTGAGACCTGTGTGTTCAAAGAGAGGCACATAAATAAAAAAAGGCAGAAAATATATTTTTGGCAGCTAAAATATTCCCACAGGCACAATCCTGAACTGAACTCATGCAGCATGCTGATGTGTAAACTATAACATGAAGTCACTGTGAGAAAGCTCCCCCTTCTGTATTTGAGGAATATATAGTTATAGGGTGTGCAGACAGTCCCTTAACTATTTCAGAACACAAAATCTAGAAGTTTCATTTACTTTTCCTTAACATATATACATATAATTTTAAAGCTGTTTCAGTGTACAAGAATTCCATTTCACACAAGTTTTAAAAGAAATAGTGTGTGGTATAATGATAAAGGTATGCATCTTCAAATATGTATCTGAACACTTATAACCTGATTTTATACGAATCTTTTCCACCTCTATCCATACATTCAGCATTTTATGATGGAATTTTCTAAAGCAATAAAAAGCAATTTCCTACTTTGGCATTAGTGAAATTAGTTGGTAGTCTCAATCTAACAGATAAATAAATAAACAGTTTCTGAAGAGAGGAAGTAACATATTTCCTTTATTTATAATGGAAGAGGAAAAAAATAATTGGTATACGCTGTGTCAACTAAGATTAAAGATATATATTAAGGAGAACTTCTCAACAGAAAAGGTAATGATGCATCATATTTTACCTGAAGATACTGTGCACACTTAGGGCCTTAATAACGATCAAGAATAACAAAAAGCTGAAATAAAGTAAGTATAATTGATTCTGAGAGGAAAGACTTCGGTCTGGAAGACCTCATGGATTGCCTTTCTTTCCTATAATTCTGTAAGATGTCCCTGCAAATAACTTGAATGGCAACCTATCAAAAGTAGAACCCTGTGATTTAAGGAACTTACTCCTAATTTACATTAAGGAAATTAAGAATTGTTTTATTGTATAGAAACAATTGTCCACTCACATAGACTTCCAGTATTTTTAGGCAAAATATTCATCAAAGCAGTAATTTATCTATTCACTTATTTACTCTTTTTAGAGAGAAAAAGAACAACCTTAACAGCAGAGAACCTGTGCTCTTCTAGACCCTGACCTTATGCATCTCTGCACAAATGTCAGAGAACTGTATGTATTCCCCTGTATATGGTGAGGCATATTGACAAATTCATGAAAAAAATAATCTATCATATATGGCAATCTAATGCATTATAAGATCAAGAATGTGAACAGTTTAGAGGTGTTTGGCTCTGTCTGTGCTTTCTTTTTTTATCACTTTCTCTTGCAAGAATTTCCATTATATTGAGATCTTTTTCCACTTTAACTGATTCTATAATTTTTTTTTTATTGTCAATGTCAATACTGTCAATTATTCTAATCCTTTAGTTACTAAACAGGTATCAGAGAAAGCCATTATAAAATTTCAGTATTTTAATTTTTTCATGGATTCAACATATCTAAATAGGAAGGGTATAAAATTGCTCTTTACTAGAGTGACAAATGGATTTAGAGATGAGGAATGAATAATCATTAAACAGATGACTTCTTTAGGTTGTACATTTTGCTTATATTGATTACCGTGTTTGTTGACCAGGATTTGCATTATTATTTTATGAAGTACTGTTATTGAATGCTCCAATTATCTTTGATTAAATCCTGCTCACGTTGACATGCTGTGTGAAAAAGCTTGTTCTTATTATTGTTGTTTCCTTTTTTAACCAGAGGGCATGTCTTCAAGAATTGTGTTACCTACGTGTAATGCAATATGACAAGAGCAAGAGTTTAGAGGAAAAAAAAACGATGAGTCTGAGAGGCTTGTTTTCATTTTATGACAGACATAACATTGCTTGAGGAAAAGTTTCCTGGCTCCCCATATTGACTGAATGGGAGGTCACAAAGGTACATGCTACAAATGACATCTCTCTCTTTTTTTTGTAGTATGTGGCCATTCTGTTTAATTCTGTTGTAACATAAAGCTCTGCTTAATTGATGCACTTTATATATTTATTTGAATTTGTATTTCTGCAGAGTTATTTGAATCATGCTCACTTCTGTTTGAAGGACAAATCAGAATTGTTCTTTCAAGCAGAATAGCACTAGAAGAGAGCCCTAAACTCTGCATGGGAGCCCTGCATTAAGTAATGGGCCATAAAATTTTCTGTTGTGTCTCACAAGCTTAACAAATCTGTGTTTAAATATAGTGGGGAATGCAACAAATGAAGTAATGGAGCAAATAAGGCAAAGGGATGACTGTAGAAGTGTGAGAATGGTGTTTTACAGCTATTCATCTACACAGAATCCTGCAGTCACTCTGAGAGCTGAGTTGGAATGAGGGTTCCTGCAGTTCTGTAGATTTAAAGGAAAAATTAGATTAATTCTTTCTTGAGTCCCTACAGGGCCTTCATCCCTTGTTTTCTTTCTGCCCATACCCTAGTGGAATTCACCTGTTGGCTGCAACGTTGGCTGGTGAGGAATATCAGTGTGATTGGGGAGAACTCAGCTGCTCACTGCTGCAGCAGACCTCTCCATAAAACAGCAGCAGCAGCAGCAGCAGCATTCGTGAGAGCACATATAATTTAACACAGATTATTCGTTCATAAACCAGATGCTGAAACATGATTGAGGATGCTGAGATGACAGTGGGCACTTTTATTTGAATTTAACAACTGGGATTGTTTTTATATTGGAAAGCAGATAGTCAAAAGCAGAAAGGAAGATAAACAACATATTCAAATTGAATTAAAATGTGATATGCTTATGCAGAACAGAAGGAAAATATTTTCTCCCACTGTATAGCATCTTTTGGCTTTGGATATATGTGTCTGTTGAGTTCAAGCAGTAAATTTCATGTACAGAGAATGCACTGTGATAGCTTTAAAGATATTTTCTTCTCATCCTAACTGCTGATTTCTGGTACCTATTTTGATACAGTCAGTTATGAAAAGAGTAACCATTCACTTGGGATGGAGTAGATTTGGCAAAATGTGCATTTATTTACAAAAAGTGAAACAGATCTGTTAAGAGACTGAGAATGGCATATTAACTTTAAAGAATGGTGTTGAAACACACAAAAATCAACACTTCTGTCTGTGCAATAGGTTTGGTTGAGCAGGCAGAGATTTCCCACAATCAAATGAGCGATTTTACCATCAAGCAATCAACCAACTGAATTGTTATTAACTTTTTTAGAAGTTTTTTTTCTTCTTCTTCTAATGCAGAATTGGAAAATGTGAGTAAGGCAGGGGAAGAGTGCTGCCTGCCACAATCACTCAATCAGTTGTTTTGTGATGAGAGAAAATAGAAAAATAGTTTGTCATTTTCGCGTAAAGTTATGCAGCTGACAAGACAGAGCTGACTCTAGTAGATTCTGGGCTTACAAGGGAGATAAGGCAAGGAAAACAAACAATTAACTCCCCTTCTCAAATGCTTTGAAGGAGAGAAGATGAGGAGAGTTGGCATGCAGCAATAGGGTAGACTGAGGTAAATGGATAACGTTGTTACTTTTGTCTATGTATTCAAATCTACAAAAATAATCCTGCCTGCTTTGCTCTGCAGCTATATAAAAAGAAATGAAGCACTAATCCAGCAAAAAGAATTAGTACATTTTTAGTATTAAACCTTTGATTTCCAAGTCATTTCACTGAGGACAGACTGAAATACTGTCTTTGTAGTATAATTTGGAAAAACAACATCGTGTCTAATGAATTGCAGCTGAGATAATCACTATTCACCTTAGAGTTCTTTTTATCAAATCATATTTTAGTTAAGATCCCAGAAAATTGTGAATAACTCTGTTGTTGAAAGGGAGGAAACAATTACATTATGAACTAGAAGTAACATTTTTACGGCAATAGTGTCATTTTGGTATGCAAAAGTTCACCTGCAAAAGTTCCCATACTTCATAAATGTTAATGTCTTAATGCTAGTGTGATATTTCATATGGAGATTTCTTCTTCCTAAATCTTTACAATTAAGAGTGGTTTTTTTGTTGTTTTTTTTTTGTTTTTTCTTCTGATAGAAAAGAAGCCAGTTTGGCATGAATGCATGTCTGATTTAGGGGTTATGTCGCTCAAATTGGCAGAAATTAGTACCTTATTTTCATCTAAGCAACTGAACATAGGTTTTCTAATAATATTAAAGATGATTTTATTTATGAGTATACTACAAATCTCTTATGAACTGGAGTGTCCAAAAGCCATCATAGGAAGTCTCACTCTAGGTACAAGTGTGTGGCAAGGCAGTGATGCATTAATATCATTTAAGCAGATCCCTCAAAAACTTAGTGAAAATAAGTAAGTCTTACTTGAGGCATTTCAACCACTCTTTTATCTCAACTATCTTTTTTTTTTTCTACTATCCTAAGTAGGCTTTTGAACTCTTAACCACTGATTTTATTTTTGGTCTTGCGTGCACTCGCATCCAGTTGTGAATTCAACAATAGCTGAATTTCTTGTTGTCAGCAAAGGTTTTACACTGTATAAAGGCAGTTAAGAAAGAGAAAGAATAACATCAGCACAGAGCATGAAACTTCTCAGCAGATTCAATCCACTTGAAATGTACTGGTTTAATTCCACTGATTCAAAACACCCAGAACTCACTATTAGATTATTTCATTGACTAGTACAGTGAAAAAAAAGAGAAAAAAAGAAAGGACTGAAACTTGAAAGAAGATGGGAATTGAGAACTGCAAAAACCCCACCACCACTACCACCAATAACAAAGCACGTGAAGAATGCATTCTCAATTGAATTACTTTCTATACTGAAGACTAGATGTCTTTCTATGAAAAATGCTTTGATTCAAAAAAAGGTTGCACGGGAAGTCAAGTATTCACAATGCTCATTTTCTAGAACTAAGTTCTATAAAACAGATCAAAACAGAAATTGTTGAAACAAGAAAAATGAATAGCTTACTGAAGTACACAGGAAGTTCTAGAAAGGAAGTAAATGCAAAAAAAAATTTACTTGGAATTTGGTCTGTCACTAATTATCAATTACACAGCTCAAGTGGCTAGATTCTGACAGCCTAAATACACCTACGTAGCATGGCTTTTGCTTTAACTTTGTGCTACAAGGAGACACAATGCCTTCTGATTCAGTTTATATTTTCTCATGGTGTTTTTAAATCTGACTTGACAATGTATTCAGTCAGTGGAGTTATATAAAGTTTGATCTACTTATAAAATTTCAGGGATTCAGAATATCACTGTAGAACATTTTGGAGACATCTTTCTTTTATGAAAACATATAAAATAAAATATTAGCTCCAATTAACAAAGTAGCATTTCAACTAAACAATTTTAATTAAAATAATTATCCCAGATCAAAGAAAGATAATAAGCAATGAGGAGAATACTTACTAGTCCGATACAGTCTAAGATTGGGTCATTAGATCATCGTCTAATCTGCTTTCTACATATAAAATATATTCCTTAAGGCAACTAAAATATGTTAGTTGACCAAAGGATTTCAATTTAACCTTTGTAAAAGTAGAAACAGAGAATAGCATTTAACAAGGTCCTTAACTTCTTCTATGGAAAAATTCATTTGGTAAAATGCACAAATAGTCTCTAGAAACAAGCAAAACAAAAAGCAAACAAAAATGTTTATCTCACAGAAAGAACAAAACTTCTGGACTCTAAAAAAATCGTAGACTTAGAGAAATCAGAGGAATTCTTTCCTGTCAGATAAAGTCTAGTGTGACCGTATATGTGACTATGAACAACACAGAAGGAACTTAAGAAAGGATATTCTCTGCCACTAGATCTTAGCCATCTAACTTCATATTCATTCATAATAAAACAGATATTTTTAATTCTTTCCTTGTTTTAACCAGCACTTTCTCAAGAACACATTTAAAAAACTGTGCATCAATGGGCAAAATACTCCTTAGCTGCACAAAACATTGGTAAGAGTCTTGAAACTTGATTATGAAAACACTTGATTAGGAGCATTTTCATATTGCAAAGCAGCACTTACTGCAAACACACTAGAAGTACACAAGAAATTCAGAAGAAAAAAAAAGTCTGATATATAATCTGTGATGCTTACTTTTCTGTTCATTAAGCTATTGCTTGATCCCCTAGGTCACATGATTAAAAGAGGCAATTCATACCTATTTATCATTTTGCATTTTCCACTTATATTGTCTTAGTAAGAATAATCCTAATTGGGTTATTTAAATGTTATTATTAGAGCTAACCAAATAATTTACAAAGGGTTTATTTCATGGATTTGGGCATTTTTGTCCTTTAATTTGCTCAGTGAATAATTTTTTCATATTAGTCAACCAGCTGTATAAGCTAGTCAAACAGCATTTGTTAAATTCATGTGATGACTGATTTCTACCAACTGTTGGATAAATTATTCATGACTAATTGATTCTCTTATTCAAAGAGATCTAATTATTATTCCCAGTTTTAAAAGAGACCTGTGTTTCTAGCACACAAGATAAAATAAAGTAACAAAAATATAGGCAGTATATTTTTGTTATAACTGAGCTACTTTAACTACTTGACTGCCTTTACTCAAGCTCCTACACCTCGATGGTGGACAGCATGCCTTCCTGTGCTTCAAGCTGACTGCCAGTCTTCACACCATGAATGAAACCATTCCCCTTCCCAGTTCTGCCAGGTTCCACTGTAAATTCTTCTCTTCACAGATCCTGCTGTCATATTCTTACCATACCAGAGGTATTCTGTGCTGTGCTATGAAGAGACATCAACATTAAGAAGAAAATTGTGTAGGCACAAGTTTAGAAGACAAGAAAACGTTTCTTCTGTTTAATCTGTCTGCTTAAATTTTTCATTCACACAAAACAGAGATGTAGTTGAGGCTGATCTCAAGAATATGTTGAGGATATATATTAGTTAAAGACTTTAAATTTCTCTGAAACTGCTATAATAGAAAATTAAATGCACTATTGTTGTGATTTAACCCCAGTTGACAGCTAAGCACCACATAGATGTATACACACTTCCCAATAGAGAAAGAAAATCATGAAAAACAAGTGATGCAAAATGCAAATGCTCACCATCAGCTGACCAATGTTCAAACTGTCCCCCACTAGCAGAAGCCCTGGCAAGCTTTTCCCCCAGTTTTTATTGCCGAGCACAACGTCACATGGTATGAAGAAAACCCTTTGGTCAGTTTGGGCCAGTTGTGCATATCTAGCCCCACTTTTCCAAGAAACAAAAAGACCTTGACACTGTGTAAGCACTGCTCAGCAACAACTAAAACATTATAGTGTAACCAATATTGTTTTCATTAAAAATCCCAAAATAGCATAGTACTACTATGAAGAAAAGTATCTCAGCTGAACTCTGCGCAAATAACCATATATTTATCAAAGAAATACACATATAAGTAGACAGTTCCATTTAAACAGTGGAAATCCCTGTCTTCTCATATATTCAAAATGCCAGAATGTGCCTATTCTGAGTAGAGCAGTAATTCTGCCTGACATATTCTACAAGTGGTTGGAAAAGGAGCCAAATTATTTATGGAGCTGATTCTTATGAACAAAATATATTATCTTTAGCATTATGAGTACATTTTTAACTTTATTGACAGTTCATGAAAATATAGTGCCATTTTTCTTTGATTTATATAGCTACCATATTACTCTCCATACAAGTCTCAAGTCAAGATGAAGTACCTGCAGTGTAGTTGAGTTTTTCCTAGTTAAATGGTGCTTATTATGGTTTGAAGTCTGTCCTATATCACTTTTAGGAGAGTAAAGGAGAAAATAAAGTAAAAATAGGTAACTCTCTGCATGAGAAAGTGCACCTATATTGTAGCTACATACAGTATATATATCTGTTCTTATATTAAGGAAACAAAACTACAGTGTCAATCAGATGTGGTGATGAAAAATTTTACACAATAGCAAAATATATTGTTTACTGTGGACATCTGTTCTAAAATTGTTGTTTGTAGGAAAATGTTTTCTTTAGGAAGAAAGTAAAAAAAAACTTATTGATGTTAGAGGGACAGTCTATGAATTTACACTGCACTGTTTTTGCCTTGTGTGAATTCCCAATTCAATTGGAGTAACAGGAGCCACTGGAGTCACAATTTCATAGAAACATTGAATGGCTTGGGTTGGAAGGGACCTTAAAAATCACCCTAGTTCTAACTCCCTGCCGTGGGCAGAGTTGACAGTGGCTAAATCAGGCTGCCCAGGGCCCCATCCAACCCGGACTTGAATGCCTCCAGGGATGGGACATCCACAGCTTCTTTGGGCAACGTGTTCCTACGTTGCATCACATTCTGAGTAAAAATTTTTCTCCTAATACCTAATCTAAATCTCTCCTCCTTTAATTTAAAGCTATTTCCTCTTCCTATTGCTATAATACTCAATAAAAAATTGGTCTCCTTCCTGTTTATAAACTCCCATCAAGTATTAGAAGGCTGCAATGAGGTCTCCCTGGAGCTTCTCCAAGCTAAACAAGCCCAGTTTCTTACTGTTCTTTTGTCTCTTTGTTAGTGGGGAGCTTAGAAATAAACACAGATGTGGCCTGATAGACACACAAAGTTCTGAAATTCTCTACCCACAGCCCAAACTGGTAAGTATGAAGTGTTTTTACTATAAATATAAAATAAATGTAGATAATAAGAACCTCAAGAATATTGTCTACACTTGAGGCCAACAAACGCAGCCAGCTTGTATCCCCCAAGCTAAACTCTCCTTTAATTCACTGAGATAAAGATGATTTTACTGCCTGCTGGGAATGGTTGCTCTGCTACGTTGCCTTCTAAGTGCTGCTGGTGTGGTCTTAAATTATGTCAGGGGGTGTCCTAACAGACACAATATTATACAGCGTAGATGAATGGCACTGAAGCTTGGATGCTCATCATATTTACTTATTTACTACAATAATTTTAAGTGTCTAGTTCACAGTCTGTGCAGACAAGTCAGCAAGTGCTGTAATCAAAGCAGTATTATTTAGCTCCCATCATATGCTATGTTCTTCCTCATGGAGCATTTGCTTGGACATAGGACTGTGAATTCAGGTCTATAATTTTTGTTTGGAGGGAAAAGAGACAATGAACTGTTTACATTCTTTCAGGCAGGTATGCCATTAGCATACAATATATTGTCTGTATGTTATATATATCAAGTGCTTCAAATGAACTTCAGAAATATCATATTTGAAGACTATACACCTATTTTTTACTTTATGTGTTTCACATAAGAAATCCAAGCATTTTAGGTCAGACTCACATTTTATGGGAACCTTCAGAAAACTGAGTGCCAATCCCACTATTCTTGGTCTGACTTAGCAAAATAACAATATTTGTGAGCACACTGAGGCATCTCATAAATTCTTTCACAAGCACATATACTTACTATTAAAATACTGTCTGTCAGCAGCTTCCTTATAAAGCCCTATTTTCAGGGATTTATAGGGTTGACAAATATATCTTACGAGGAAAAGCCTACATTTGCAGACCGATGATCTTATAGGTCCTTGAATTTCTATGATCTTTTAAATATGTTGTGCTGTTCACTTTGAGAAGCAGCAAGGTGTATGACAAGCAGATTTGCTTTTGAGCAGCTTCCAAATGCAAAAGTCTTTTTTTTTTTTTTCCTTTAAATTGTATGAATATAAACTGAAAATAAGTCTGAAATGTTGCGTAGTAATAAGATGGTGTTTGGATGCTTGCGTAATTTTAAAGAAGCTTTAGCTATTTCTGAATGCTCTTTTCAAAAGATTACTTCACAGTATAGTATAATCATATTTAACATTATCAAAAAGGAAATACAGAAGAATATATAATTGATCTGGGATATAAATGTGGATTTTTTTTTGTTGTTCAGTGATTATCCCTTTCTGCCAGTCAAACCCTCAGCTCTTCAAAAAATACCAGTGTCTCACTAAAAGCAAGCCAGGTAAGTCATACCAATAAATAACATGAAAAAGTATTTCCCACTGTTTGAGAATTTCCCATCGCCTGAGAATTATTTCCAGAAATATTATCTAAAGTCTGAAAATCAATACAGAAACAGTGGAAATAGGATCAACACTATGAAACTTAAATTTGGGGAACTACCACTGGCTTACTACTTTTAAATCCACTGAGGATTTTTAAAAATACCGCCTAAGTATTGCACTTGGCTCAGAGACTGGGAAATTCTGAAGCACAGAGCTATATTGGTGCCCCTGTACTAAATGATTAATGGCAGATCAATAAGAAAGTCAGACAAACTATATTGCACAAGCAAAAACCACTGTTTGTGAGAACTTCAAATGAACTCTTTCCTCAGAAATCAAGCACAGCATGCCTGACTATGGAAATAACCACTGTAACTAGCACATACCAGAGTGGTACATTTATAACATAACGTTGCATATAAGCGTGTGCTTATTGCATATACTTGGATATAAGCATATATCAGCAGTATATAGAACAGTTCCGTTGGAAGAGACATTAAAAGATACAAAACTGTGTATAGTAATATGTAGCATATAGCTTAACAAAGAAAATTTTTGTTAATCATTCTAAAAAAAATATTTCTTCATCTAGGTTAACTTCATTTTTTCCACAACATTACAACTTCAACCTATAATCATTTTTGTTTGTTACATTTGAAGGTGAAGTTCTATATTTGATATCAGGAAGAAATATCATTTCTGACTTCCTAGTGTGCAATTAAAGATTCAAGGCACTATAAAATTACTCAGCAGGCCTCTCTTCCAGTAAATCTCATTTATTCACATCTCATTTTCTAATAAACCAAAATACGTGTCTTGCTTTCTGACCCCTGTAAAAGTTTTGCATAGTGGGCACAGAAGAAGGGAATCTAAATCATTTTTCCATTACTACAGTAAGATAAAACATGTTTCACTCAAGCACCAGTAATACATCAGATCTAAATATGTGAATAGAAATGTTTCTTTCTCAAGTCTGTTTTCCTTCTGATGTTTCTCATCAGAAATCTTACTTGAGAGTAAACAGGCTTCTTTTCACATGAATGATTAGAAATGAATAAACAGAGCAAGTACTAAAGCTGGCTTTGCACCTACTGAATGCTGCAAGTGTCTGTACTCATTTGATATGCATCTAGCAAAACTCGGATGTTCCCAGAAGGCCACTCCATGAACACTGAGAGAGCAGCGTCTGCTAGTGGTGCCTGTAAGTCACAAAGAGAGAAAATATTTATACATGTGAGAGCAATTGGAAAGAATGAAGCATATTTAAATTACATTCCCTGTTATTTTAAAAGTACACACATAGACACAATTTCATACAATGATCATCAGCATATAGAGAGTACTACAAGATTCTGAAACATATTTCAGTTCACTTTGTGGGTATTTAGCACTGTTTTGGTAATTAAAATGTGTTTATGTTTTGCTTCATTTTCATAAATTTGCCTGATAGGTTTTATCAGATTGATCTGTCCCCTTTCTGTCTCTGTCATATACACATCACAGTCCCATAAACGTACACTATGAGACATGTTATCTTTTATGTACATTATATATGCAAATATATGCATATGTAAATATGTGAGATATATATATTCACAGATATAGACATACACATATGTGTATGTCTAGTGACTATTTCTAAAACATAAAAAAATGATTTTTCCCTTTTTCTTATTGTGTAATTTCAAAGTAATACCATACCTGTGGCATTGAGAGGACATCGATTGAATGCCATGTCCCCAGCTGGGGTCCTTTTCCACACCATTGACATCAAATAGTCTTCAGGGCATATTTCATAAGGTGCTGTCATTTAGAAATGAGAATTTTAAAATAAAAATTAATGTAAAAGAGACATTTTCCATCAGAAATGTAGGTTTTCCATCTTGCATTAATTCTTCCTGAGATGTATATACTAACAGCTTTTGATATCATTTTGAGAATGAAACATAAAAATGCTACAGCAATTTTTGGATAACAACTGTCTTTTTGATGGCCATTATTTCATAGTCTGTGCCCCTATTGTCTTCAATATACACTCTTTAGATCTCATCTGCAGTGTTAATATGTTTGAATCTCTTCCTTTTCTCTATTTTGATCAATAGTGCTGTCTACAAGAAGGTGACAATTAAATGGTTATAAACTGCAAAGTCTATCTTACACTAAGATTTTTAAGTATTTTTCTAACACTTAAAATACATGTGAAAGAATCAGTTCTAAATTTACAGTCTAAACTCTACATGTGTTAATGGTGTCAAATAAGAACCATACATTTTGAAGTCCAAAAATGAAGTTATTTCTTTGAAATGTGTTTTATTGCAAGTTAGTAATTAAGAAGGAAACTCAATGACTGGCTATAAAACAATATGAACTTTCATTGCTTATTGCAGTATCATTAAAAGGGGAAAATATTTTCACATTTCCATAGTAACAGAACTACGCAGAAAAAAAGTAACTTTTACAATTACATTGTGTTATTTTCACATGGTTATGACTTACAGACTACTTTCACTCTTTGTATTTTTCGTTGTATATTCCCACTTTATGATTTTTGAGCTATTTAAATCAACACAGCAAATATGTGGCTGAAGTCACATCACAACGTAAAGCATTGACAAATACCAGTTGTTGAAATCATTACAAGTTCAGCAGAAAAAAAAAAAAAAAAAAAAAACATTAGATATTTAAAAGTATCATTATATGTATTTCAGGAGAAACAGAAGAGAAAAAGGAAGGGAAAAAAGGAAATACTGTCACTATTTTACAGATGGAGTGAAAAGGAAGAAAGCAATTCAGTGATTCACCCATGGTTACACGGGAAATCTCTAGCAGAGGCAGAAACAGACTCCAGGTTTTACCCATCGAATTGCCTATGCCGTAAAACTGTCCCTGTTTTGCACTTCTACTGACAGAATACTGAGGTGAGGGAGGGAAGAGAACAGTCTTTTGCTCAAAGCTGTACCTTCTCTCAATAAATGACAAAGAATACCTTGCAGATGGCTCAGAAATGCTAATATGAATCACACTTGGGGAGAAAAATTGCCTGCTAAAATTGCCTTACCATCAGCATTCTTGAATTGTAAATCAAGACAGATTGTGCTGATAAAAATGCAGGAGATCCATTAATGTCAAAACCCAAAGCAAGTTGGTTATATTCTAGAATATAGGTAGAATGTGGTTATAATTTAAAATACCAACAGCTTCAGATATGCCTAAAAAGGGGATGCATGAAGCCAGAGCTACAATGGTAAAAGTCAGGCTTTGACAAACGTGATCGATCTGGTGATAAATGCAATAACTATCCTGTTATGATCTTACAAACAAAACAAAAGTTCTGTTTTGTGTTACATAAGATTAATATAATGCAGAAGTAATATTATAAATTATATAAATATGTTAATACTTAGAGTTCTTTGAGAAGCATATCTGTCACTCACTTTGGCCATTTCAGGCATGGCATTTTCACTAACACTTGCTGATTCTGAACTGACAGATTCTGATTTACAGAGTTGATTCTGAGACCCAAAAATCTTACTTCTCTACAAATACTGTTTAGAGTTTTTTCCTTGCTGAAAATACCATATACATGCATATATACTTGTGTTTACATATTCTATATTCTCTGTTTTACGTTAGCAAGTCACCAACAGTACAAGAGGTTTTCCACCTATCTGCTTGGCAGAGTGGTGCTTGTGTGTTCTTACAAGATTTTTCAAAACTCAAAATTACATTTAAACTTGATCTTAGTGTCAGAGATAACCTGTGTACCTGTGTTTTGTGTTCAAAGTAAAAAGCATTTCCAAGACTCAGAGTTATCTGGAGAGAGATGCAGGAACAAGCTAGAGATGTAACTGAACCCAGGCAAACAAATATTCTAGATCTTTGTTGACTTCATGCTGTCCACCTAAATGCCTTTCAACTCAATGTACAAACACTTTACATCAAGGAATGGTGCAAATAAAAAGCAAACCAGTTCTTTCCTAAACTGAAGTACATTTGGCAGAGCTTACCAATCAGACATCCACCCACATTAAAGCATCTGCGATTCTTCAACCCAAGTTGCACATGGTGACATTACAGTCACATTCAAGTGGTACTGTATCTGAATTAAAAAGCTTCTCTGGTCCTGCTGGCACTGGTAAAGTACTTTTGAAACTTAGGCACAATTAATTCATAGCACACCCACAGAAAGAAATGGGAATTAGATGTAAAAAGTCATATAGCATTGCTAAAATTTAGGAGCAAAAAGTAAATACCTAGGTAAATTTGCTAAGGCTGGCAAATAAAAAGCAGATCTCTCTTTCACTGACAGTGTGATTCAGCTGTCTCTTCCCACACAGAACATGTACTCAAATTTACCCTGTTTTACCCTCCCTGTTATGCAGTGATAGGCCTGATTTAATCTTATCTAAGCACAACAAAGCTTAACAAAGTCAATAGTCTAGAAGCATAGTCCTCCTCTGACATTGACAGTGAGAGGACACGCACCTCCAAGAGGCAATCAAACCAAATCTGGAAAAGCTGCTGTACTACAGAGCAAGCAACACATATAACCTGACAGACATACAATCAACCTAAGAAGCTAACATAAATGGGAAAGGGTGACAAAAGGGTGAAATGGGTTAGCCAGAGACATACAGTAGAGCTAGAACTCTTGGATCCTAATTCAATGCCACAGGTAAAATTAACTCTAACAAAGAAACAGAAAAAGCTTTTGACCATCTTGTAGAGTAGGGCTGTAATGAAAGATACAACAATATCCAAAGGTCTAATTTTATTATTTACTTGTTGACAATTACTTGAATCTTCCCACTTCTCACATTCTATCACTACTAGCTAGCACTGCTTCTGGAGAAATGTATCACCTTCAGTACAAAATCATTACCTTGGCTTTTGCAGCAATTTGCACTATTATTTTTGTTAGCAAACAAGGTGATCTGTAATTTTTTCAGTTAACATTTAAATCAAAGCTATTCCTACATTATATCTTCTACATCTGACAACAGGCTCATGAGAAAAATATTGAAGTTCAATTCTGAGTATAATCCAGGAAAAGCATAAGTATTGGAACATGCATTATTACTATGGAATTCTGTCTTATGGAATTAAGTACTTCTGGAAATGGGTAGTATATCATTGGAACCTAAGATATTCTTTTAATTATTATAAGAACATGGTCCTGCTTTTACAAAAAGGAATTTGCAGGAGCACTCTCATTAATACAGAAGTCTTTTTTCCTGATTAATCTGGTACTTTATTCTCTGTTTTCTCATGTCCTTTAATTTTTACTTATTGATTTGATAGAATTTATGTTATGTTTTTTGTTTGTTTGTTTGTTTGTTTTTGTGTGTGTGTGTTTTTGTTTGTTTGTTTGTTTTGTTTTATTTTTTGTTTTTTTTCCAAAAGCTTCTCATCAGCCTGCCACGACATGGGTTGCAATTCCTTTTGCTAGCTAGCTATCTCCCTTATTCCTATAGGACAGATTTTGTCCTACTATTGTTCATCTAATGCCCTACTATTTGTTCATCCTGTATTGAGCTTTCCAATGATTCTTGCTCAACTAGTTAACTAGCAAGTCCAGTATGTTTTTTCTTTCTTATATTTGTTAACTATTTTATCCTTCACAAAAGGATTCTTTAAATCCTCAATGCTGCTGACCTGTTAGGAGTGAAATACAAATTTAGATGTACTACAAAGGAGCAATGACTGAAGTCATACTATACACAATTTTTTGTACAGTAAAAAATAATCATAGTTTTAAAATTAATAATTGTGAATATAAACCATTCCCAAAGGAAGATGCTCAATGTTTGCCTACAAACCAAGCTAACCCAGAACCTTGCTTCCAAATGAAGTTATGAGCCTGCCTACCTTAGTGCTGATTTTATCCAGCTTCTAAAAATTCCTGACATAATTCAGTCCCTGCCAGAACTGTTTGAAGATAATCACTGATCAACTATGAAGAAAATCTTGAAAAATGTTCAGAAGATGCAGATCACAGATACAAAATTCATTCAAAATTTTGAGTTAGTCAAGTGAACAGCTCTGTTTGCAATATATCTTATTAACTGTAACAGCAGAATAGGAAAAGGTTTTAATCTTCTTTTACTTACACCATTATAAGTCAGCAATATATAATATTTAGAAACTTCAGAAACTTACACATAAAAAGAAATCAGTGAAACAAAAGTAACTTTTCAGCAACTTTGTATCTTATCAGTTTTGCTTCATGTTTATTCAAAAATAATTTTTTCTATCATTTTATTTTTTAGAAAAGTTCTGGTAAATTAGCCATTGAGATGCCTTAGGAAACATAAGTCTAGAAATAAACAAATTAAATCTGTTATTCACATACAGTCTTCTGCAGAAGTATAACCAGTCAAAATGTACTTTAGGTTATTATGGTTTCTCTAAGCGTACTGGCTCTAATCTGGAAATAATCAGTTTAATAAATAAATATAGAAAATGGCAAATAATGCTCTGTGTGAATTTGACTTGTAAAAACATTTGTAAAATATTTTATTAACAGCAGGTGGCAACCTTTGAAAACTGGATTGTAGCAGCATGGTCTTACTTTTAAATATGCAAACAATTTCAAGGTTGGTTTCATAAGAAGAAACTGGTTTATCCGAATGTCTTTTTATTGAGAACATTCACAATAATGTTCTCTTAGTGTTGTACTTTTATAGAGGAAGTCTACATTTACTATGGAAATTCATAAAATGAAAAATATAATTTATTTAGGAATCCAATATAAATTCTGTTCATTTTTTCCTGCTTTTTTTGAATAATGTATGCTTTATTAAAGCTAAAGAGAGCACTGCAGAATTAAAAGCTGGTAAACTTCACCAGTATCGTATTATATTTTTATCAACGAAGATAGTCCTTGCAGTGTTCTTCAAATGCATTGTACTACTCTGCTGGAGATACCTTGACAACTGTTCTCTGATGGCTGTCAATGGATAAACAAGCTGTCTATAAATAAGTGGGCTCAATAACATAAAATTCACATCAGACATACTTCCTGCTTCCTGACCCAAAGCAACTTTCCTATTTAGTCCTTTCTGTCCTTAGCATATAGCCATCTAAATATGAAGTGGAGACTGCTAGATACATTTTGAGGCTTCCCAGCCTCAAAGTTTAGAGCCCATGATTTCCCAAGCGAATGTCTATGTCATTCTATACTATTTACGACTTGTTTCATTGTCATATACCTATATAACAAGGCATTCTTTTTCTTTAGGAAAAGGTGTCTTCACAGATAAGTGTATTCATATTCACCCAGTGTTTTTATTTATTCATGACTTTTGAAGGAGCTAAAATGTACACCTTTATTAGCTTTCTTTTAGAAAGACTTACATCTATTGTGAGGACAAGTGTGGATCCAAGTTGAAGGAGGGAAGATTTAGGTTGGATGTTAGGGGGAAGTTCTTTACAAGGAGAGTGGTTAGGCCCTGGAACGGGCTGCCCAGGGAGGTTGTGGATGCCCCGTCCCTGGACGTGTTCAAGGCCAGGTTGGACGGGGTCCTGGGCAACCTGATCTAAATGTGTATATTTGGTGGCCCTGCTAGGCAGGGGGGTTGGAACTACATGATCCTTGAGGTCCCTTCCAACCCGGGTGATTCTGTGATTCTGTGACAAAGTAAAAGTGCTGCAAATAAACACATTTAAGCATTATACTAAAGCAGGAAAGATGCCTTTTTAGTATTATATGACTTCCACCTTTCACAGAATGTCACTTACGTATTCATTCATTCTGTACATTAAAGTAATGTTCATTGTTTTTCTCTGATCTTTACTGCACAGTAATTTTCACTAAATATTTAACACTGAGGTCTCTCGTACACGGGATAAAAATAATTCCATGATTTATAAAACCATACCTAATATGCTCATATCAATGCATTAGGCAATAATTTCTGTAGCAAATAATAATTTATCCCAATGTACATGTATCTATGCAATAAAATATTTTTCTGATACATTTATATATTATAGTATCACAATTTATTGCAAAGCTGTTGGAGTGCTCTTATATCCATTGAACTAGTTTACACTTAGCTACATCAGCACAACTCTACTGAGAAAAACAGTAGTGTTTTACCTGAAGCAAGGCCAGATATGGCTTTTTAGGACTATTGCTCTATGGATCTTGCCTCTCTCAAATATGTCCATTAAAGTAAGACATACTACAGTGCAGGTAATAACAGTGATTATATTTGGTTCTCACCAGGACATCTCTGTTCACTGCACCGTCTAACTTCCTCTCCAGTTCCTTCACATTGTTGCCCAGTCACAGCAGCCCCCTGACAGATCCTTATTCGCCTCTCCCAGCCACCATCGCAGGATTTGGAACATCCACTCCAGTGGCCCCACTGGTTCCACTGGCCATTTGCTATTGGGTAAAGTATAATTACAGTGATGACAAAATGACAGTAATAAAGGAATTAGGTTATTCTTTACTTAAGCAGAAAAGAAATAGAATTATGTAATAATGACAAATAGCGATATTTAATGGCCATGGAACCTCTAAAGATGGCCTCTATCTGGCCGCTGAAAATGGGTTTGTTATCTAAATGACTTGTCTCCCAATATACAAAAAAAAAAAAAAGAAAAAAAAAAGGTGCACTTTCACTCTGTGTTAGATTGCAAAACACACATTGTCACATTTTTGTACTTTATATGCACTTGTACAGCGCTGTACTAGAGGCACACATAAAAACACACATTTGCAATATGCATAAGTATCATTTAAGTAACTAAATACATTCTTGCAAATGATATTTTAGAAGCAGGATTTTATATGATCTGACAGGGCAAATGAGGCTTAGAAGTAGAAATACATGCAATTTAATCACCTTGAAAAGCTGCTTTTATGCTACTAGAAAATCATGAATACATGCAGTTTTAGAGCAAGAGAGAATTAGTTTATGCATATACATTTTTTAGATTCTTGAGACACTTTATTAAATATTTTAGTCCTCAAGCAGTTCTTTCTCAAACTGCTTTAAATGATAAAACTGAAAAGCAGCTATGCAGTCTGTCACACAGCCTTTTGTGGATGCATTCTCTTTTATCTCCAGGTGGCTTATCAAATTAAAAAGAAGCCTGGCCTCAGCTACCCCTCTGGAGAGGCTGCTCTGCTCCTTCACAGCCTGCTGAGGACTGTGGTGGCCCAGAAGCCTGTCTGAATGGCAGTAGCCCCAAACTTAGAGTCATGGGGGGGTCCGGCCCTTCTCCCTCCTCCTCCTTTAGCCACAATAGGGCAAGCAAGCACTTACCTGTGCACTCAGGGTTATAGCACTCCCGGCTCTCAGCCCAGGGCCCCCTGCATTCAGAGCCGCCGTGGGCTGCTGCTGTGCACTGCCGGCTTCGCTGCTGGGTGCCGTTGGAGCAGGTCACTGAGCACTGGCTCCACGGGCTCCACTCCTGCCACTGTCCATCCACTGTCACAGCAGGCACAAAAGAGATGGACACAACAAAGTTACTACCAAAGCAATGCAAGGCTTCACAGGCTTGTTCTCATGTAGGGATTTCATTCTGGAGAAACAGAGCTCTTTGGGCTGAGCCAGAAGGTATTTTACTTACAACAGTCAAATACAGATCATGTTATGAGCTACTTTAAAATAATTTGAAATGATTTTCCTTTTTCTTCTTCCTTTTTATCTCCTCATTTCCTCCTTTTCATCTCTTCAGATTTTACACTGATACAACTAAGGACAAATTATGACTTTGCTCATAAACCACACAATTTGAAAGACTGTGAAGTTTCCTTTTTCCCTAAAATAAGATCTTATTTAAAGGACTTGTCTTTTAAGGCAAGAGTGGGGACCAATTTTGTATCACGTAAGCCCTGAGCCCTTGAAAGTGATTCTGCAGAGCTGCAGCTGTCACTCACATAAGTCATTTTATGAGATTCTCAGTCCCCATTGTAAAATTAAATCTGTTAGCTGAATAGGAATGACCACATTGCCTGACACACAGACTCTGTTCTCTACACTTATAATTAATTTATTTATATCATTGAGCCTCCTTCTCAGGTAAACCATACAACAGTCTTTTGAGAGAAAACGTAGATCAGAAATAGCCTTCTTTTTTTTTTTTTTTTTTTTTTTTTTAATTTCTTACATCAGAAATTTTATTGATTGAAATAAAATATTAAAATGCAAAATAATTAAAAACATAAACCGATTTCCCATATAAGTGAAAATGTACTCTTGTTTTTGTAATGGATAATAGGACTAGATAGCATTTTAAAAATATAGGTGCACCTGTGTTCAGAGAAATAAGGAGGTGAGCTATTTTACTCTTTTTATATCAAAGATAAGAGCTGACTGTATCTTTGGTATCCAGGATCTCAGAGACCAGTGAATTAAAAGAAGTGGCATTTAAAGCTTTTTTGTTTTTCTGTTTTGTCTATTTCCTGAAGTTCTATATTAAAGATTTTATGCAATGCCTTGTTGGTTGTGAACCATTTCTCAATGCAGACGTTTCTCAAGCTTGGAAGCTACAGCCTGATAATTTCTTCAGCAGAATTTTTTCCAATTCAGCAGATTTTTTTCCAAACATGGAAGCTAGTTGCATTCATTAATCATTAGAGCTTTATGTGAAGAGGAAAATATTATGAAAATTACATTTCAATGCACCCTCTTCAGTTTATTCATTGCCATATAGTATTATTTAGGGTAGGAAAGATCAAATCCATTATTACAGTGTTCTTGGAAAAAACTCATTCTGTAACTTCTTGTGTATATTTCACAGATTTTATCTTTAGAAACTAAAAGTATGTGAACTTTCAACTTCTGAAATACTGCTATGAGGCTAACAGACTTAACGTGAAGATTTCTTTATAAAATTGAATATTCATATTACAGCAAAGTAGAAAATATACTTCCTATGGTGAAAGCCAGTAATGTACAGATGACTGTTCAAAATCCAGAATTATGAGACACATCTCAATTTTATCAAATTATGTGTAATACCTTTTTTTCAATACTGAAGTGAACTGAATACGTTAATTTATTCTCTACTAGTTTTATTTGGCATTTTTCTTGTCAACTTTGCCTCATGCTCATATATCATGTTAATTACTTTTGTGTAGGCTCAAGTGAAATTGCACAGCTACCAACCTGGTGAAAAACTAGATTAAATCATGTTTTTTGCAGCTGCATGCAAGACTAAAATTTAAAAAAAAAAAAGAGAGAAAAAAAAAAAAAAGTGCTGCAGTATGTTTTGTTCACCAGAATTAAACAAAGCTGTAGCTATGATCTGCAGTGATCATTTGGACCACTACAGTCAAAGTTACTAGCAATGACTACCCATCTTTACTCGCTCCGTATGTCCTTTTTTTAAAGTTTGTGTGTGAGCACAAAGGATAATCAAAGAAATGACAAGCAACTCACATTGAATGCACTGTAACAAAGCATAAAGTTGCTATATAAGCTCACCAGGGCAGAGTGCAATATTGCACGGTTTGTGTTGTGTTTCAGGTCCATCACATGATCTTCCCCCATACTGGGGAGGTATACATGACCTTGTCCTAGTTCTTTGGCCTCGACCACATGTGAATGAACACAAACTCCAAGGTGACCATTCCTCCCAAACGCCATGTACTGCAACAAACCAAAGGAATTTTAACCAGAAACAGACACACAAATAACAGAAGGATTTTAAATTAAGCAGGATCAATATTGTAAAAGGGAATTATTTTGCCAAATTCAAGGTAACTGGTACAGAGGTAATCTCTAGTGCTGCTAAATTATTCTTCCATTAAAATAATAATAATAATAATAATAATTAAATAACAAACTCTTATTTTCATTACGTTATACTTAATATTTCCACTAATCTCACTCACGTTTTCTTTTCTTTCATTCTTCTTAGAAAGCTGTCTTCCCTTTTCAAAAACTGTTTATTATTTTCTGGTGCATGACCTGATATGTATAATAGCTCTGATTTTCAGGAGACTAGTCTTTGTGAAAACCAGGCATATGCTTTAGGTCTCAGCATAAGACTAAAAACTTGAAGGAAACAGAATTAAGTTTTATTTTGAAAATAAATGGATAACTGCAACAATGTTATTATGAAAACTAGGGCTCTTACAACTGTTTCACATGTTTATATTCATGAGGAAAACTGGCAGCACATGTACTTGACTATCTTCCTCAAAAATACTAAGAGCAAATAAGCAAAAGAGATTTGCAATATATTGTTACTTGAACATATTCATTGATTTAACATACACAGTAATGCATGCATCACTATCTTAAAAGATGTTGACTCAATAAACTTCAAATACTTTCAGAAAACAGAATAAATTATAACCACATGTAAATATTTTTATATACAAGTAACTCACAAAATTTATATAAAGAAACATACAATTTACACATTTTCTATTTTTTTTTTTTTTTCACTGCAGGAGAAACTGATACATATATATCATATGTATTCCCTTTTCAGAAACAATGGTAGTTAAATATTCAGCAAGTTCTTCAGCATAGTGCTGTTAAATATGTACCCGTAAGAAAACTCTAATCATGATTTGGCAAAACTGTTCTTTATAAATTGAAAATACTGCAAAACACACTTCACTTATTCTTGTTAAATAGAAAACAAAAACAAAAAACAAACAAACAAAAAAAAAACAAACACAAAAAAAAACATTTGGACAGATTTTGATTAGGCTACATTTGGAAAAAGGAAAACTTTATTAACACTAGACATTAGGAAAAATCCAGAGACTTAGTACTCAGTTTGAGCATTAGAGTTGGTATCATAAAACTGTGTTTCTGCAACATGGTCTGTTTGAATGGTGTCTAGAGGGTGAAATGGTGTACAACACCTCAGTGTATCACTGGTAATGGTTTGACACATTATAAAAGAAATAGATTTTCTGATTTTCCTCACATTTCTTTCATCACAGTGAGAGAACTTTTCATTTATAGCTTCCTTTGCCCTGAAGGCACGTATCACCTGCCCCATTTCTACAAATAAAACTCTCTTCTTGTATGTATCAAAATAAAATTTCCTGAGGTGGAATTCAGTTGCCGAGGTGAGAAGGAGGTACAGCTCTCTGGTATGTTATCCCAGAACATTCAGTAAGATCAAGGACAATTGCTCATATAGGTATGTTCTACTGCATTTCGGTAAAATTAAGGAAAATTGTTATTTCAAATTTTAACATTAAGATAAAATATTTTTTAGGTAACAGCAGAGAAATTGTACCTGATACAAAACACTAAACTTCATACAGTGAAAATTTTCACCCACTAGATAACAGCTCAGACGGGCTACAGTTTTTGAGTTGGTTGCATACAAGTGGTTGTAAAGTAGAATAATTATTTCATGTCATACATGGCTAGATTTATAAAAATTCTCTTAATTTAAACACCACATAAATCTGCAAAACAAACAAACAAGCCAAACAAAACAAAACAAAACAAAAAACAAAAAAACAACCGCCCAGGAACTTCCAAATTCCTGTCAAAAATGATAGATTTTAGTAATTTAAGAAACCTTGATTAACTTTGACATTTTGTCAAAACCAGGAAACCTAAGTTCCCTAAAAATAATAAGTTTATGACTATATGTGCACATAAGCTCTTATGTTTCGTCTTCTCTTTAACATTTACTAGGAGTTAAATTGATAGTCAGAAAAAACAGGAAAATAGTTTAATTTACTGATACCAGAGTGACTGATGAAAAGTTGCCCAGTTCAAACTAAAAATAACCTCATAAAAATAAGAAACAGAACCAGGAAAGACTAATTATAGAAATATTGTTCTGTAAAAATAATAAATTAGAGAGATTAGACAGTATATAGATATAAAATGAGATTTTTTTTAGGGTCCATATGAGTTTACATCTAATGTTTAGTTTGGAGTTTTATTTTGATGTTGTCAAAATATTATGCTAGTTGTCTTCATTTAAAATAATTAGGAAAAAAAAAACAAACAACAAAAACAACTCAAAACTGGTAACAACAACAGAAAAAAACATAAACTGAGGGCTCGTTTAAACTATTGTCTTGAGACAAGAGGTTGCATATCTCTTCTGGCAAGAGTGATTACACGTTAGGAGGAACATGGAGTAATTATTTTGTGATTTTGGATATGAACAGAAGCCAGAAGCCAAAACAACATGTCTCATTTGGGTGGATGCAATCTTGCACCAAATTCTATCTGTTTCTAGTTTCAAGTGAAATGCACCCTAAATCATCTTCTGTGAAAGCAATTGATTGGTAAATCAAAACTTCAAAGTATGCTATTGTATGTATAGGCTTGTATATCTGAAAGTAGTAGATAACTAATGAATTCAAGGATGGAGATGGCATACCACTAAGTAAACAACCAGTGTGAGCACTGAAATCTCAAGGAGAATTAATACATCTAGATCATAAAGCATCTAGATCAGCTTTAAAAAACATTTTACTTTTATATTTCTTACCTTTACAATTTTTTTTCCTGATATTTCACTTATGTTTTCTTTTATATCATTCCCTAAATGCAAAAAACCATATAACATCCAATGAATTATAGCCAGATGAGCTATGCCAAATTACACCAGATGGAGAGCTGGCCCACAGAGGAGTTACTGTTTTCTATAACACAGTTTCAGATGCAAGATTCATTAGATGGGACAAAAATACTCAAATTATTGCCAAGTTATCTGTCAAAAACATTGCTAGCACAATGAGCTTGGATTACTGCAGAGCATCTTTCCCTTCATTCTGCCACTCTGTGAACCTAATCATGTTTAAGTGAACACCCACAGTGTTCACAATGCAGAACTTCTGTGAGATGGGAGGAGGCGTTAGGCCATGCTGGCCTTCGTTCTACAAGAATATTTTGGTGGATTTTTTTTAAATTGAAGTTTAAATGCTTATAATTTCAGCATTATACAGAACAGATATTGGAACAATACTATGACCACTGATGCTTTTTGTTTTAAGTTACAAATATTTCAACATGACTGAGTAATTGTATGGAAGCCGATGCTCGATTACAGGATTTAAAAAAAAAAAGATATTAGAGATTTTGCATGCATGAATTTAAATGCTATAGTTTCTGATACGGTTTCTGCTTCTTCAGTACGTCTTAAATTGTGTATTCCAAGACTTTTCTTAAATTAGTAGCAAATAAGCTCAACAAAATTTCAGAAACCTGCATACATCCTTCATGTTTAAACCATACATCCGTTCTATTTCTGCTGTGCCTCTTTCTAATTATAAATAAAATTTTCCTCACTATTGTTTTCCCACTCTCAAGTGAAAGTTTGAACTTCCAGAGCATAGATTACTGACAATAACGCTGTAGGATTTAAAAACCTTAAGCAGTTTTGTAAGTGTAGCCATGCAGGCACAGAATATAAGGAAATATGCAACCTTTCAGCAATATGGCTAAACTTCACTGACATAAGCCTTGAGAAATAAAGGGAATACAGCAGTCTTAGCACAGTCAAAATAAAACTTTTGAGCATACAAATATTTGAAGTGTTTTAGAATATTCTTATTCCTGTTTTGTTTTGTCTTACCCATAATCATGAAAGTTCTGAACGTCAGCTAAATTTTGTAGTGAAAGTGGTTGATGGCAATGAAGAAGAAGAAACAAAAACTAACTGAGATGATCTTCAGGTATAGAAACTCAATTTTTTTCCCCTTGAAGTCTTAGATGCATTAGAAATTATACAGTAAGCTAAAATGAATCAGTAGCACTGCAGTATTGGATACATTGAGATGCCCTTACTTGCAAAAGAAACAACAGTTACATGAACAATATTTTGTTGCTTACTACACTGCACATTCTGAGAAGGCTCCTAAATCTAAGATACTGTCTGAATTACCTAATGGGCTCCCATCCCTGAAATACTATTGGACTTGAACAAATATAAATAAATGAAAAATTGTGTCAACAACAGCTCCTTTGTGATTTTAGTTTAACTCTTGGTAATATTACAGAGGTGTTATATATATACATGTACTCAGCAGAATGAAAAGAAAAAAAGATGAACCAAATAGCCTTCATGTACTTAGGCAAAACATGTTGTGGTCTAGCCTACTGTTGAATAATGATGAACCTGTTGGATCCCATTCTCAAAATTTACGAGGACAGTGAGATTACAGGTACGTGTATATGGATGTATTCCCTACTATCCAGTGATGTCTATTCCCAGTGGATGCTAAAGGGAGTATATGAAGACTATATATGAAAACAGTCTTTCAGGCTTTCATTAGTGCTTTCAATTTGAACAAGATCTCTTGAAACTTGTTGATAAATGGTTGAAGTATAGGCCCCTCTGCATAATTCTTTATTTTGAAGTGACAGTTTTGCTGTTTGGAAATGCTATCGTAGCTCTCAAAATGGCTGTATTTTTACTACTCGCATAAACGTATAATGAATACACTCCAGTAGATCTTGTACGTATAGGCTGCAAGTTGTACTGTTATTTTTGTATTTATATTGCTTCTAGTTTATTCTCTAAGATGTAAAAGTTTTCTGTACCAACTGAGAACAAAAGCTGTGTGTAATGACTGGTGCATGTCAAGGTTCAAAGGCCATCTCCCATGTACAGATGCATATGTTTGGGCTCTTCTGATAAACTTGTGTTTTAATTATAGGATTCTACAAACTATGTATTTTTTTCTGTATGAGCCAAGAATAATCTTGAATTCTGCAACCCTTTGAGACAGAATATATAGTATAACAAGACAGAGGATAATAATAATTAAAGAGATGTTTGAAAACTTAATGGAGCTGTGACTAGGTAAAGCATCTTTCTAAATTGCTAATCTTGCATACTGCCACACACAAGAACCCCTGTAGCCAGAGACCAATATAAATGAATAAGGCTACTGTAATTATGTAAAACAAAATACCTAGAAGACATACTATCATAGCATGAGATACATAAAGATTATAGGAATCAGGTGTGGTGACCTTAAAAATTTTTTGGCAATTCAGTGAGAATTAGTAGCCACTGCTCAAACTGAATTCTGGAAACAGAATGTGAGGAAAGAGCTCCTCCGTGGTTGAAAAATATGGAACATTATTTTTTTGTGAGCTAATTTGCTGGACAATGCAAATTTTAGGAATTAACTTTTTTTCCAGATTATTGTGAATATTTATTTTGACTGCTGTGTTACATAGATTTGTTGTTTTGATATGAAACTCTCATATTCCTTACTGGAGAAAATTAAGATAAAATTCTGTAAAATTAAGTGATTTAAACCCTTGCCTTTTCTGTGGTAATTTTAAATGAACAAGAAGGCAGGCAGAGCTGCATATCATTGAGAGTGCTGGAAAGTGTTTCCATGTTTATATTATATGAAAGGAAACCTCAAAGGAGTCTTTACAGCTTTGACTGTTTGGAAAGTTTGTTCTTTTATTTTATAGTTTTCTTTTTGTACTTCCTATTTTTGTACTTTCAAGTTGAGAGTTTTATTTGGAAAGTATCTCACCTCTGGTAGACTGCAAGGTAGCCTATCCTTTTATTGTTAGTGGCCACCTTTTTTTGTATGGAAAATTTAAAGACGTCACAGTCAGACACATCTGGAGTTTTCTACCCTGAAATATTGAAAATCCAGGTGAACTGCTTATCTAGACTAGAATGATAAAGCATTTGGTGCTGATACAGTGTTGGCTTATAAAGATACAATATTTTAAGTTGCTTTTAATTGTAGGGGTCTGTAAAGGCTTATACTGCTAATATAAAAAATCTGAGGTGGTCACATATGCACCTCCTCTCGGATATTTTTCAACACATAATAGCAACATGAATCTACTTGCACGTGGTGCTATTCACTCAGACAAAGTTCAGAGGGTATGTGTATGAGACAGTACAGTTTACTTCAGAAATTGAGTAAGTTTCTATAGATTCTGAGGATGCTCAGATGAAGGTTTACAAAAGAGCTGACAAATTTGGTCATCTGAACGGAGGCATATCATTCTTCCTTTTCAGAAACAAGGGAAAATGAATGTGGTCAGGCCACATACCTTCCCTTTTCTTTCCTATCTTAGATAAATCATATCCTTGAGCAGACTCTAAAGAAACAAGATGTGTCCTTTCAGCAGCTACCTCAAATGTGCCTGTCTCTTCTCCTTAGAGTTTAACTACTGCTGAACTCTATATCCAAATCTCTGAGATGAAAGGAGTAGGAAAACTGTAATGCAAGACACTAATGACCTTTACCTTTTGTCAGCTGTAAGAGGATTATTTTTGTCCCATCTTTCCTCCACTAATGAATAACTGTTACTCTTGCCAGATTAATGTAAAAGAAGACATTACTGTGCAGAGGACACTGTCCAGCCCATTGCCTATAGGACAGTATTCTAAATGGCTAAACTGCAGAATCAAATTGTCTGTGTTAACACTCTCTGTTAATCAGTCACTGTTTCTTATCTATTGGTAATCTGGGTTTCTCCCCTAGTTTATATTTTATACTTAAACTGTGCCTTATATTTTATTCTTTCTTAGTGGAAAACAGAACACAGACATAAAAAAATCTGAAGCTGTCAGAAAAAAGGACTTTTGTTATATACCTTGACTGTTCTGAAAATAAAAATAACAATTTACATCATAAAATTTTATAGCTGAATAGAATTACACTTCTCTATTCTAATTCATGTGCTCTTATGAAATTCATAATAATAAAAATAAAAAATATAGTTTCAAGTTCTTATCATTATACAGTTCAAAACATCCACAATTTTATTTATTGGCTGCTAACACTACCTGGACAGAGGGCAGTGTTATTGCAAACCCTTGATTCTCTTAAAGGGCCGCTGCAGTGTGTCCCGTAAGGTGATACACAAGTTCTGGTTCGCACCTGCGACCCTTGACCACAAGTAACTGAACACGTACTCCACTGGGCCCACTCTTCCACACCAGATTCACCTGTATTCAAGACAACAAACAAACATGAATATAGGGATAAGTATTAATGAGACATTTTTCTTGCTGAAATTCATTACAGTCTGCCTTTGCAAATTAAAGACAAAAGTAACATGTCAAAATAAATGTTTAAAAGTTCATGGAGTAAAGCAGCTGTGAAAATGTGCAATGAATAGAAAATAAAGACCTTAAATTCTGTAGTTTCACAGTTCTTGTTAGAAGGAAACACTTTGGTCATTTAGAATTATTTATGATTTTCTAAGAACAAGTGCCTCTCAACATTTTAGGAACAACACCACCCTCAGGATGCTCCAAGAACATAAGCAACTATTTTTATATAGTGGTAAAAGATTTATCTTTGATACTGATATATTTTACTCTAGAATTAAATTCTTAGAACTCTGCCAGTAAGGGAATTTGGATTCAAAATAACCCCAAACCAACCTCCTAATTTCTTTTCTTTTCTTGGGTGGAGAAGAGTCATGAACATGAACAATGGAATGGAAAATTTGATTTGAGCACTGCTCTGTTCTTTGCTTTTGACCTATGGCTCTTCTAAATTGATAAATGCACTAGATCTTGTTACTGTGCGTAATACTTAACATTATATTCAAAGCTGTCAGAATTGGAACAGTGAATCAAAAATTCTCAATTAATAATTTATCCAATAAATTGATGAATTACTTTCCTGTAATTTGGAATAATTTTTCATTTTTAAAATTCTGTGGCTACATCAAAATAGCAAAAAGTTTTTCATTCCTGTTTTATGGGATCCACTATTCTAATTTTTATGTAATTACATTGAAAGATATAAGTATAGTGAACAAAACAATGTAATTTGTTAATCTCATGCATTTGAATTGTGTAGATTTTCACTGTTGATACAGAGCACATTATTATTATTATTTTGATGGTCTTCTTGCATGAATATTCAGGCAAAAATATTTAAGTGTCATAAATTAAATGACTATACTCATTTCTCAATTTACTTTCCCAAAAGCATTCACATGCAGCGAAGTTGTTGAGTACTCTCAGAAAACAAATGCACAAGTAATCTGAAGAGGACTGAAGGTGAATGCTTTGAAAACTGTTAGTAAATAACATTGTATTCAGGTTCACTTCTACCACTAAAACTCAGTAAAAAAAAGCAAGATGAAGCCTATTCTACAGCCTGGATTTTTTAAAGGCTTTTCTTCAATCAAAAATTTTTATGCTGTAAAATCAGTGGTAAATTCAGCTTCACAATAACGATAACATTTCAGTCTTGAATACCTCAAGATTGCAATCCTATCTTCCAAAATTTTTGGTAACAATCAAGGGAATGTGTGCAAATCAGGAAGACTCTGGTGGTTATCTTGCAAGAAGTTGTTAAATTTTATACTATTTGTTGAAACAGTGCTTTTGTTAAAAGCATCTGTCCAAGGTGGTTATTCTATTTTTATTGTTTAGTTTTGTTCTGTTTCCAGAGACCAAGCAAGAAAGCCAGGCAAAATGCATGTCTCTGAGAGCCTTCTAAGAAGCAATTCTAAGGCTATTTAATGCTTTAAAATAACTATGCTGCTTATTTGGTTAGAACATAGAATGCTTTAAATTCAGCACACAAATCCCTCTGTTTTTTATAAAAATGTATGTAATTGTAAAAGATTCTAGGGACAAGGAGTAAATGATGAGACACTTTAACTACAGGATTCACCTAAGTGAGCTGCGAAGTCAGCTTCTTTATTTGTTGGGAGAAGAACAGAGAAATTTAATCACTGATTACTGGTTTAATCATTTTACTGATAGACAGCATTTTGATTAGACTGCTACATGACTTGAGTTCAGGTTAGAGTATATAATATGATAATAACAGGTAGAGAATACAATTATGCAATCTGTACTCTAAACTTCATCTATATCATTAAAACACTTGTATTGCTATGAGTTTCCTGGCTAATATTTTTCTTGCCTTTTTTTTTTCCTACAAGTTTGAAGCTTGACTTTGCCATTTTGAAGTAGTTAAGATGAATGGTGAAACAGCAGAAAAAGTCAAACTGATGTTGCTTATACTCAGTGCAAATTATCCATTCTCCTATACAGCCTTGGTGACAGAACACAGCTAATAAAATATTAAAATGATGCATTACTAATAAAAAATATCTGAGTTCTTAACACGACAAAAAAGTCCTTAAAATATGATGGAAATGAGCAGTAGTCTGCATGTAAGAAGCATGAGTGAATTTTGAAACTGATACTGATTAAATCCTGAGCATGTGTGTACAGTCCATTCACAACAGGTAGAATTCAGCAATATCATGCAACACATAAAAATGATAGAAAGATTTAATCTTTGCCAAACAAACAACTTCCACACTAACATGATTTTTGTGCAAAAAGAGTGAAATTGGAGAAAATTTAAAAAAATCCACAAACTTATCTAATCAATTACTCCACTTCCTTTTGCCAAATACATTTTGATTTTTTGGTGATTTTTAATTTTTCCAAGTATTAAATTCTGCTGTTAGTGTGATTTTTATCTGTCTTTAAGGAGGAAAATGTCTTTGCAGATATAGGCCAATGCTAATCATTTCAATTTTAGCAAATAGAGAATTTTTATTTTCCAAAATAAATGTGGGTTCCCTGCAATGCATAGATACATCTTTTTTTTGTCCTTTTAATTTTATTTTTAAATGGAAATTTGAAAAGGGATACTTTTTATTTTCATTCTGAGTTTCAGTTATTTGAGAACTCTTGGATTTACTGTGGTATCATATTAAAACTACATTCTCAAATTAACAGTTGGCAGGCTACCAAGCTCTCCTGCTCTGCTGCTCAATATATTTAAGAGGAAACAGAACTTACTGTATGGGAGGCCTCATTGATCTGTGTAACACTTACCTGTATTATACACTCTAAATCCCATAACACCTAAGGGAAGGATCAGTCCAAACACATAAAATGATAAATATGGGACAATAAATTATTTACACAATATTTTAAAAAATATATTATATTCTGCCTTGTATCACTCACAAACAAACAGGACAATGCATCTGTTAATATCACATGTTACAACTCAGTTCCCAGCAAAATTCAGTGGATTAAGTCCACTTTTCTAACAGTATTAAACACTTATAAACTAAATATCTTTCCTAAGAAAGTTCTCTCTCCCTGTCTCTACCTTTTTAAGCCGTATAAACATTTTGTATATTTCCACGTTTTCTTATTATACAAAATATAATATTAAACAAGCTAAAAATATAAGAATCCTGAAACTCAGCATCAATTTACAAGATATTTTAAGGGCTATTAGCCTCCTTAGCATCTAAGTAAATGCGTAAATTATGTTAGGAACACCTATTGAATTGGTTTAAGAAGATATCACATTAATTATATCATAAGAAAATGAATGCATTAGAGGTGAAGAAAATATGCGATGGTCACTACAAAGAAAAAATCAAAATGAAGATATGAAAATTAGTAAGTATGTCCAAAAAGAACACAATATTATTTAAAATGTGTTAACCTACAGTATTTAAAAGATACGTTTCCTCAAAGTTTGGTATGAAAATGTATGTGCTCTGCTGATATATCTCACCTGCTTTCAGAGCAGAAACTTGCAAAACAAGCCTATGTAATTTTGTTAATTCATCTCCCACTCAACACACAATATATCAGAAAGTGATGGTATACATGCTGCATTTATAATCCAGTTCTCTAACACCATAATAGATGCACTGCAATGGATGACTAGAAATTATCAGATACAAGTTTTAACTGATAATATGAAAGGTTTAGGGATTTATATGAGGAAATAAAATAAATCCTCTTACTTATTTGTATAGTAATTGTATGAATTCAAGAAGCAGCATAAAAGCAAAAGTGTTATTCTATGCAGTAAGCAACTAACATTATAAGTCTGATCTAGGCATGTAAGTAATAAGTTCTACTTGTCCACAATAACTGTATGCAGATCAACGGGTTTTCTTGGCTCCCTTCTTTCATTTATGCATGATATACAGGAGTGTTTACTTACAGTAGCATCAACTGGGAGTTAGATATAAAAGTAGTCCTATGGATTAATAGCAAGAAAACAGAAGTCTGTTTCCTCATCTCAATTATTTACCAGACAGATCTACACTGTTTGCTGTAGATGCAGATGTGTTTAGATTACTCTACTGATTTCTGCAAGTCTGTTAAGCAAAGCACCTTACTACTAAGGAAGACAACATGCAACACAACTAGATGCAATTGTAGTTCTTTTACTAAAGTGAATATAAAACTGAAGGCATTATATATGATTGATGCAGGCTTATTTTCTAGGTTAGTAACTATGGAATATAGAGAAAGTTGTTTCAAATCCATACAATAATTATGGGGCACAAGGCTTTTAGTGCAGTAGTTTACTGGAACAGAGTATGTACGGAACCATTAAAACGTTAGATTTTGCCAACAGATACACAGACCATTACTATGTCAAAAGGGGGAATGATTTCGGTGCTGTAGAGTTTAATTGCCCCCATTAAAAATTTGTCATTGACTTCACAGGTAGCTGTGGTAGATGTTGACAAACAGATGTTTTTGTAACTTCAGCTCTGGATTTGTAATATCATTTTGGTGTTCTTAATCTAAAGAAAATGCAGTTGTTAAAAAAAAAATAGAAAATATCTTCTAGAAGAAAAACTGTTAGATAATTTGCACATCCAATTAAAAACTACTTACGGCCAATTTCATTTTGCAATTATGAATCTGGAAACTAGATAATAGAGCATTGTGCAGGGCCAAAGATACTAAGTGCTGAATGTAGGGACTTTAAAGTCATCCTAGTAATTAATTAATTTGATAAGTGGCTAAAGGTGGGATTAGACCTTAGTCTATTTATACAGAAATTCTGGAGCATGCTCTTAACATCATCTTTGGAAGAAAAAAAAAAGTCAGAGTAAGCTGTCTTGTGTCTTCTACATATGAGACTGCTTTTATTACTATTCATGCTTACATGACACAATTCAATATCCACATTCACAGTGCATGTTTTTGTACCTGATTCTTCGCTACTTTATTTATGGACTTTAACTGGTGAAAAAAAAAATAAATGATTCAAAAAAATTATCAGCTTAGAAAACTGACAAATATGCAGCAAAAGATTATGGAAACATGCAGTGGTTTTGCTAAAATTAACAACAGTAAATAGAAAAATGTAACTGATGTATTACCAGTTTGTGCCATAAATTTAGCAGCATCAGCTTGTTCCTGAGGGACCCTTTTCTCATGAACAGATCGAGGTCGCTGACTTTTAATTGTATGATCTCCCATCATTCCAAATTCTAAAGACAGAATAAAGGTTTATGAAAGCTTGTGTGTAGACATTTTTCAAAAGACACATACTGTCTCATGCAATATGTTCCTAAACATACCTGGAAGCTTGTGATAAGATTCAGGTAAATGATCATGGCAGTTATCATCAACTTAGCTTTGCTACACTCAGCTTTTAATAAATACTTCAACTTACATCTGCAGATTCTTAAACATGAATTTCTTTTATGAATCAACAGTCAGTGTACTGATACATACTATAAATACACTGTGTGACATGGGACAAAATCGATTATTCAAATGCAGACACATTATTATTAGAGTTAGTGCAGTCCACACCAGAAAATGTGACAGAGCTAGACACTGCTGTTCTTCAACACAGCCTGTCCTCCAGAGGACTTCTATTTCTGCATTTGTCTTTCAGGCTGATGACGCCTTCAACAAAGATAACAAGTCATCTTTGGGAATGGTGGCAATGCAAATCAATAACTAAGCCAGTGAAGTGCTTCATTTTTTAGGTTGAATCCCAAAGAAGTGTTTTTGAATTATTTCATTCCTAAAAACTATTGATTATACAGAACATAGATTATATCTTGCTCTCAGTATTTAAAAAGAAGTCCTCATTGATTTTAATGGGGAAAACTATGCAAAAATCAATTACGTAGAAATGTTCTCAGTGTGGGAGACAAGCACTTCAATTTTTATTCTATTGCTGCTGTCATTTTCTCTGTCTGGTCCTGTACAAACATCCTGTCCTCTATATCATAGTCCATTTTCCTTTCTTTGATGAAAAATGGAGCATTCTTTGTACTTAAAGCAGGGCAAGTGCCTCTTTTGCACAGTACCCACAGGTCCTCCCAAGTACACACAACAGTCCACAGTTTGGTGTTACATATTGGGTTTTTGGTAGCACTCTATTTTAGGTATCATGAGTTCAGAACTGTGGACTAACATTGAAGGTTCTTCAACTACAGATACATGAAGCTGCTGATGAGGCAGCAGGCATCTGAAGCACTGAAAATAGAAAGATTATAATATACCCTTCTGCTGGAAGGTTACATGGCAAATGCAAATACAAAATTCAAAATTCTCCTCAATTTGTAAAGTTGTGAAGATAATAAAACTTACCTTCCTGCCTCAAAAGATGCAAAACATTATAAATGATGTAAGTGCTATTAACAAATACTATAAGTAGCATCAACACACTATCTCAATAAATCATGGAAATGAGTGAAAAATCTTATTATTTCAGTTTAGAGAAAAAATATTATAAGGCAAATACAATTTCAAGTGGTCAATCAGCAGAGAGAGGTGATTTTTTTCCCCATTTCTGGCAAGTTATTGTTATATTTCTCCAAATTAGTGCATCACTTTGTAAAAATTCATTAATGACACCACTTTATGTACAAATTTAATTACTCATTTCAGAACAGCAATGAAGTTTGCATTCTAAAGAGAAAATCTGAAAAAAAATCTAATTACTAAAATACAGTTTCAGATTTAAGCATTCATTTCTTCTTAATACATCCCAGGAATACATGTCAAAATAATTACATAATTACATATATCTACATACATATGAGTGCATGTACGTGTGTTTTAAAATGTTATGAATATATTTTTTTAAAAGTATGTCTTCTACAGCTCACTAAGACAGATTTTTATTCTGTTGGAAATCTTTTATAGTTCAAGTTTTGCAGTTGATAATCTATTGCAAATTGAGATTAGAATGCTGCTTTTAAAATTTCTACAAGTTGTCAGGCAGATGGCCATTTAAACTGTAATTAACAACATGATGAGGAACAAGAGAATTTACATAGCTTTTCCATTGAAAAAAAACTATGAAAGCTGGGCATGTTTGCATTTAGTTTGCTGCCTGGACATTGCTGGCTTGTTAGGCAATTTAGAGGATCTGGGACAATTCTGCAGAAGACTTATCTTCAAGTTACAAAAAGAGTACAATACAGGAGACCTTTGCCAGAGACAAGATTTCCAATGACATAACAGGGAGGTGGTGTGTGCTGCACATTCAGTGTCCTGCAGGACTGGGCCCTAAAGGAAACCCTGGGAGATCACTGATCAGGTTTATCACCAGCAGAGCTCCATTTGCAGTGATGAAACTACTGCTCGTGATTATAATCAGACAAAACAAAATGGGACTTGATGCAGCAGCTCTCACACCTTGACTTTTTTATTTTCCCATTTGGTAACAACACATTTTTAATTTGCACATTCAACTCAGTTTGACTATTTTCATTGATGGCCTTTATGATGCACTTTTTGATGCATTTTTTTCTAATCTACTCCTGACATAGTAAGCATTTACTTAGTGAATATATAAAAATATATATAAATGTTTCATAAGAAACAAAAACACTTCTTGAACAATTTTGTCAAATAATGAAACCAGACTTATGCAGAGCTCTCAAGATTCGGATTCATCCGAAGTTTTTAACCAAATGCTGCATTAGAACAAAAACAGAAACAGGAAATGCCCTGCATTCTCATGAGTGAGGACTTTAAAGGCTTCATTAATATTCAGGTCTCATAAGAAAAGAGAAATAAGGGTCAAGAACATTTTTATAATGGAATCAGAAGTGTCCAGTTTCTGCTCATAAGCACAAACTGTGCTCAGAAAATTGTTTCATCTTTAAAGCTCAACAGTACTGCATTTTTTATAAAACATTTTATAATGAAATGTCTTATTTAAGTGACTGTTGTAAGTTCACAATAAATAGAAAAAAAACTTTTCTTCTTGTTCAGATTCTATCTAAATAGCAAATGTAGAGGACAAACCAGTTATGCATTTGTTTTCCCTTTATACTTCACAGATGAGAAGTATTTAAATGCTTTCTGGGCTGAGAAAACCTTTTAACCCAAGCCAGCTCAAATGTGACTAAATGTCATGGCAGTTTTCAGGACCTGTTTGTGTGGAAAAGGTGAGAGGGGACATCTTAGCAGATGGTATCTGGCATTGAAATGTTGTGTACAGTCAGGTCAATATGATTTATGACATAGTGTCTGGAAAACAATATTCAGTGTTTGAACTGAGATTCCAAGGAAAGTTGTTCTCATTCTTCTTACCTAGTACCTGCTGCTGAAAACATGTTTTCTAACTCAGAAAAAAAAAGCATTTTAAAGATATCAATTTCTGAATAAATTATTTTGTGGATGCATGTCCTAACTCTCTTGCATGAAAAAAGACAGGCATTTTCTGTGTTTACTTCAAACTGTAATCCACTGATATTAACCACGTTCTTTCATTAAATAAAGTAGGTCAATGAATCTTTTCAGCAGCAGACAGAATGAGCTAATATGACAGTAAGTTAGGCCTGGAAATATTAAAGAGTTTTAATGTTCTTGTTTTGTTGTCATTGTTTTTATACATTGTTAATACCATAATCTGCTTGCATCAGAATGAAGCCCACAAAGAAATAACTTAAATGTAAAGAACACACAGCTATATGGGGAACCTTGAATGGACCATTTTAACCAGGTGGTGAGTTATAACTAATCATAGCATATTCCAAGCATCTGTGGTAGAAAATCTGAGGTTTAGTTATCAAGTAATTTACCCTGTCAGTTGTCCTTTTGTAGCTGTTAAAGTGCAAATGTTTCCAGTTATAGGAAGCAAATTCTTTCTCTTCTCAACTGTACACAATGGAACAATACTCAAAAGTATTTTAGCAATGTGTATGTCTTGACATGTCTGTCGTATATCATTTCGTTTTATATATTACTCTGACACATTACCTACTTCCTTGCCTTTTTGGAATGAAGAAAATAAATTTTCTGTGTTTTCTGAAATCCCAAAGTTTACAGTTGAGTATCATTTATAGCAACTCTTATCTGTAGTTTCATTGGCTTTACCTTAATGTTTATGTTATGTTATGGGAATTTTTATTCCTATTGAGTAACCTTTTTAGTTTTTAAAGGAGAAGCTAAAATCTTGCGGCCAAGGTTTTTAGGAGAGAAGAGAGGTGCCATGTGCTCTCTGTAGGAACAAAGAAGAAAAAACATCTGTTAATAGTATAAAAATGCAAAGTAGAAAAATTGAGCAATACAAAAGAAAAGTATCAGCTTTGCAATGTTTTACTCACCAATGACTAGTGTTTGGTTTTTGACAAGTAGATAATCATTAAAATTACGGTATGTGTCAAACAGTTTATGGTTAGGCTGTTTAATAATAGTTGTAAGGTAGCTACATATAACCTTAGCTATGAAATGATGTCATAGGTAATGTTGGTTTGGCTCTTATGCTTATTTTATGTCAAATTTCAATGGAACTTCATAGTGTGAATGTATTGATCTAGTTATAGGCATATCATCCAGTATGAATTGTGGTGTTCCTAATGGCACAGTACAAAACAGCATTAAAAAAAAAAAAAAAAAAGCCTTTTTCAGCATGATATTTGGTGATGACAATATGAATGAAGAATAACCTAAAAAGAAAGTGATTCTGAGATCATAGGGCTTACTTCAGGTCTTGTGAAATGTAAAGCTATCTCTGAGAGTTGCTGATCATCCACTGCTTTTACTGAATCTTGTGGAAGTTGAGGTGGTCAGGGGCTCCCTGAAGGCTGACCAGAACTTCAGAAGGAAGAAGAGGTGATCGATTCCCCAGAAAAGATGTTACACAAAAAAGTAATTTTCTTCTCTCACCCACAGCACTTGGGCAGTGCTCCCTCTACTATCCTATCCACTCCTGAACTCTAAATAGAGAAATGAGTATTTCAGTAATTCTTGATAATAGAAAAAATGTTAGATGCCCTGTAGTCAGAATGCGCATTCATGAAAACTGTGTGGATCACTCATGTAGCAGTAGTATGCCATACTCATTGTGCTGATTCAGAAATGTTTTTTTTTTCTCAGAAATTATGTGAAATGTTGATGTAAGTCCCAGGGGAAGGGAGATGATGCAGTACAGGGGGAAGAGAGAAAGAAGAGAGCTATAGAAATATATAAAGAACCGCTTGTTTCAACTATTTCTTGGACAGAACTATTAACTGATTTCAATAGATGTAATTAATTGCAGAGTTCCAGGTGTTTGAAAAAGTTTCCTACATATTTAATTTCTTTGTAGCCCTTTTTACAGTTACTCCCACAAAGATAATAATGAAATATTCAATAGTAGCAGTGTTTAGGGTTTCTGATCAGACTTGCAGATGGTCAGTACAATTTCTTCTGGTCACTAGATGGCAGAATGTATGTTCATTTAGAAGCATAATTTTGTACTAGATTGGGAAACCTGGATTTTCTGCTTCTTTTTTTTATTATAAAATTACTTTTCATATTAAAAAAATATATTTTTTCAATACAATCAAATAAGTGAAAGGGTTTTATTTATTTGTTTATTTTTCCCCTCTCTTCTATTTTTCCAAAGAGATAGAATAAAAAATAAAGAAACAAAGAAACAAAACTTGAGTTACTGTTGGTTTCTGATATAGTAAACCCCATGGGAATGAAGAAAATCCCATGGGCACTCTTTTCCCTGTCTTCAACCCTGTTTCACTAGAGAAGACCCCCAAAACGACGCACTGACAGGGCACAGAGCTTCAGAGCATTTGTGCATGCTGTCACTCTACAGGACAGGCTTAAGCTATGGCTTCCTATTAGAATCTCTTAAAATGATAATTCCTTACTAGGCTGGCAAGTTGCCAAAATGGCAACATAGCTATTAGCTGAGTTAAATTTCCATGGATACCTCTTCTGAGGAAATGTGGAAAACAGTCTTAAAACAGTCTTTGCCTGCTTCCTCAGTAAATCCTGGCCCCATAGAAAGTCTTCTTTTTCATCTTTTGGCTCTCCAGAGCAGTACAGAGGAGCTTTGAACAGTTTCAAAATGAATGGAATAATTTCACTAAAGTAAGATCTAAATCAATATGAACTCATGAACACAGTGAGAAAGGTATCATATTGTTCAAGAAAACTGTGATTTTAGTAGCAATAAAAATACAGAAAGCTATAGTATTTGTACTAGCAAAGGTGTGGTGTTTTTAAAATGTATTCTTCTATTTTATTAAGTAAAAGGAAAAGGTCTGTAAGAAATTAGATAGATTAGATTACTTTTCTCTCAGATTTATACTATGTGTGTTCCTTCATCTTTCAAAAATTAGGAATATTAATTATGTATTCTAACCATCCACAATATAGTACACAGGTAATTAGTCCATGTTTGTCTCTAGAGGGACTAATATGCTCCTAGGAAATAATGCTCTATTAACACTCTTGTTGTCATTTTCAATGACATAAGTAATAAAATACTATGGATTTAATATATGTACTGCAGCACATACCTTGATGAGCTACACTTCCTCATTACAGTTTTATCTCTTTTTTTTACTGCATATCTACAGTTGTTCCATTGTCTTACGTGGAATCTGAAGTTGCTTATTCGTGGTTACAAATTTGATCAGTGAATAATGTCATAAAGATGTAACATTTATTCACTTTGCCAGTTCACAGAATGATGAAATTGTGCAAGTTCTACACTGTGCTTTCCTGGGCCCAGTTGCTCATCATCTTACAACTAGGCAGGAGAAATTGAGCATGTGAATCTTCTGAAGTGACTCATTCCTGTTCAGAATGAATGCAGCATGTCACCAAAGCAGATAGTGTTCGTCATGTGTGCTTCGCAAAATTATAAGTAAGCAGGGAAGAAAAAGAGGGATGAATAAAATCTCAAAGTGCAGCCCTATCTAGTACTATTTCTAGTAAATCTGGCACATATCTGGTAATTATCATGACTCCTATGCAGAAGATGCTCTGTAATTCAGATTTTTTACATTCATTTACCATGTAATTCATCCGAAAATGTTTGTATTCAAACAAAGATAATGAAACTGATAAAGGAAATTTACATTGTCATGCTCAACATTAAAATCCTCTAAATTCTGCAGTATATTATTCTACCCTATGACCAAATGTTCTCTCAAGAGATTCATGGATGTAATAACACATTAATGAATGAAAAGACAGGACATCACCTTTATTTATTTTTGCTTTTTTATTGAGACTTTAAATGAATTCTCTTGAAGTATTCTTGTCATTTTAATGTTTCTACTATAATAACTTATTCATGTGTAACCTTTTAAAAATTTAAATCATAGTATCATAAAAATACTTTGGTATTCTCACTCCTTTTGTATATTTCATCCTATTTTCCTTCCACTAGGAATCTTTCTTTAGTCATATATTTAATTAAATGACTTGTTGATACAGTTAGTGCAGTAGGTGTTTTAGAATAGAATAGCATTATTGCACTAGAAATCTCTTTTTGCTGAACACTGCAGAAATCTACCTAGATATTACTCACAAACTAGAATGGCCATTTATTTCTCTGTGCATGTACAACTCAAAATCAGTGAAGATAAATTGTATTTTCCTAAACTATTCTTGAGATCAGTTGTTTCAACCATTTTCTTTTCTGTTCCAGAAGCATTAAAAAGTAAGCAAAAGTAGAAAGCAGGATCCACAAGGAGATCTAGGTTATTTCCTAGCCATATAACTATTTACTGCAGACATTTCTGCAGATGGTTGCTCAATCCTTTCTAAGTTATGGAGCTGAACTATCTATGAATTTATGACAGGAAAGTTAACAGTCTGCGTAGGATTCTGATGTATGAAAAGAAGGAACAAGAATCAATGTTTTAAATAGCTACTGCCAGCTCTCACTAAGCGCAGTTAAACTGAATGTTTTTTTCCGGACAGCAAAGCTTCCACTTGAAACTAAATAACAATACATGCTTTTTTAAGAGTATTTTCTTGTTCTTATTTAAGCCTCCGAATTTATTTTTTTACAAAAGAATAAAATGGAAGAAGTTTCACTAAACAAATTTTGTATAATGCTTTTTTTTTTTTTTTTTTTTTTTTTGTAATTTGTGGTACCATGACCCTGGCTGCTCCTATACAGACATCACTGGTAGCTGCTAAATTTTATGTACTCAAGAGAGAACTAAACAAAAGGTTATGAGTGTTGGCTGCTATAAGCTGGCCTGGTTCCACTCAACCAGGCCAAGTTCTGTCAGCTGAGGATGTGGTCTATAAAGTCTTTTCCAAAATCATAGCTCTATTCTGAGCTAACTGGCTTTCATAATCTTTTTGCAAGTCTGACTTTGCTAACTGATAATGCAAGACTAAAAATCATACACATGAGATTTCAACATGCCAGTCCACCTAGCTTAGCCTGGGATACATGTGTATGGCAAAGGATTGCAATGGTTTCCAGGTTCCTGGTACCTCTTAAGAACTCTGATCTCTAATGGTAACTCAGGCAGCACCAACAAGGTTGATTCATAAACAAAATTTTTCTAATTAACGGAATTACCTTAATGCAAAAAGACAACACAAGTGGAAAGAAAATCATTGATTCAGTATTTAAATGTAAGTATGACATGTCATTGAAATAATGAAATTTTTCCCTCAGGAAATAGATGCACAGGACTTTAAGGAAAGCTTGTAAGAGATTTAGCTAAAAACTATCAATAAAAATCACTTTGACCTAGATCTGGTGGGTGTTTTTGTAAATCTTCTATATGCTTTCATTGGATTTAGTAGAAGAACACTTTTTTAGGTCTCTGAGATTCTCATTTAAGTGTCTTATTTAGTGGTTTTACGATATATCACAATCAAGCTAAAAAGCATCATCCTCCTTGACAATGAGAAAAAATTATCTGAATTCACCTGCTAACACAACCTTCCTACCTCTGTGGTCATGCTAGAGAGAAAAATATGTTTGGCTTTTTTGATGACTGTGGCCTACACAATGCCTCTACAAAAGCAAATGAACTGTTCAGTTGCAGATATGAGTTAAGCAATGCATAGTTGATCTTTTCCAAGTTGGAACTTCTATGGCAGTTCATCCTTAAGTCTACATTAAGCAAAATCAGAGATTCAAGATTACAATCCCCAAGACTAGGTCAAATATCTAATAATAATATATAAAAAGTTGCTGCAGAAAATTTCATCTATGACTGATGGGCACAATCCATGTAACAGTAATGTATTTTTTAACAAAGGAACAACAGCATTTTACTGGGATGAGAAAATGAATCTATTAGAATGAGTATAGTAACAATGCTCTACAAGTCAAATGTATTCTGAGAGCCATCAGGTTTTTTGTTTATTTGTTTGCAGCATACGTATTTTAAAAAATCTTTTAAAAAGACTATTCGGTAGCTGTGACAGACATTTCTCTTTAATCATGGTGAAGTGCCTTCTGGACCAGTTCTCTTATTAGATTAGAAAGTAATACAAAATACAATGTAGTTAACATGACATTGATACTCAAATTACAGGGAAGGCTGGGGATTACACTGCTGAAATGGTAACCTCAGAGGTGGAAGGGCAAGACTGTCTTTCATCAGTAAGCATCAAAGTAACAGATTTTAGTGTCCTCATTATTTCTATGTCCCTATTTGATGTCAGGGACTTGAATCGCTTTTTTTAATATTGGCATGTGCCTCCTGTAAATGTTACTACAATCATCCATACTACTGACCTCCAGTATGATTAATGGAAATGTAATTTGTGGCTGATTCATTTGCATATATCAATGACAAGAATCCTTTTTTTAAAAAGAAATCTATTCCCTGACTGCAGTGCATTTCATTTTGTCAGTATAACAACAGATATAGTTACCTAAAATCTGTCTTGTCTCATCACAGTCCAACACGTGAAGAAATACTGCAGATAGTCAACAAATATGAATGGCTGGACATTGCAAGGAAGGATTTTCAGGTGAAGATGTTTACTTCTGGAATTGAGGAGTTTGTGATGCTCATTAAGATGTGAATTTTGATCATACCTTATGTAAATACTTTCTCAGAATGACCTACCTTATGGACATATATAAACTAAATTGGAGAAGTCTGCAGGTAGAGATATTCCACCTGATGCAGACAGACCTCCTCTTAACACCTGGAGACATTATAAATGGGATATGTATTGTGGTTGTCTAACAGAAGCCTAAGACTGGCATCTCATCTTGCTTTTCATACTGTTGTTTTGTTTTTTTGTTGTTGTTGTTTTTTTTTTTTTTTTAATTTTCTCCACAGTTACTTGCTCTCTGCACAGCTATTTGCACATCTTCCTATAAATATCCTATAATTCCCTCCCACTGCCTCTGCTCTGCTCACTTGAAAGGGCTGAAAAAGAATGGAATCCCCAGGGAGCTCAGTAAAGTAGCTACAGAAATATATTTTATACAAAGATATTCTCAAACAACAAGAAAATAATGCTTTAAGTTATGATGTTGGCTCTCTGAAAATATGCAGATGACTTAGTTACCTGAAAGAAGTATTCCCAAATACAGTCCACTGTAAGCAAGCACAATGAAATATTTGCAGTCAATAAATTCTGAAACAATAAATTAAACTATGCTCACTAGCAACCTAAAACTACATATTCTAATTGTCCAATCGGGAATCAGAATCTAGACTATAAAAATTTGTCTAGTCACTGCTAACCAATACATATTATAGGCTGAAAATGAAAAGCAGCAAGTACTGAGGAATGAAGGCAAATGTGAGGGTGATAGCAACACACGGTTTTAGTTCAGCTAGAGAACCAGAGGGGAAAAACAGGCAGATGTTGGGCATATGAGCTTTCTGTTCTAAAATAGAGACATCAAACTTCAGAAATGCTAGGGGTCTTATTACTACCAACTACAAGCCTTGCCTTGCTTATTACTCAAACCATCCACCACCATCAGCAGAGAATAAATTAGACATCTCTCACATACAACTAAGTAGCTAACAACTAACTTTAAAGACCGAATAATGCAGGGGAGATTATAAACTCATATCAGAAGATTCAGGAAAATGATACTGCTTGTGCCAGATGTTATACAGTATACAGTATTTGCTTCAATATTCTGTTAGAATAGGCCAAAGAGCTAATGTCAAAGTTCACAAGGCACTAATTCTCAGAAGAATATAATAGAAAAAGAATCCTAGATTTAGATAGGAACTACTCATGTTGCACTTATTCTGTGGAATTACTTCTTTTTTTTTTTTCAGGACATAAATGAATTTAAGCTTGTTTGTTATAAAAAAGACAAGTTATTTCAACTTGATTAACATCTCAGGATAAATAAAGCACTATTTAGAACTAAAATATCACAATTTTTGAAACAACTTTTGGCAAATGAAAATACAATTCTGTCTCAAAAAATCATTATTTGCTTGATATACAACTAGCAAACTCTACTAAATTCTATTGAAGGGATCCCAGGTTTCAAAAGTAACGTTCCATTAGTTTTAATGAAGGTTTTGAAAATGCTGCAGCAAACATTCTGCAAAGCTTGACTGAACCGAAGTGCTCTGTGCCAGAACTGACTCTGGAGCCCTGAGGTAGTTCTATCTACAGTCAGAGCAGTTTATTTCCCAGGATAACTGCTGAACCCATTGATGCAAGATATGCTTATACAAATGCCCACATGCTAACATATGTAAAACATCTCAAAAGGATAGTCTGGGTGCACAAGATCTACCTCTGGGAAAAGGGCTTGGTGCCACATGACAGCACGTCTATAGAGTTTAGGCCATAGAACAGCTGTTCCTATTTCTTTCATGCAAGTTTATATTAAAAAAAAAATCATTACAAGTTTCCAACATACAAAAGGATCCTACATTTTATGTAATAAATTCCATCAAAAAATAAGTTGTTAAAGCTAAAATGCAATCCCTGTATTGGTAATCACAGTTAGCACTTAAATATAGCCTTAATTACAGTATGTGGTGCATTTCAATTTTAAAAAGTTCAAAAGAATAGACAAGTTTCACTCTGCCTCATGTTATGGTGTTCATACTGAACATCAAAGTAGCACTAAGTACAATGACTCAATATTTCATCTCCAGCACCATAAGTCAAAAGTAATGAAATAATGGAATTAAATGTGCATGTGTAATTGGTATGTGAGCAGCAATGGCT